>NC_137882.1:20434245-21034245 GCF_963924005.1 Protomyctophum bolini
ATTTTCTGCTCACCCTTGGCATTCCATTGTATACAGATTCTTGTTTTGTTCACATGTGCAATTGTGCACTGTCTCTTGCTGATGTTAAGTATACTGCACGCAACATTCTGGTGTAACACCCGCCCGGAGACTTCTGCAGGTTGGTTTCAGGGTCCAGCATTTACTGCCCTATATAGAGGAGAACAGACTCTACAGTTGCATAGAAGAAGATGAGTTTGATTTATCGGGGGAAGGTTGTAGTTCCATACTGTCCACTTTTCACAGTCAGTTTGCACTCTTCAGACCTTCTCCACACATTCTCCCTAGACGTTTACCAATGCACAAGGACTGTGCCATATGGGCACACAAGGGACAGATGATTACAACGGGTCATCTGGCAACAGGTATAACAGGTGTTGCATGACAGGGTGGGGCATGCATTCCCTATTTGCATCGTTCCCAACGTCTAGTATCATAAATATTGATTTAGCTTCTTTTTTTTTACAGTAGTGGCTTCCAGAGAAATTTAATTCTAGTTCAAATTGAATTCTAGACATGTACAATGTTCATTTATAGGCCAATATTATACTTGAAGTACTGTCAATACAGTGAATTCTAGATCAAATTGAATTCTAGACATTTACAATGTTCATTTATAGGCCAATATTATGCAAATGGAGCAGCTTAATTCCTCCATGCCACTGTGCAGTTCCATTCTGCTACCTGTCCATGCAAGATCCTTTAAAAACATATCGGGGAGCTCAAACAAATACACAGTATACTGTATGAAAAGCTTGACAACTGGTTAGATACATCAGTTGTTGTTTTTACTTTATTATAACATTGCAAATTGATTCTTTCTTAATTACAATATCTTAAGTTTTTAGGATAAGAAGGACAGGGAGTGTTTGGCATTGCGCACAACACAAGATCATTATAATGAATTGCAGACTTAATTAACATACCACCACCACCACATAAAGAACAGTTACAAAGTAACATCTGCTTCAAAGTGAAATAGCTTGTTTGTCATTTTCTTTGCAAAGTTGCATCTCAACTAAATGAACGCTACTGAATAGTGCTACATGTGTACAGTGCACAGGCCTATTTAGAAACGTAATGTGTCTGCCCTATAAGGTAACAAGACAACTCACCCTTTTTTTCCCCGCTAGCACCCTCACCCATCACCCTCTATCTGTCTGTATTGAACAATTTGCATGTACAGGGGAGGATGCTAGATTGCAATTGGTTTTAATTAAAAAACACATAGTAGCCTACGATTGATGTACCAATCTGATGGGTCTGTTGGCACCATCCATCACCCATCACCCTCTATGAACTGTCTGTCTGCATGTAGTATGGTGGTAACCACTTGAGTGCTTACAGACTATTTTTAAATGCCTAAAGTTTTAAGTTTCAGTTAGTCATGTTTAGTTTGTGAATAAATAGATGATTATTAATCAATACAACAGCATATCTCTGTCCCCTATTGCACTCAACCCTATTTGTCTCATCATCATTCTCCCATCCATAACAGTAATGAAATTGGCCCTGTTATTTCAACAATATAACTCCCCCAATGCACATTCTTCAGACGGCAAAAGTCAATAACAGCTTATTTAACAATGTCTTATGCCTATAGTAATAGCCTACTGTCTTATGTGGTCGGGAAATATTAAACCCATCAGCTACAGAGACTCAACTTGACTCCCTGAGTATAGAGCACGCCTTCACCTATAACGGTTTTGTATAATAATACAGCCTTGAAGCACACTGTACTGTATTTACGTAGACATGGCAGACATGGCACTCACCACCCAGGAGTTGAGTGACATACTGTACCAACCTACAAACACAGAAGAGAAGACCAACAGTGTGAGACTACACTTTTCATTCAGATAACACCCATTTATGGGACAGGACTAAAATAATTTATTCAGAAAAGTGACTGTTATTATATTAAATAGTTGACAGATTTTTTTTGGGGGGAGAGGATAGGGAAATCACCTTACTTTCATGGCTCCAGCAGTGTTTACAACTTTGCCAGCCTGTCATACTCAGCCGAGATTAGCATGACTAAGTTGTGCTTCTCCTGCGACAGCGTTGCCTTCACTGGGTCTTTGTTGCGTGTTCCACCCGCTTTAACAATTCGAGACTTCAATCCTGCACGTGGGTAACTCTTTGTGCCCATGAGAGGCTTGCTGAAGCTCCACTGTGTTCCCACGACTGTTTGAAAAATGTCTCAACTATTAAGGCACTTGGCCAAATCGCCCTCAAATGCTTTGTCACAGGGAGACACTGTGATTACCCGCTATCGGTGGTTCTCAACCTGTGGGTCAGGAGAACCAGGCGCCAGGGGGTCCCCCACATGATTTTGGGTGGGTCCCAAGATGACAGCTAAGTGACAAGTTAAGGACTTTAAACAAGCCTTTACTTAAAAATGAAGAAAGAAAAATAGATAACAAACTATACCATAAAAACTGGACAAACATTGGCCAAATTGTCAAATAAGAAAGAGGCAACATTTTGAAAATAGCGAGACATTGTGACCTTGTAGATCAGCTATTTTCCACAATATTTATTTGTGGAACCGAGTCAAACTAAATGTAATGCCTGAACTCCTACAATTAAGTGGGGGGTCCCAAGTTCAAATTATGATTATTTTGGGGGGCCGTGGCCTGAAAAGGTTGAGAATCACTGCTCTAGCCTATAATTGACCACCTGATTACCTCTCTTCCAGACCAAGTCTTTGTCCATTAGAAATGGATTATGAAAGCATCTTTGATGTATTTACAAACCGGAATCTTTGCTGCTGCGATCACATTGCTTACAGCTTATGTCCAGTGATCTTCAGTCTGAGCAATAGATGGCTTTTTACAAGTAACTTCTCCACTTTCATTGCCATTCCACTGCCATACAATCCATTAATTCTCGTGACAATAGTTCCCCTGGAAGGTGGCTTATATGATGGGTCACCAGAAGATACAGTTTCTGGTGACTGAGGTGGCGCAATCCGCGCATGTACTGCATTATGCATTTTATTTTGATGGCTTTGAACTTTTCAAATGCTTTCACAGCCATTTGAAAAGCAGAAAATTACAGACAAAAGATGCTTTTAAAGGTGTCCATAAAACAACACATTCCTCCTTCTGAACTGCCCCCTGTTGGCATTTATCTTTTCATTAGCACATTCTGGCTGACAAGTTCAATACATTGAACAGTGAACTCACTGCCCTGCGTGCGTGCAATGACATTTGGGATGCATAAAACAAAATAAGTAAAACAGATACAATTACAGTGCAGAAGAGACAGACAGACGGATGGACGGACGGACAGGCGGGCGGGCGGGTGGATGGACAGACGGACGTCAAAGTCATACGATTTGTCACACACGTTACCGCAGTGAAATTTGTTCTCCGCATTTGACCCATCTCTTGGAGCAGTGAGCCGCAGCCAAGGAGCGGTGAGCTGCAGCCGTGCCGCGCTCGGGAATCATTTGATTAGTAGATTAGTAGTAGATTAGTAGATTAGTAGAAGAAGAGAGAGATCCCAGATGCAGGTGGCACCGTGGCACCCTGCCTAAACACACCTGGTAGCCTGGCTTATCCTGGCGTTGTGTTGAAGTGTCTGTAATGAGCAACTCAGAGCAAGACACAGAACCCCTAACTGCTCCCCGGGTGCTGCTATTTGGCTGCCCACTGCTAATAGTAAGGATTATATAGTACAACAAATTACCCCCTTCCTGGCTGTGACATTGACATTGTCCTCGTTCACTCTGTTTACAGTAAAATTGCGATCTTGCATGAAATCGGAACGTGTCCATAGATCGCATGGGTGTTCCAGTCCGGTGCTTGCCCTGCACAATATGCATCATGGCCTGGGAATATAGTAGGAACACTGAAAATAGATGAAATATACAGAGTGGGGAATTTCCTCAGGGCTGCCCGGCTCTAATCATAATGCCAATGAATTATAGCTGCATTCTTGAAAGTAGTCCAATCTATATAGCACACAACAAAATATGTTTACACAGCATCAGGGTGTAAATATACACATAAGTAGTAGTATTACATAACTGCAGCTTGTCAGGGCATACAGTTCATGCAATGTTTTTATACCACTTCTGTATGTGGCCTACTTTTTTGCACTGCAACACGAGCAGAAAGTCTAGCGGTGAAACAACTGTATAGAGCTGCAAGTGCTCAGGGATGTACTAGCCGTCATCCACATCAAGTCCAGGGATTTGATTTGGCTCAATGGGCAGTGCAGATGATCTAGCTGCCTGGCATACTGGGAAACACAGGGCGTGGAAATCAAAACCCAAATGCGGGGCTCATCATGAGAGAAAGCTCCTGCCAGAAAGTGCACTCTATTAACATAGTTGCCTGCTTGCCCAGCTCACAACAGGAGATCTGCTTGCACACAAAAGGCACAAATGCTGATGTCGCTGATAGAGGCATGCAGAGATGCCCCTCTCTCTCTATTATTGTCTCCACCAGGCCGAAGGCATGGGGAGAGACATATGCGAGAGAGAGAGTCTCCAGTAAAAGTAAAATTCACCCGTAAGAAAATCACATCACGTCCAAGTTGCGCATGTACTTGCACCCATTTTAAACCCCATCAATAATATCATCGTTAGGAAGGTTTCCGAACTGTCCAAATAGCCACCAATAATTGTGCCATCTTATAATGTGCACTTGCAATTGCCAAATGTATCAAATCATACTGCCCAAATGCATGCAGGCATAAATATTGTCTCTCTGGCATTTTAGAATACTTGTTTTCCTCAATTAACAGCCTATAATCTGGCTCATGGTGGCACATTTCAGAACCCAATTACATCCTGCCAACCACAGCTCTCAGTTGGCCCCAATAGACTGTAAAAAATAAAAATAAAGGAACATTGACATCACCCATTGTTTTATACAGACCTGTTTTGAAACCACTTTTCAATTCAAATCCACCGCTTTGGAACTTCCGGTCCTGAAAAGCAACCAGAAATGAATGCCAGTGGCTGGAAGGGCTTAGTAGAGCCAGTAGAAGCCCTTGAATCATCACACCCTACTTTATCATTAATTTTAAAATGTATGAGACCATCATTTACAAAAACGCATATCATGGTAATTGAAAGGAGCGATTAAACTAGCGACTGACAGCATAAAGTATTCATGACAATGATTACCAAGATAGTAAAATCAAGTGTAAATCTGATCAAATCTCAGTAATCAGTATTGTGGTGGTAATCCTTCTGCATCCAGCGGAATAAAATAAAACAACGGATGCTTACTGCCTGTTGGCAAAAGTCCTGCAATGTGCACTCGCCTCCTCACCACCTCTTAATTGCTTCCCTTCCAACTCAGTGTGATTGTCATTGAGTTACTTGCGTATGCATATGCTCAACTTATGTAACTTAAATAGCACTTTATGTAAACGTAGCACTCTATAGTAGTGTATACACATAGTTTCATTAGATAGATATTCCACTGTTAGGTAACCCTAGAACACTAAACATGTTTTTTGTTACACCATCACTAAACACAGGTATATTTTACCCAATAAAAAAATATTTCATAAAAAATATTTCTCATCAAAATATATTGCAGTACAGCAATACATGGAAAAACCTTTGGTCCACCCATTCCTAAAACATGTGAGATTGGCCAGTGACATTTTTTAAATTTTGTATTGGATTTTTCTGGATTTTTCTCTATCACACTATCACTAAACACGGGTGAAATTCACAGAACACCTGCCTGAAAAATCAGGGGTGTGAGCAGGGAAACAAACCTACTATGATGTCACTGAGCATCATGAAATCGTCCGGGTGAAAATCACCCATGTTTAGTGAAGCTTACGTATGATTCATGATGACTATTTTTATGTATTTGATGTATTACCATGTTTTTTGTTCTTGCTTACTGCGTCTGCTAAATGCCTATATTTAGGCATTTAGCAGACGCTCTTTGTAAATTGTAAACTCACCAATGTAATATTTGGTTTGGTGATTAGTTGACCTGATTATAGGTACTCTGCAGAGGGCACATGGGGACCTTCCAAATCCCCCACAGTATAGAAAGTACATCCTAAAGAAATACTGCATCGCAGTTATTTTTATTATACCAAATGTTGGTGCCCAAATCGAAAAAATGCTGAAGTAGATGGTTCTTCCGGGTGCTTCAAAACTCCACTGAGCAACTTCCACTGAAATTAATAATAGGGGGGGCGGGGCTATCGCTCCGGTTCAGTCTCTATGGTATACCTACTTGTAATCAGTTCATCCTTGAGACTAAAGGCATGTTTGTGCCTTCCCTTATACCTGAGGGAACATGCTCAGCAGAACCTTACAGAGACCTTCACCCTACTAATCACTTAGTCCTTGTGTCCAAGTAGAAGTTTGTACCAAATACTGCATCAATCATTTCTCTCAAGGTTTTACAGAGATTGCGTTCCCATTATGGTTAGAATGGACAGACACTGAAGGACGTACAGTATAGTGTACATTAACATGAATCCAACATAATGCTACACTAGTCTATAGAAAAGTTTAATCTGCAGCACATGTACTGTATATACAATATATCGTGGGGGTTCATCTCTCTCTCAGCTAAAGGGAAGAGAAGACCACTGGTGTAGTCAGACAGACAGGCGGACAGACGGACAACCCAAACACTGAAGGCTCTGCCCATCGGCTTTCTGCTGGTAGAACAAGCATAACGTGGTATCTGGGGTGGTGGAGGGTGGGTAACAATCCTTGAAGGTCACAAGAAACAGCGACATGGGACAAGACATCAAACAAGTAAATGAGCTTCCCATTGAAATGGAGTGCTCTATATCAGGGGTTCTCAACTCGTGGGTCGCGACCCCTCAGGGGGTGGCCCAATTATTTTGGGGGGTCCCCAAATTATTATTATTATTATTAATTTCATAATTCTTTTGCGACTGATTGACTGGAAAATGGAAATTAAGAGTTTACATAGTACATGCATACTAGATCTGGTTTCAGTATTCCTTTATGATATATTTTCGCTATTATTAAGGTTATTTTTGTAGTCAGTTTGTGGAGGGGGGGGGGGGGTCCCCAGCCAAAAACGTTGAGAACCCCTGCTCTGTATGAATTATATGTATACTAGTTGATCAATGTTCATCTGACAGCAACCGCAAATAGTTTCCTGACTGACGTCACTTTTCGAATACTCTCTACCCTCTTTCTCTCTCTCTCTCTCTCTCTCTCTCTCTCTCTCTCCTGTTCTTTCTCTCTTTCTCTACCACACTCTCATGGTCACACACACACACACACACACACACACACACACACACACACACACACACACGGCATGGCTCTGGTACCTCAGGGCCAGCTGTTGAGTGAACCTTTGAATTCAGCTATACTTTCAGCTCCAGAGGGAAATGCAATGAATAATGAACAGAGCACAGGAAGAGACGGACAGAGGGTGGTCGGGTTGGTGTGGGTGGTTGGTTCGGGTGGGGGGGGGGGGGGACCATGACACATTGGTTGAGAGAGAGAGAGAGAGAGAGAGAGAGAGAGCGAGAGAGAGAGAGAGAGAGAGAGAGAGAGAGCAGGGGCATCCGCAAGTGTTCGCCCATGATTTAGGTACAGAGAATTAAGAGCGGTATCTAACAGAGGACGACAGGAGTTGGGAGAGGTGTGTGTGTGTGTGTGTGTGTGTGTGTGTGTGTGTGTGTGTGTGTGTGTGTGTGTGTGTGTGTGTGTGTGTGTGTGTGTGTGTGTGTGTGTGTGTGTGTGTGTGTGTGTGTGTGTGTGTGTGTGTGTGTGTGTGTGTGTGTGTGTGTGTGTGTGTGTGTGTGTGTGTGTGTGTGTGTGTGTGTGTGTGTGTGTGCGTGCGTGCGTGCGTGCGTGCGTCCATGAACTAAAGAGGGTGCTTGTTCAAGAGACAGATTATGCTCTGGAGACAAAGCAGGCGAGTGTCTGGATGAGAGGCCAGGCTGGCAGAGACAGACGTAGGGGATAGGCCGGGGCGAGTGGGGGTGAGGGTGGAGTTGGGCAGTTGGCTCTCCAGCTCAATCCATCATCCAGGACCTAGTTTTATACGGTGATGGCACAATGTTTCTTGGTTCACATCTGCGGTTGGCTCGTGGCTTCCGAATCTCTAAAGCACAGCTGCTCTCTCTCTCTCTCTCTCTCTCTCACACACACAGACACACACACACACACACACACACACACACACACACACACACACACACACACACACACACACACAGTCACACAGTCACACACACACATCCACTCATGCACGCACATGCACGTATACACACACATGCACACGTGCACACACACTTATGTTTCTGTTTATTTTAGAGTCTGGACACAAATATTGGCAATAAAAATAATTTGCCTCTGGGGGCACCGCCCGCTTCCACTTGTAGAGACTGGATGTCGGCCGTTCACTCTCCTTCAGCGCTCCACTTCCGGTCTTTGTGTTTACATTCCTAACATTACTAATTGTAACGGGAGTTGCCGACGGATTCAGCTGCGAAGCTCTGAATTGGTGTTGACAGTATATCCGCTCCAAAATGAAGGGTGGTGTGTCGACCTGGTCGAATGACACGTAGGCATACCAATAGAGAACAAATGGATTTTTTTGATCGTCTGTTGACAGAGGGAGGGGCGAGCCAGAGAGAGTCCAGGCTTCATATTCATCCACAAAATTGACTTCCATAGGCATAAAACACTTCTTCCCCCTAATGACGAGCCATGCTTTGAGGGGTACTTGGGTATTGATCCGAAAGGCCATTCCGCCGCATGATGTCCATTTCCCTGACGGGCCTTTAATGACAGGTCTCTAAATCACTTCACCAGAGAGGCTAATTGCCGGAGAGCCCTTAACGATACCGCAACATTACGGAGCATCGCCCCGGACAAGATCACAGAACGATTAAACTCTAAAGAGGACATTTTGTGGATGTGCTAAAAAATGAGGACCAGCTAGTGTGGCTGTGAAGAGGAATGAAAAGGATTATTCTTTCATTCTTTTCTCCCACCCCCCCACGATGTGAGCTGGTGCTGCGGTTGGTCCCTGTCCACATAAGAAACATTTGGTCAATTAATCACGACTAAGCAGAACTGAGGGATTATGCAGTTGAGTGAATCTCATTTCAAGCTTCTGCTTTCGGGTGGGTGTGTGCGTGGGGCAGGCTGGGGACGCAGACAAATGGTGGAGTCAGCGAGCTCTGCTGGAGGTGGGAGACGCCCGCCAGCAGGGCAGAATAAAGAATTTGTTTGCCTCCCGCTTTACACAGCTAATTTATATGATGCTGGACGAGCATCAAGGTTACACCCTGCTCAGCCATTAAAAGTCCAAACACTGTTCCTTCTCCCCCTGTGGAGAATTCGCTGAGCTCTCCCCTGAGCAGCACTCCCCTCCCCAAAAAAGGAAAGAAAAATGCAGCTGAAACATCAAACTCTCTCCCTTTTGAAAACAAAGATCAAACGCATAACTGGGGAACACATCCAGATCAATATATTACAGTAGCCTAAACAGCTGACAGCAAATGGTGAGCGTAAATAGAGGAAATGAATATATTAGGAATGAATCATTATTTTAAATTTCCAGAGTGTTGCATTTAATATTTGGATAATTATGA
Source organism: Protomyctophum bolini (assembly GCF_963924005.1). Classification (NCBI taxonomy): domain Eukaryota; kingdom Metazoa; phylum Chordata; class Actinopteri; order Myctophiformes; family Myctophidae; genus Protomyctophum; species Protomyctophum bolini. The sequence continues at coordinate 20,443,852 of NC_137882.1, forward strand.
AAGTAGAGGATTGGAGTCACCTCTCCTGCGCAATCACAATAATCTGCATGGGTGTGGGTGCCAGTGTGTTCAAAATGGTGGTTGCCTCATTTGGGGTAATGTTGACTCACAATTCCCCACCCGCTGTGTGGATATGTTGATGAATTCACGTGATTTGTTTCACATTACCAACACGAGGCTGGCCATGTGAGTGGCGAGGCAAAAATGTCAAGAGGCAATCAATTCTGCACAAAGTGAAATTGACATCAGGCTCAATCAGGCCCACTCCACGTACCCAGCGGCTAGATTCCTGGAGTGACTGCCTGCCACCACCAAACACAAACCGCCACTGACAATATAATAAATATTGGTCTCCTGCTGTTGCTCTACAGTGCTACACTATACAAGCTTGTGAGCTTGTAGATCTGCTAGTTTTGCTGATTGTTAGCCACAGAATTGAGTATATGAGAATTGGGATGAGATTGACTATTTTATTGACACACAATGCACACAATCGGAATGCAGTGGGGTGCCTGGTGGCTCGACCAGCCACAGATTATGGAACCTGTTTTCAATCCAACCCCTCAAAAACAAGAACATCTGAATGCAGAGACTTCCGTCAATCTCTGAGTGAAGGCCAAAACAGTATAGTTTAGTCATTATGGAAACAATTATTATTATCATCAACAATGATAACCTTTAATACAGCGACTGACTGATGGATCATACACAGTAAGAACACCAGCATTAATTTACCCATCTGTAACTCAGAGAGAGCATACAAATGTCACCAAATTCTAGTGACATTTGTACACTGTGAACACCTTGGATTAGTGTAGCCTGTGTAGCCTAATAAAATACAAGAGTGCAATTATAGAAGTAGGCCAAGACGTTACGAGTCTCTCTCAAATCATGAGAAAATCCAATCCCTCTCCTACAATACGTTGATTGCTTTGCACAGACACAGGGCAATTTATGATTATTATTTATGTATTTATTAGGCTAACAGAAACAAAAACAAAAACATTATTTACGAAAGTGTTTGTTACCGAAGAAAGAATGATAGTATGTATGTGGGGTATTCAATCGCCCCCCCCCCCCTACTCTCCCACCCACTCACCCACAGCCCCCTGAGGACAACGTTTTGGTCAGCAGGCCATTAAATATAATGATTCATCAATGCAGTGTTGAAAGGGCAGTGTGCTTCTGGTCAAGCCTTCTTCGTAAAAACGACACAGCCTTCAGCAACCGGAGAGAGCCGACTGTTCATATGGTTCGAGAATGACCTTGAGAATATCTCTAATGTGCACTGATCACTCGGTACGCTCATTCCCATCCTGGCTTAAGGCTTTGTTTTAAAGGTCAGGGTTCACCCAGCAGGGAGACATTATTCTACCCCTCGGTAACGCTAGGCTAACCTTGATCAGTGAGTGTCTTTGAGCTGTATGGAGGAATAGCAATTATTGCCAGTGGGGTGTATTCTTTCTTTCTGCTTTCTATATTCCTGTCCGTTTGTCTTGCTCGAGTAGGAGGGAGAATTTCCACATTGTTAAGCTCCAATCAGTGAGGATTGCCGAGGCGAAGAAAGTATACAAATAATTTTATCATCTGAGTGATGCAATTTTGTCATCAAGATCTCAAGAAGAAAGACAGGAATCCTTCAGAAACTGTTGCCAGTAAATCATTCTGTTACCGTTTTTCATGGAATTAGTTTGTTAGCTAAGTCAGGGGATTTCAACTGAATAAATGAGGGACCACCACCCTGACTTAGAATCAACCTGGGGACCAATGTTGGGTGTGTTGGGTGAGGAAATGGGCTAAGATGAGTGCTTTTGTATCACTTGTGCATCCCATGTGTATACATCCCACTGTTTCTCAACCAATGGTCCATTGACTACTAATAATGACTCAACCAGACAATCCGGTGCACTTCCCCCTCTTGAGATTCAAACTCCCTTTTTGTGGTGAATTTGTTGACCTCCAACTTGTCAGTACATGACTACATGAATGGTCATCATAGGTCAGAGTTTCTCAATTAGTGGAAAGACAACAAATCCTAAATGTATGGTCAGGGACCACATGCTATACATCCATGGACCACCAATGGTCCACGGACCACCTGTTGGAAATCCCTGACCTACAGCCAATTATTTGACAAGGATCACTTTAAATTCCAACATTACCTGTTTTTAAAACACATCTTAATTTTTTTTTTATTCTTTGGCTTTTAAACCCTGATTGATTTGTATTTATTTGTATTGTATTTTCTCCTTGTGTTGCATTGTGTTTTTATTTATTGCAATGCCTACTGTACAGCACTTTGATCAAATCTACAGAACACGACACCATTCAAAGCTTGGCCAATCAAATTGGGACACTTAAGGTCCCTGCACACAAGGCAACCTACAATGTTGTATTTTCTTCTTTTCCCCCTTTTTTACTCTTTGTTTGCTCCTTTTTGCACTATATATTCTATCCCTTTGTTTGCTCTGTTTGCTGTTATATTATATATTTGCTGCTGCATTGTCTGAAAGAAGCCAAACAAAAAAGTTTTTACTCTTATGTATCTGCAAGGTGTACCTTGCACCTTAATTAAACAAAATTGGACTGCCATTGACTTCCATTCCAATTCCACTTTCACAGGAATATGAAACATGCAGGAGGACATGCACAAGACATTTGGTGCTGATCGGTCCAGCATTTTGTGAGATTAGGCCCAGAGAAACCCACAGACACACTCACAGACTGTCTGAGTCATATATGCCATGGATATGTCATCGATGAGCTGACTGACATTGATGACTGATGTCTCAGGCTGGAGTCAGAGATCCACATCGGCACCACGCTGTTCCCATGTTGATGCCGAGATCCACATGCTTCGATTTTTCCGTCCCCTCCCCACTGGTTGCAAAATAAAGACCAAAATAAATTATTTAACACAATGATGGATCGACTCGTTAGCGGTGTGACTGCATGCACGCATGCTTGCTTGCATGTTAAGTAAAAGCTGACTTGCAGCGAGGCGATAACATGTCATGTTGCTGTGTGGACAATTTGCATGTCAATGACGGACTCATAACTATCACGTGTCGTTGCCCCTGGCACTGTGCCCCAAACCACCCTGGCCTGCCCTGCACAGAGGTCGAATAGACTGACAATAACCAAATCAGTCCGCATACTTAGAGCTCTGCTATAACACACATGTCCATGATCCACAGAGATAATTGCCAAAATGGTGCTTCACTCCAACATCATCACAGATCATTGTGTGAGCAATGTATTATGTTATCCCATTCAGCCCTTTGTTGAGCCCTTGCCTTGCTATCCAGTGGCTGTTGCCACAGTACTGCTGATGTGGTGGTGTTGGATATCCCTGTTAGATGCTGGGACAAAGGTTGAGATATACAGTACCACCTCTGCCGGAACGTCACATTTTTATTCATTTATTTCAACTGGCAGACAGCTTTTTGTCCTTTCTCATTTGTGCTTTTAATAACCCTAATAATAGCCCCACTTGCAAAACAGGCAATCCGTGCATTTAACTGTCGGTAAGCAACTTAATCTGAAACCCAGCTGGAGAACAAACATGATGGTTTCGAAGTGATGGAACTTGATCAGGTGAAATCAATGGAAAATTGCTAAAAGGTGTTGTTGAGGCTCTACACTTCCTAAGCGTGTAGAGTGCACTGATATTTTGGAGAAATGCCTGTTGTAGATCAAACTATGCAGAATATAGTCTCAGTTGAATGTGAAAATGAATTGTGATCTACAGTATAGGTATAGGGTATTACTAAGTGATATTATTTGTTCAAATAAGTCATATATAGCTAAAATTGCTGTAGACCAGGGCCATGTCTCCACTCTCTCTGTCTCAAAAAATCTCTCTCTCCCACGGATGCACACGCAGGCATGCACACGCACACACACAAAACACTGCATGAATCAGACCCTGGCAAATCGATTCTAGATATCCACAACGATCGCTGGCATGTGGTTGGCAAGATGGGAGTATACAGCATGGTCTATAAAAATATGACTTAAAATTTTATTTATTTTGTGGGAGAGGCAGCGATTTTGGTGTGATATGTCAGCCTCCTTTATATATATATACAAAACTCTAAGACCTCTCAAACCAACTAAAGCATTAATCCATAAGCAAACTGAACTTTGGTATTTCTGGTCTGGGATGGGGGGGGGGGGAGGGGGGGGTCGTTTCCGGCAAGCCACCCCACGTCCGAAAGAGTTACCGTGTGGGGGTCCCCAGGGGGTGGCAGTACTGTACTGTACTGTACTAGCGTCTATAGGAGTGGTTGCACCACTTAAAAAGGCACTGGCCACTCAAAATACTGTTCATGTCTTGTCTAACCAGTCCTTTGATTTGCAAGTGTTTCACCTGTGTCTTCTTAGTCCCCTAGGCCTAGCCTATCCCAGTGTTGACTGTCTGTTGATTTAACCTGTGTCTAGTTAGTCCTTGGCTATAATTATATATATATGCCCCTGTCTATTCAGCTTCTTAGTGCATCTGCATCGTAGTTAGTGATGTGGTTAGTTATTGTGTGTACTCCAAGGTATTTTCTAGTGTATTCCTAAGATTCCTTGTCTTCCTCATGGTTATCCCAGTGTGGTAATGAGAAATCAATCCCCCCCCCCAAAATGGCAACCACAAATCCAATGTTAGCCAACAGGAACAGGCAAACTGATTGGAAGACATTTTGTTTTTGTCAGAAGGACAAAATATAATGATGCCGTAGCATTGCCACCAACTCATCATGCAGCATACACCATGCTGCATGCTTTATATCGCCAAACTACAATTATTTTTAGACTCTGAATGGTAAACATGAAGTATAGAAACCCTTGCCCCTTTTCCACAAACGTATTTTGAAAATAAAGTCCAGCCGTTTTCACATCTAGAGGCTGGACTATTTATAATGCTCAGCTTGTTTGCTGTTGTTAGATTTTGGTTACTTGCTTTGCCCTTTGAGTCATTGAGATAATCAATATGGGGTCCCGAGTGGAACGGCTATAGATGAAACCCAAGCTGGGACTCCAATAGTGTGCCTGGCCGCCCGGCACATTAACCACAATACCATTGAATCATCCATAATAATAGCTGAATGAGAGACTGCTTGTCTGCGTATGTCCAATAACACATGATGCACCAAAAGAAGTTGTGATGGGTCTATTATTGTTGTTATTACTTTTATTACTATTATATTTATTAATATTTTTAGACCTACTTGAAGCAAGTCTGGAACAATGCAAGTTAGGATGGCATTCTCCACCAGGTTGCAGTCAATACCCATTGTACCCAGAGTTATGCCCACAATTCTTCTCTGTCTGCCCTTTTATCTCCAAATATGGAGTAGATGCATGTGCCCAGGCGGGTTGACTACCGGGGAAATCACAATGGCAAAATTGGGGAGAAAATGAAAAGAGACATAAAGAAAAACCAAGAAACACTCACTAAACGAAGTAAGACTAAAGTACCGTGCTGCAAAAGAACAGTTTAGGCAATGCAAAGTGACAGATGAGATTACAATAGTTTGCAGAAATTGTAGTAACAGTAACACTGGGACCAATTAGAATAATATCCCTGCGCTGCTGAAGTCAGCCTTGGTTACTGAGACTACTGGTTACTTTGTATAGTGTGCCACACTATACGAATCTATATGAACGTGAATTGGCTCAAAGAACACGCAGGGTGGTTTGGGGCACAGTGCCAGGGGCAACAGCACGTGATAGTTATGAGTCCGTCATTGACATGCAAATTGTCCACACAGCAACATGACATGTTATCGCCTCGCTGCAAGTCAACTTTTACTTAACATGCAAGCAAGCATGCATGCGTGCAGTCACACCGTTACGCACGCACTCAATCACTCACTCACTCACAAGCTCTCTCTCTCTCTCTCTCTCTGCTGGTTCAACAAGAGTTACTTCGAAGGTGCGAAAGTCGCATTCTCTAGTGACGTCATGTTTCGTCAGGTTAGCGAGAAGATGGGACACTGACACATAAATGTGTGAAGAAATGTATTTATTGTCCTGGTATGAGTATTGAATGAGTATAGAAAATGAAACAACATTCTGGGTTAGGTTAGGTTACAAGAGAATATATTGGTTAAAATATGGAAAAATAATGTTTTGTTTTTTGTAGTTGAATATTGTCATTCATTTCTGTTGACAAGGTTTGCTCATAATAATAATAAAACTTTATTTGTATAGCACCTTTCATGACATGAAATGCAGCTCAAAGTGCTTTACAGAAAAATGGAGAATAAAAGAAAAGCAAGGCAACAACATTAAAAACAAGCAGTGATGCAATACAGTGAGGACATGAATAACAAAAATAAAAAAATATAAGATCAATAGGGGGAGCTGTGGGGCAAAGGCATTTTAGCAATTGTTCCAGGAAGTGAGGTACTGTAGCAAGCACAGCTATAAAAGTACAGGAAGTGAGGCACCAGGGTTCCATTTTAATGTGTCAACACTAAACCAGAATCAGAAATTGATGAACCACAAAGTTGTGGGGCTGGAAAACATCTGAAGAAGAAAAGCTTGGTCAAGAACATTTCTGAGGGTTTAGCTCTGAATCCATTGAACCTGCTGTGGCCTCCTGACTTGATGAGGAATATACTTTTTTCCCCCTTTTTGAGCAATGCATTACCTTTTTATTTTCTAACTTTGTCGATAAAAACAGAAGATCTACAAGTTTTGGATTATTGTTGTTGGATTCCTTTGTTGATACTTTGCATTGTGGGACTACTGACGCAGGTACAGTACATTTATTTATTTTAGTTCATTAATATAACTAGACATGCGATTTTATGTTTCTGATGGTTATAAAGACTAGACTAGTCCAACATGCTAGAAATACACCTTTGGCTTGTTGATGCTGTCACATTTGCAACAAGGTTTGATAGAGGCATACTGTATTTCACACAGGTTTTACTGTACATGACTCAGCCAGGTGTTCAAAGGAGGACAAACATGCTGTAAATGTTTTAATCAGTCCAACTTATGATATTACAGCCAGAAAAACAACATTGTCACATTGAAAATGTTGATTATTTTGTATCTGAACATTTCAGAGATGAAATAATCAAATGAATTGAATGCTTACACAATGGGCCAAGCAGTTTGGTTGATTTAAATAAGCTTTACCGTGCTCAAACTACCACAATAAAGCACAACTTGCCGTGCTCAATAGAAAAATGTCTCATCACTATACTCTACCATGAGAAACATTATAAACATAGCCTACTGTTCAGCCTTGCCATGACTAAAAGCTCCTACTACTCTGGCATCCTCCACCAGCTGTGTCAGTGAGTCAGTATCATGCAGTGCTGTCTGCTTAAAATTCACGAGAAGTTCACAGAGCAGAAAGTATTATCTGTCGGATCTGGCCATGAATTTCTCTTTTCCCCCCTTTACCTTTGTTTTACTTTTAGTGCAGATGTCTTAGTTGAGATTGAGCTGACAAGGCAATTTTGTGCCTTTATGCGTGGTATTTATTGACCTTGGGAATACACAATCTCTACTTGGCTCATTAGCCCAAGAGAAGACTGGATCATCACCTACATCTGTATATGGAGTCGGCCAGCAAATCTACACCTGACCTCACTGACACTAGAATCAGATTTTATCTCGTGCTTTTCAACTGTGCCGTAATACAAAGCTCTGTTGTTTCAGGACTGAAAACGTCAATTAAAAAAAGAAAATATATGGGCATTCACAGATGATGCCCCTGTTATGCCCATATATGGAGATCCCTGTAGTCATCAATATTAAGCTCATATATGGGAATGCGAGTCACACTTGCAAATGAACCAAGTTGGTACAACACATGGATCTCCATACTGTTATGTGGAGTTGACTATCATCACCTGGATCTCCATAATATGAAGATCACGACACTGACCTCATCAAACCCTGGATACTTGGATAGCCATACATGGTTTGACATACTAGATCTGCATATATGGAGCCGGCCAGCAACTCTACATCTGACCTGACCTCACTGACACCGGGTATTAAGAAGCTCTGTTGGTTCAGCACAAGGGCGAGGTTGCTTCTCGCCCTCAGGCGTCTCAAGGCTTATACATATTCTGGATTTTCGGTGGTTAGGTGACCACCGAACTACAACATGATATCACGAGCCGCGGTGAAGAGCAAACCACCGCCACCGCTCCAGCCCTTCTCTCTGTTTTTACTCGCCACCGCTCAACGTTATTTCAGCTCCGGTGGGCAGCTCACCACCAAATATGAATAGGCCTTTACTGGTTACTATATAAAACTTGAATAAATCACTAATGAACTAAAACTATCGTTTTAATCTTGTTTTTAAGAATGAACCTTGCTTTATGTTGCTGTTTTGCTGTTTTGTTGTTTTCCTTGATGCTGCCATCATGGTACCACCTTGTGAACGAGATTCTGAATCTCAATGGGACTACTCCTGGCAAAAAAAAATATATATATATATACATCAAAGTATTTATTTTGAGATTGAATTGGCCCACAATATAAAGATAAACTTTTTTGATTACCGGTATATTTTAATTTTGTTGGTATTGTTTACCATTTGATAAAAGCAATAAATCACTTGAGGTCATGCTTTTTCCTGGTTATTGGCATGGATGTGATGTGTAACGACACTACACTTTGTGGTTATTGGCGCAGCACAGCCAAGCCAATAACCACGAAAAAGCACTCCCTGCTCTGTCTTATTGCAATAGATGATTAATTCAGAGCATTACAATGTTGTGACGCCTCTGCGAGGCAATATGTCAGCAAAGCAATGATGTAGCAGTAAAATAATCCCCTCATCTGAAATAAACAAACTTTTAAAGCAGAATAATAGCTTCAAAGCATGAATTGTATATCACATGGTTTCCCCAATAACACTTGGGAGGATGCGAGACGAGAAGAATTGATGGTGATAAGTTGATCACAACAGAAATAAAATGCAAATTACAGTATGCTCTGCTTGGTGTGTAGTCGTGTGCAGAGATGATTTCAGTCAAATAATACCGCAAAAGGGTAACAACAACTGATGTCCCTGACAAGTCTGCAAACTGTGCAAAGCAATGTTTCCAGTCATCTTGTCCTTATCCACATGAATCCACATTGAATTTGCACATTAAACCAAAGGGCAACCGCCCATGCACCTTAAAGCAACTCACAAAGTGGAAGTTTTAATTGAAGTTAAAGCGAGCATTAAGCTTCACATCACAGCAGTGTAATTTGCAGCTACAGTATGGTGAAAGCACATAGTTTATAAATGGTTACCGTCTGTTTGCAATGAGGCGGTCACATTTGCAAGGATGAAGCCTAAACGATAAAGTGGTGTGCTTGGACAGTACAACAAACCCTGCCCACAACAACATCTGTTGTTTGTCAATTATTGTGAACTTGACCACCGAACTTTCCAACCCTAAATGTAATCTCTTTAAGGGCAGCCTATGGATCATTCCCACCAAGTTTAATGCAAATCGGCCCATTATAACATGATTTTGTCCGTGACCTTGAATGTGACCATGATCTTTCACCTTTTCAACCCAAAAGATAATTATCTCCTCAGGGCGCCGCAGATTATTGATTCCCACCAAACCTCATGAACTACGTCAATGAGATTTCAACTTTGACCTTGACTGTGACCCCGAACTTTGAGTGTCTTTTCTGTGTGCTTATTATGTATTCTTGCCCGGACACATTTGTGTGTTGTCACTGCTGTTGTATCATACTGACACACCTACCCATCAGGAGCCCCCACTGGGAGGACGTAGAGCCTTCGTCCATACTCCTCCCGCCCAACACCCCCCCCCCCCCCCCCCTGATAGGTTCCCCCTCAGCCTATATACGTGCAATGACAAAATGTCACCCTCCCCGTCCGGTTGCCTTGTCTGGTAGTGACGAGTTGCATTGACTTGATTAACTTTTTTAATGAATTGTACTTTCCACTTTCCACACATTCCACTATAGAGAAAGACAAAGTGTGTGTGTGTGTGTGTGTGTGTGTGTGTGTGTGTGTGTGTGTGTGTGTGTGTGTGTGTGTGTGTGTGTGTGTGTGTGTGTGTGTGTGTGTGTGTGTGTGTGTGTGTGTGTGTGTGTGTGTGTGTGTGTGTGTGTGTGTGTGTGTGTGTGTGTGTCACATGGGTTACTCTCTCAGAGAGTACTGAGTACTGACTCTCAGTACTTAGCACACAGATATCACAGCACACATATCTCCAGTGCCGCTCTCAGATCTCCCTTTTCTATTCAGATCCAATCTCTAAATGGTTACGAAAACAACAGTATCTTCCTTTGAGACCAGGGCTCTGCAGCAGCAGCTATATGGTCTCCTGCTGAGTTGTGAGCAGGATCACAAATGTTGCTAGCTGCTGATCTGCACGCGGCACGCCGGGCACAGATTAACTCAGTCTCCCACACAAAGTGCTCCTCTGGAGGTGGCAATCATTATATGTTCTCTTACATTAAAGCCACACTCCAAATCCATGCTATGTCAATCAACAGTAGGCCTACGTGTTCGGCATTTGTAAGCAAATCTGTTCTTAGCAGTGAAGAATAGACTTGATGAGGTTTCCAGTCAAGTAGAAGACGAGGCAAATACATTAGGATGCAAATTAAATTAACATCAGGACTGAGAGGTAATGACGAGTTCAATCACAGCCTTGTATAGTTCACTGGACAATGGACATTGCTGCAATACAGAGGTATGATTCATGCATCATTTGTGACACCAGGTTGTGTTGTGTGCTGTGCTGTCACTACAGTTTACAATTAAGACATGAGGGTGACTTATTATTCTTCGAGTGGTTCAAGTCAAGGACCCACAAATTAATGACATGGGCAGACCAGGTGTTATGTTATGTTTATTTATGGACATCACAATCACATTGGACGAACTGGATTCATTGCATAGAGTGTATAGTATATAGCACGAGTGCTCTAGTTTTCAACTTCAGTGATGCTTGCGGAACTCGACTTCGTCTCGTTCCTGACCGCATCACTGTCGTGGCAATACTCACGTTAAACCACACCCTCTCGTGTAATATTGCTTAAATCAAGTACAAAAAAGGACATATAGTAAAAATCATGCCGGGATTGGGCAGTCTGGCAATTCTGGCAAATGCCAGAAGGGCTGGGCAGTCATGGAGCCTGGGGCTGAACCAAAACAAAAACAAAAAGGTAATAAAAAAAGGCATATAGTAGCATCTTTGAGCCGTTTTTGGGCCGGTGAAGACCACAAATGCCAGGAGCGATTTTCTGTGTGAAACAAATCAAAAGTAGTCATACTCATTCAGTCAGAAACCATAGCATTCTGGGTTTGGGACAGCATGCCGCCAGACCAGACCAGCATGGAGGATGTTGCAATAGTCAAGCGAGATGACTGTGGTTAAACATATAGATAGAGGCTATAGTCTATAGTGTCTCCTATACTCTCTAGTCTCTACCCCAAGTCAATGTATCCTGGTGAATGTGATATAGGCCCACATTATTTCATTGTCATTTCTGAGATATGACTGGTTTAGAGACAAAGTCAAACATAAAAGTCTTACCATTTAACGGACTAAGAAGGACTGGAACTATTCAAATAGGGGACCCTTACTCTCCTGGGACTGTATGACCCGTAACACAATGAATGTTAATACTATAAATGTAACAAATGACTTGTAACAATTATGAAATGTACTGTGATGCCCAACATGACCCACCTGTTTACCGAAAAAATTTCAACAACAACAAAAAAAGGCTTACCATTTCAAAACCTACTGTATGCATGCAGTTCAAACGCATAACCTGAATAGCAGATTGGCTCACAACCACAAGACTGTTTCTGTAACGAGAAATGTATACTGTAACTGATGATAAATTGATGATGTTAAGGGCTAATGTAGAGGTCAATAAGGATAAGTGGACCATAAGTACAATGAATAACCTGGCAGAAGCTCAAACTGTGAACAAAAGAAAGAAAGACACACATCCCCAAGGGAAAAATATAAATAAAACGAAATTTCCTGCTGAAACTTACTTATTAACTTCCTCCTCCTACCATTCACCAGTGGTGACTGAGTAATGTTTAGGAAAGATGGAAATAGCGCCATGAATATTTCAGAGCCAGAGGCCTTGGCAGCTATTTAACAAGTGCTGCTTCAGATAACGGTCGAATCAGCTGGCTTATTCTGCTGCTGCTAAGGAATGATATTATCACAACAATTCCAGGGAATGGGACAAAGGCGCGCGTGTGTGTGTGTGTGTGTGTGTGTGTGTGTGTGTGTGTGTGTGTGTGTGTGTGTGTGTGTGTGTGTGTGTGTGTGTGTGTGTGTGTGTGTGTGTGTGTGTGTGTGTGTGTGTGTGTGTGTGTGTGTGTGTGTGTGTGTGTGTGTGTGTGTGTGTGTGTGTGTGTGTGTGTGTGTGTGTGTGCGTGTGCGCGTGTGCGCGTGCTTGAAATTGACCTTTTTTCAATTTCTGACACAGCTGCCCTCCGGAAATGAATTTGAGCTTCCACACTCAAATGCTATTAACATTTAATAATGTTTAATCAAGAGTTTATGGAGGTCAATTGCAGCTCCCACTACTCCAGCACAAGAAACAAAAAAGGCCTGGCCAGCAATCTCGGAACACCAGTTAAACACACCGGTTAAAGGTGTGTACACGTGCGTGCATAGGCAGATTATGAGAAAACGGGCCCCTGCCCTGGATACCGACACATAAAAGCCCAGGGCCCCCCTAGCTCAGGGGTCCCTGGGCCTGGGCCCACTATAGGCCCATTGCGTAATCCTGCCATGTGTGCGTGCACGCTTACATGTGGGTGGGTCACACCTTTGAATAGATAGGTCAGAATCTCTTTATTGTCATTGCAAAGGTGTAGTCTGTATATGTGTGCATTCTCAGCGTCACCCTCATGGGACTGTCTCGTGTGGCACTAATCTTTGTGAGACAGGGCCAGGATTAAAAGAATCTAGCTCAATATGTTCGATGGCTGACAAGCTACAGTACAAGTGAGGGTTTGTGGGGGAGGGGGTGTCGGAGCATGAGCCCATTACCTTCGCTAGCTGTGTTGGGGGGGGGGGGGGCGGGGTGTATGAATAGATCAGTGAGAATCAGAATGTCTTTATTCAATTGTACTAGGCAAAAGTGTAGTCTGTATATGTGTGCATTCTCAGCATCACCCTCATGGGACAGTCTCGTGTGGCACTAATCTTTGTGAGACAGGGCCAGGATTAAAATAATCAAGCGCCGCGTCCCCAGGTAATCCAGCATGCGTCTCAATGGCGGGAGGTCAAGGATGTCAATGTCTGTAGCTCAATATGTTTCGATGGCTGACAAGCTACAGTACAAGTGAGGGTTTGTGGGGGAGGGGGTGTCGGTAATGAGCCCATTACCTTCGCTAGCTGTGTTGGGGGGTGGGGGGTGTATGGTTAGGTGCACTGGAACAGTACAGTGGTGGTGGGCAAAGCTAACCCCAGTCTCTCGCTCATCCCCTGGTTCATGTAAGTAATTTCTCTATGGAGAATAACATGGGGTCGTTTCATATAGGCCTAAGCATTGTGGTCCAAAAATAAACAAGCTGTCTCAGCGTTATTGTCAGGGAGGTGTCTCTGTATCGTTTACGACAGTCAGTCACTCATATATGAAATATGATATTCTGTTTCTAGCGAAAATGTAACTAATTCAGTAGTAGTAGTAACAATAGCGTTTCCTCTCAGTCAGTTGATTCTTCCATATGAATGAAACGGCCGGGGTGACATAAGAACACAGTTCTTATATGAGGCGTTTCTACCGATATTGACGTCAGACTTCGGTGCTCAAATACAAGTGAAAGTTGCTAGCATTGCTATTATGAAGACCAAATAACCAAGTATTACAATTTTGCAGTACGTGCTTATTTCCAAATTTCAATACTACTTCTTAATATTGTACTTTTTACTACACTATTAATTATTTGAAAACTTCAGTTACTAGTTACTTTGTTGGTTTCTATTGTTATTACAAAACACATTGAAAATAGCTGATCTACAAATGGACAGTATTGATACTTTTACTTAAATACAAAATCTGAGTACTTTCCACCACTGCAATTCTCTCCTGATGCCCATGCATGGAGGACACTCATGTCCATGTAGTTAATTAATTCTGTATTTCCTGACCTTTTTCAATTTCTGACACAGCTGAATTTGAGCTTCCACACTCAAATGCTATTAACATTTAAGAATGTGTAATCAATGCAAGAGTCTATGGAGGTCAATTGCAGCTCCCACTGTACTGTGGTGTCATTGTGATTTTTTTATCTGGTACCACGGAATGACGCGCACGTGCATGCACGTGCATGTGTGCATCGCATGCAGGCATGCACACAGAACAGCTGCATAGCCTAAGCCTATTGTTAAATAGTGTATGAGTTTTAGACACACAAACATAAGTAGACTTAAAATGGTCAGACAAACATCTTTACTGCACACTAGCGAAACTAAAAAGTTTGCTTTGGACAGATGAATCTGTAACTGTTCTTTGATGGAGGAGATCACCACACAGCAGCAGCAGCCTACTGGAGCCATAGCAGTCCACTGCTGTAAGTCAAGTATGCAACTGTGCATGCTTACCGGCGTATAGGCTATGTGCGCTCACAGTCACTGCTCAGGTATAAACAGTTAAAGCTGTTGTTATGCAAAGTAGTAGCCATTTGAATTCGACACGGTACTTGACACAGTGTGAAAATAGGGGGAGGTGGGTGCCAGTAAACCTAGACCACTGGGGTACTTCATGGTGCGTCTCGGTGGTGACTTCTCTTGAATCTAGGGGGACGCGTTCTTTCTAGCGTGCACGCACATGCACCGTTGCGTTCCGTCCCTGTGCGTGCACGTCAAAAAAATTACTGTTACCACGACGTGGTGCTGCGTTCTACGAGCATGACACCACTGACTGTTTATGTGTCGGTACAGTACTGACTGTACTGTACCGACACATGTAAAAGCCCAGGGCCCCCCTAGCTCAAGGGTCCCTGGGCCTGGGCCCACTATAGGCCCATTGCGTAATCCTGCCATGCGTGCACGCTTACATGTGGGTGGGTCACACCTTTGAATAGATCAGTAGAATCTCTTTATTGTCATTGTACTATAGGCAAAGGAATTGAGGTAGCATTCACACCAAGACGCATCTCACCGAGAGGGTCATGATGTCTCACACTTAGAAACATCACTCACACCCTCTCACCCCCGCTTATAGTACACACACACACACACACACACACACACACACACACACACACACACACACACACACACACACACAGACACTCACACCAGATGTTGTTCCAGACGTCACACACTTAAGAAAGCATGGGCTTCGAAGAACGGCGAAGCGTAGACATTGTGACCTCCTGTGCTTGCCTGCGCAAGCTTCTGTGAGCTTGCCTTTAACACCTGACCCCAATCAATAGAGCTGACCTCCCACAACATCTTGCAGCTTTGGGATTCCCTGCAGACACAGAGATGTGCTGACCTGTGTGGGAGGCAGGCCCTTTTTTACTTCCCAGGTTATCAGAGGAATACATCAGGAATGCATATTTTCTTCTGTTGTTCAACAGCGGAAAAGATGTAATGAACACTCAAGCACTTTTTTACGTGAACTGTGTTAGCCATCCACGGCTACGCACTCATTAAATCACTACATGTAAGAGCACGACTGCACATCCCTAGAGCAATAGCTGTATGGGGGCTGTTCCCACAATGGCCATCTACTTTTGTGAATAGCCTTGAAATGTGGATACCAGTGGTTTTATATCATGGTGTTTACTGTTTAGCCTCTGATTTGAAAACAAACAGATACTCGGCTCAGTCCAAATCCCCGCCTGACAACCACACATTTATGCATTTAGGAATTAAATCTGAATGAGTGATTCCAGGGCATAATCTCACAATAACAAGTCCATCATGTGTGCTCACTCGATCCCCAAACAACGCTGTGAAAGGCACCAGGCGAAAGAAAGGAGTCATTTTGAATCATCCATGCTAATAGAGGCCTTTCCATGCGAGGGCAACATCTTAATCTTTTACCTCATTAAGCCGTATAATGTGGCATAATAATATTCTTGTTCCAGGCACAGTAGCAAGAGTGTGTTGACTTTGGAGTCCAGTGTTTCTGCCACTAGCACAGAGGATAAATTATACAAAGGCAGCTTTAGCAGCAGACAGCGAGCAAACTCACTTATTGTGCGTGCGTGCATGTGCGTGCATGTGTGTGCACGATAAACAACACAGAACCTTTCCGGGACTAACCACGGCTACCACTGGGGTTACTGTTGAAGTGTTAATACCCCGCTAATCTGTTCTTGTCAACTTAGGGACACAAATCACATAAAGAGATTTCCTCGTTGTGAACTATTTCAAGCACCAACATTTGTTGTTCAATTTACGGTATATTTGTTTACATATCGTTGCTGTTGGGCAGAAACCTTGTATCTCCACATTTAATTTGTGTATTGACATCTGTTCAATTTAGTGTACATTTGTTTACATTATGCTGTAGGACGTTTGTTACGGTTATGGTTATACTGTATATTGCAATTGATGCAAAATAATAAAATACATATATTTACTTTACATTGCATTTAGCTGATGCTTTTAAGGACAATTAAGCACCAGATCAACAGTTGTAGGCAGTCTGTCTCATTATAGGATATCTTGGGGACATTAATGACTCTTGAATGAGTCAATTCAATGTATTTGTTTAGACAAGGTGTCAGCTTGCCTTGCTCTTGCATGCCTTTGTCTTTTGAAATCTGTACAGGGATTACATCACATGATCTCTCTTACAATGACAATATAGTCATATTTGTGTGGTAAATGGTTCATGTACATAGCGCCTTGGCTTTACATAGATTGTGCATTACATTTACCCATTCACATTTCACACACAATGTCACAGTCAATACATCGGTACTGTTATTGACTTCAGTAAAATTAAGCCTCTCTAGCCACTTTGTCGTCTACCAGCTACCAGCTAATTGTGCATTCAAACCGTTAAGTGAAATCATCAATGGCAGTTGCACCACATTTTTACTTCTGTAGTGAATTCTCTTACATATAATCTAATATTGTTTGATCATATTTACAGGCGGTGAAAGTGCAGCATTTCTTGCTAAAATACGTGTTTAATAGGCACTGTTTCTTATAAAGAGTTTATTCAGAAAAGGGCTGGGGTCCACCCGTCTCTCCAACTCTTTGGTAAACTGAAAAAACTATCCAATCAGGAGAGAGAACTCATACAGGAACACTTCAAATTGATAAACTATCTTTGTGAGTTTCTCTCTCCTGACTAGAACAAATTGGTATCCTGACCTGAATGGACCCTGTTACTGAACAAAGTACAAACAATGAACAACGATTACTATCGGAATATAGCTTCTGTCTTTCTTTCTTTCTTTCTTTCTTTCTTTCTTTCTTTCTTTGTACAAAAAACACCTAGGCTGTAACTCCTTGGATCTGGTGCTGTGATAATCCTGCGCCGCTAACCCCAAACTAGGAAATATGATGCCTATTTTGGCAGATGCTTATTCTCAATAGAAGCCAGGTCTACACTACAGTACTAGATTTTTTCTCATTTCTCATATACATTTCCACAGTCACTTCAAAATAGTCTTGCTGTCCTAGTGACAATGCATCTATTCTCCAGACATGGAATCACTTGTCACATAATGGTTATTGGTCCAATCTTTGGTGGGTTTTAACTCTTGCGTGTGTGCGTGCGTGTCTGCCCCTTCAGTCAATGTTTGTTACTAATGGCACATCCAGTTTTTAGGAACTCACATAGGCTATACATGTGTTGTGTTGAAGATGAATGTGCTATATCAAACTGGACACGACTAGAAATTTCTCTCTGCAGCCATACTGTACATCAGTGAGTGTGTATAATAAAGCATTTGGCCATGTCTCTGAAGTCGGCTATGGTATTTCAGACAGCCTTTAGGCGAGTCGAGACGGCTTCCACGCCTTCCATTCTCCCCACGCCTTCTGCCAAAAGCCTCCCCAGAGGCGTTGGCCGCTCCAGAAATTTCTGCAGGAGAGCCCTCGCTTGTAGCGCCTCTGAGCCCTCTATGATTTTCCTGGAGGAGGTAAAGCTGCAGGACAATGTGCAAATTGTCTGCACGACACTGAAGGGAGACAGTGGTGGAAGAAGTAATTAGATTTTTAGACTTTTTGTTATTATGTTGGCATCACAGTACTTTAAAGTACCAAAGTTCACAACGCAACACATCTGCATAATTAATAATAATCAAATAATTGATCAGTCGAGTAAAGAGCACGTATATTTGCCTGAGATGTGGAGTGGAGTAAAAGTACTGAAGATTGGAAATATTAAAGTAAAGACAAAACACATGTACTTAATGAAAGTATTTGAGTCATGTACTTAGTTACTTTCCACCACTGGAGGGATACACCCCTTCAATCTCTGTGAGGTTTACAGCTCACCTGCTACCTAGAAGAGGCCTCTGTCCCTTGATGGTGGCTCACTGTGGCTCACTGTGGGGATGTTATTACATGATTCCTTTGCACAAGGGTTACAAAACTATCGGTATGTTGTAGTTTGCTTTTGAATGATATACAATTTACAATACTGTTGAATGTCCTATTTGACTGTTCTACTGAAGTTATACTACACTGCACTAAATTATGCAATACACCGGTGGTTCAAGAGTACATCTTAGGGATGTCCCTACATGTCTCTTCTGCACTTACAAGATGCAAAACTAATTATGCAGTTTGCTTTTGAATGCTATACAATTTTAACTAGCCTAATACTGCATTGCACTAAATTATGCAAAATACCAATATAAATCATGGGTGCACGTTGCATTAGTTTTAATAGATAATCCTTTTTTCATGCCGTTCTGCAGTGCACTACACCAAACGTTTTGAGTTGACAGAAAGTCATAATTAGCATTTCCGCAACGGATCTGTGAATAATGATGTCAAACGATCTTGTGAGTTCATGAGCCGCACCAAGATATTTCAAACGTAGTACATTTTTATTTTTTAACTATCACGTTACGCTGCGTTGTTTAATCTCCGCCAGGCCAGAGGTCACACCGTAGATCATGTTTTCATGATAGCCCTGGCCCTGGTCCAATGCACTAGTGAGTTCGTTCTAACGCCCTTCCAGGAACGCCTCTGCTTCACACCAACAAAAAATGCCACTGCCATGTGAAGGGTCTGACTTTTGTAAAAAATAAAGTAAACTACTTTGCAATTCACCGAGTGTGTTGTTGAAACTTTATTCTCCAGGCTGAGATGCCTCTCAGGACCCCACGCCCTCTGATCTGTAGAGGGCGCTCTAAATAAAATATGTCTGCCGGAAATATTTTACTTTCTGCCCCAAAAAAGTAGAGGCTTCCCAGCCTGGAGAATAAACTTTCAACAACACAAAGCAGTCTTTGAATCGGTGAGTAGAAAAGTAGTTTCATTTATTTCTACAAAATTGCATCCCTCGAATATGGCAGTGGAATTTTTTGTTGGTGTGCAGCAGAGGCGTTCCTGGCAGGGTGTTGGAGAGAACTCGCTAACGCACTGGACCAAGGCTAGTTTTCACCCCTACTGTATGTGTGATGATCTGTGTCATGGTCTCTGCTGCTCCCCTGACCCTCCTGGCCATATTATTTCTAACCCCTGGACTAACCCCTGGACATTTATGGCTTCCTGTCAGTTATGGCTGTTGGAGGACTTTTATTTGCTTCTTCTGTTCATGTTCCTCGTTTGGTTTGTCTTCAGTCTGGTTTCCCTGGTTGGTTATGTCTGTGTTATGTAATGTCGTTTTGCAGTATAGTTCCCCCTGGTGTTATTATTTTGTCGTATTGTTCCTTTTGTTTCCTGTTTTCCTTAGTTCGCCAGTGTTTCCACCTGTGTCCTGGCTATTAGTCCCCCAACATAGTGTTGATTGCCAGTTGAGTTACTGTGTCTACCTATTGTCCTTGTCTATGCCCTTGTGTTTTTAGTTTTTAGTTTGTTTGTAAAGATATATCTCAGTGTTCAGTTAGCCACCAATGATTCATTGTATATTCCTAGATGCTATATTGTTATTTCTTTGCTCCCAGTTCATGATGAATTACTTGCCTCCTCATGTTCCATTCTGGTTCTCTGTTGTTTAGTTATTATTAAACGCCTTGTATTCGACCTGCTCTGTCTCTGTCACATCCTCTGCTTCTGACTTTTGGGTTCTACACCTCTTTTTCTTTCCTTCCTTAATTCAGAGAATTAATTTTATTTGCTGACAGTGGGGCGAAAAAGGCAGGGAAGATGTGTGTGGTGTGCATCATCAACTCAAAATGTTGTTGTTGGACGCATGAATTTGCATAGTAATTAACGTAAGGGTAGAATTACTGGTTATGTCAGCCTGGTATAATAATAATAATAATAATAATAAAACTTTATTTGTATAGCACCTTTCATGACATGAAATGCAGCTCAAAGTGCTTTACAGAACAATGGAGAATAAAAGAAAAGCAAGGCAACGACATTAAAACACAAGCAGTAATGCAATACAGTGAGGACATGAATAACAAAAAAAGAAAAGATCAATTAAAAGCAATGTTGTAGAAGTGGGTCTTGAGCTGAGCTTTAAAAATGTCTACAGAGGCTGCCTGACGAAGGTACAGTGGGAGCTTGTTTGGCCTGGTATAACTGGTATAATGTTGCAATCTGTTGATTAGAATCTGTACTCGGCAAAGGCATGCATATGTTGACAATGTTTTTAGATTAAGTGCGGTCTTGCTGTACTGTAGGCCTCTGTCTGTTTATATTGTGGGGTCAGCATGATCTATAAACTGTATAGCTAACATGGCATGCATACTAATTGTAGGCTATATGGTGGATCGGATCATCAATGGGACTCTGGGAGTATACTATATTGTAAACTTCGGATAATTTTGCTCCCGTCTCCGCTGTGCCCAAAAGAACAGTGGCTGGCACACACACACACACACACACACACACACACACACACACACACACACACACACACACACACACACACACACACACACACACACGCAAATTAAATATGGAAGAATCCCAACTTCTCCGCCCATTCGCACCAACGTATTGGGTGAGAATGTGACCTTAGTTACTAGCAGCCACACAAGGTTCAATTGACACAGAATGCTCCATTATTTAGCTCCTTTTTCGGTTTTCCTCCCCTAAAACAGCCTTTGTGGAGCAATTTCACACCAGCAAACAAGCAGCAATAATGCACAGCTATTAATGCGGTAGGATGAAATGAGAGAGAGTGAACTTAATTAAATAATTCATTGAAAGACTAAACAACTAGGCTATACTGTTTTCAAAATCAATAAATGCAGTCCATATTGCTCTAAGGCTGCAGTCCGTGCCTACCCAACACAATCCTTGAGCATTATGGATTATCAGTAAACCAAGTAACCCAACACAAACTCAAGCGCAGAGGGACCATGACCAACTGCATCTTTAAACAGTTATTTATTTTAATTGTGCTGGAACCGTCACTATATAGCCTATATTGTACTCTTAACATAGCCCATAGGTTGCTAATACATTTATGTTCAATAAACTACTCAAACAATCAATGAAAAAAGGGGGGAAAAGATGATTCTTGTAATGTCTCAAGGTAAAAGATCTAAAAATACTCTTCCAGCCTCACTCCATATCAGCACTTTGCCCTGGGCATACCGTTACTTTACTTATGCTGCTTCACACGGGCAGATGCAATGATACAAAGATACAAAGCTACATGCACTGCACCTCCGGTAGCCACGCCCCCTTCCCCCTCCACTCACGTCACGTACAGCTGGCGTAAACTTTTCTTGCCCTCCACACCGAGAAACGAGCTAGTTAAGTTTGGTAGTAGCCTAGAGTGAAATATACTGTACTGATAATGTACACCTCATGGAAGTTCAGAGTGGAGTAGTCTGGGTTGTTAGGAACTAAGGAAGTGAAACTGCTCAGACACAATTCTGTGACAGTTTGAATGAGAAGTTAATTCATCTTCACAACAAACCATGCTTCGACGTTTTGGTTTTATTCTCCAGGTGAGTTAGCTGCCTATGCTAATCATTAGTGTGTGCGTGCGTGCGTACGTATGTACGTGCGCACAGTGTGTGTGTGCGTGTGTGTGTGTGTGTGTGTGTGTGTGTGTGTTACTGCATGCAGCTGTGTGAGAGTGAGGGAGGGAGCTCAGTGTGCATGGCATGGGTCCTAAATACATTTATTGAATACATAAACAGACAATGTTTTGTTTGGGGTGTCACAGCATTGAACAATGTGGACCCTCTTGTAAACAAGTGTAATGCTTAATTGGGTCGTCCACTCACAGTTAACAGTCTTTGTATTGAGTTTGTGCTTGAAATGTACTGTAATTCTACAAACTGTTAATAAATATTTCAATCAATCAATCAAAACAGCACCGTATGAAACTTCATTCGTAACTGTTTGAGAGACTATTAGTCTTACAACGTGAATTGCACATCTAGATTTCTGTCTCTCAATTTATTTCAAGGCATACCCTATAGTACAGGCATGCCCAAAGTCCCCACAGCTTCCTTCCTAAAATGTATTATTTATCCGATATAAAACTAACATTACGTATACACAATTTGACAAACCTACTGTACATACAGTAGTATACTAGGTTGTGTTGTGACAACTGAGAAAGTATATAATGGGCTATTGTATACTACTCTAGGCTGTATATGTTGTAACCGGAAGGATGCAGTACAGTATATGAATCGGTATGTTTGTCTGCTGTTGCTAGTAAGTTGTGACAGGGTACTGTGTACAGTGTGGCTCTTGGTCAGCGTTCTCTTTCTCTTCTTCTTTCTTTCTTTCTTTCTTTCTTTCTCACATATACGTACTACTCAAAGCTTATGGTGTCCCTCCAACATATTCCACAGGTACACGTGCCAGGGTGATGACCCCAGACCCCTAAGCTCAGCTTCTTCTCAGCCCTGAGTCCATTCTCCTGTGACATGCTGTGAATGCTGGACCCTAGAGCCTGTCCTAAATCCATGACCACTGCACTACACCAGCATGCTATGTGCAGTACTAAACATCCAAGGCTGAGTGAGAAGATGGCAGCCAGGAGGTCGGTGCCATTGATTCTGGGAGGAATGTACTGACCAGCTAGCCAGGTGTATGGAAGATGGAGATGACTGGAGACGCCGCTGGTGGCCTCATCATGAACTAGAGAGAGAGTCAGAGGCTCCATGGCTTCCACAGTTTACACAACTGATGAAGTCACGTGACGTTGATTAGTAGAAGACGGCTCAAGGTAGGAACTTGCTTCTTTGCTGCTGCTGCTTGTGGTGTATGCTGTGTGTATAGTATACTAGTGTGATTCAAGCTGGTGTATTACTGTCATTTTGGGACCCAATGACTGAGTGGCAATGAGTGAATTTTCTATTTCCTTATGGTTCGAGCTAGAGGTTTTGGGCTTCATATATATAAAGAAAATGTTCTATTACTTTTTTATGGGGCCCTAGTTGAAACCCCCTGATGTAGCGGTATGCGTTTCAATCCCTACTGTACATGAAAGATTAGCAGCTCTGCAGAATGAAAAAAAGAGGGAAAAACTATGAATACACTCGCCATTGCTGTTCAAGTGTTCATGCTTCAGTGATTTTGCTTTTTTTTGTTCCCTCCATGGAAAACACATGAAATGTCATGTTGTGTCCAGGATGAACAATCGAAGGCAGTGCATAGCTCTTTTCTTTTGAGGTCGCTGTGTTTGACTACGTGTAGGTTGTGCTTAATAATGGCTGACAATTTATTGTCAGTGTTGCGTGATCAAATGTTGATACCACTGTGTTCTGATGGGATAACTGTAACAACCTGGATTGTACTGTAACAACAACCTGGATTCAAACGCTGGTCTCCTGTATGCATTGAGAAACCAAATCTCTATGGCTCACCCAAAGGCGAATCCCCCTGATGAAGTCAGTGTATGCACATTCTGTTACGCTCATATGTTAGATCTGGCTGCTTGAGGGTGCTTTGGGCTGGGAAAAAATGAAATCTTGTCGAAAAAATCTATTTACTACTATTAAGTGCTCATCGAAATGTTCCATGTTTGTAGTCAAATCTGAACACGTCCACTCACTGATGATTACTGCTCTGAGTTTGTGTTCTGCTACCATGATAGGTGCACGCCTACTAATCATGGCAAGCAAGGACAACCCCGAGCGAGGACTGCTTGGATCAGACTTTTATAGAGACAGGCAAGAGACAGGCAGGCAGGCTACTGTATATAATGATGAACCATTCACTCAAATGAGGATGTCTTCCACTCTTTGAAGAAAAGGATGTGACATTCTGTGGCCCTGGGGTGGGCACTTTATATTTGAAATCTGAACGTTTATGTAAGCACTGTAAATGGTGAACGTGTGTAAACAGTTCAGGCCAGGGCTACGAGATCATAGTGCATCGCGTTGTGACACGTTGTGAGCTTGTTCATTTTTTAAACCACTAGAACCCCCAGTATATGGGGTTCTAGATAGTATTAGGTCCATAGGTCGACTTAGATAGTCACTTTATAGTACACATGTATATTGTATAATATATAATATACTATATTATATACTATACATACTATACTATATTAAATATATTATAGTATGTATAGTTGACATAGATACTCCACTGCGTCTGCTAAATGCCTAAATTGTAAATTCTAGTGGTTTATAATCGGAGTCGTCGTATCCTTACCTCTTTATACTTTATTGCATGTTGCAAGTTGCACAAGCACTCGCCCTTGTGTTACAAAATATTGTGCAGACTAGAAGTGTTTAATCACCGGCAGACACTCTATAGATATATATGTTCAATTAAACTTACCATAATATTAAAAAACCAACAGCCATTAAGTAAATGTTTAGAACACAAGTGGTTTGGCTTGTGTTGTATAAACTCTGCATGATAGCAAACTGATGTCGGTACTAGCCTACTTGGAATGCACAAAAACGTGTTCTATAAACAGCATTGATGAATTAATGCCTTTAAAAATATATATTATAAGTTTAATTGATCATACTATAGAAAATGTATAAAGTGTCTGTTACCAGGCAGATAAAATCAGGCCATTGAGTTGTGTTGGATCATGTCCAGCAGCCAAGAAAAACATTCCAATCGGAAATAGCTTGTTTAATTTTCTAAAGTAGCGTGTTTTTTTTAAATGATTTGTACTTTATTTAATTTCTTCCATATGTATACAAAACATTGACACGGACAAGACACAACCAAAGAAATACACAACAAAACAAACACATAACAAAATAAAACAAAACAAAACAAACAATACAATACTACAGATGCACAGAAATAAAGTAGCGTTCCTTGTTGAGCTGCAACAAGGATCTGTGCCTGTTATTTGGCTAGGCATAGGCAAACCTTTTAATTAGTATTACTTTAAAGCATCTGCGTTTTGAAAACCCAACACCCCACTGTTTGTTCAGGTTTGGACTAGAACTCAGAACTTTCGCCCATGCTCCACCCATGCCCTGATGACACAACACTGTGTGTATGCATAGTTGCATACTAACCTGTGTGTCCGTCTTGCAAGGGCTCACTAGCTACTAGACGTTGCAGTTTACTCTCTTACTCAGTTTGTTCTGTGCATAACGATCTGGGGCTTGATGCAGAAATGGTCAGCAGAGTACGGAACCAAGCACGAATGGAGAGCCAAACTTTAACAACTTTGTATACTGTAAATGGTCCTTTAGACTGCTGAATATTCCCGTTTTGCTAGCATTTGTATGGCATGCATCTCCAGATCTCCAAGCCGATCACCTTTCTTTTTACGTATACAAATGCCAGGTTTTTTTCCCCCAGGAGATATCAAGCACTAATAACATTATTATGATAGATTTTTCCATCATGAGCATTACAGTAATTGCTTGTGTGATGAAAGGTAAAAACCTATTTGGCAAAAACTAAGCTTTTAATTTAATCAGCTGTCTAGTGGCTGCAGGCTGCCGAGAGTCCAGTAGCCATTTTGGTCGACGCGCACCTGGAATGACCAATACCTAATAATCTATCCTATAAAGGTTGAATTTGATATAATACTATTACATTAATTTGTTACCATAGTGGTTCCATTGTGTGAAGTGCTAAGATGTGTTTTAATGCCTTGCATAAATCCCTTTGCTATTGATCTATGATTGATGCAATTTGGAATGACATTGTATCTTTCCAAATGACTAGCGCAATAAAAAAGTCATGGGCTAATAGATCGCAGAGAAATGCTGTATTTTGCTGGGTTTTGGAATACCAGACTTGACATTTCGTGCATTATTATCATATGAAATATGATACGAATTAGTTACGTGATTAGTCTAGATGTGTATTTAAAGTGTCAATGTGACCGTGTGTGTGACTGTGTACTGTGCGTGCGTGTGACGTGCGTGCGTGCATGCGTGCATGCATGCGTGCATGCATGCGTGCGTGTGCGCTCCTTATTCCGTTATCTGTGGTGATGGCAGATCATTAATTTCAAACACCTTCCTGGTGCTAGACAGATGTAACTAGCCCCCCGATCAGGTAAATTAGGCAACAAACTCTGTGAGTATGTGGTCAAGAGGAGGAGTCATGTTTCATCTGAAGTACTCCTCTACGGAGTACTTCAGATCGAGTCCTTTGCATTTGTATCGCAGCAGTGGTGGACATTAACTTGAGTACTGTACATAAAGCACGACTTCTCAACCTAACTTCATATCATTGGTCCTTACCAATACTCATTGCTCATTATAATATTTTTGTCTACTCACTGTCTCAGAGGAGGACTGTGGAATATTTTTGTCTACTCACTGTCTCAGAGGAGGACTGTGGAATATTTTTGTCTACTCACTGTCTCAGAGGAGGACTGTGGACACGCAGTTCATAAACCCGCCTAACAGTGACATTGGTAGGCAGGATTTTTCATAAAAAAAAATCTGTGTTTCTTTAATTCGTGTTAAAACTAAAAGTGTTCCTTTTTTTGCAAATTCAAATCAAAACTGGTTGCGCACATACGGTTCCTTGCTGGTGCTGGTCTGTAAATCTCTTTGGATTAAGAGTGTCTGCTAAATGCCTAAATTCTAAATTGTAGTAACAGTATGTAAGGATCAAATGACCTCACAGTGCTCACACAGCTCTGCTCCGCAGTGCTTTCACAAATTTATTGTGAAAGCACTGACATTGGGTTGATGATTTTTCAGCCATTCTTGGCCTTCATCTGTTTTTTTCCCACCATTCTAGGCAGTTACCGCTGTTCTGTAGCCGGAAGGAAGGAAGATTAAGGGCAATGACTTCTAGTGCTTTCATGAAGAAAGTCTTTTATCGTAGAGCTAATGTGCTGATGACTAATCCTATGCAACGACGCAACGTGCTCAATGCTCCATTCTAGAAGCTCAAACTTTTTCATGCCTAGGATCCCCACATTGATATGTATTTAGCTGTTGACCCTCATCCGAAAAGATTTTGTGTCAGCGACCCATATAAAAGTTGCGTTATAATATTCAAAATGTTTCAAACTTTTGTTCCCAATTCCTAAAGGCTGGCTTGTCTGTTGCCAATGCATCCACAAAACCCTAACCACTGGAACCCCAGCATGCCTATTCTTTTTTCTCCAAAAGTTCTACAAGCTCAAAACGTGACCGTGTACATTTAGTTGGGTCGTTTTTGGCAGTTCCATAACTGTGGAGAGCAAAGATCCGTTTCTCAATGGATTTGTCATCGAGGAGGGTTATTAAACAAATTTGGCCGGGGTGTACATTTAATAATAATAATAATTAAAAAACATACATTGCAATACATACATACTGTACATAAATACATGCAAACGTAAAACAGAGAGAAAAACTAAACCCTGTCTCAATAGTAATACAAAAATATATATTTCACTCTCCAACCTTATGTCGCAATGCGGTCCCTAGCATCCCTATTCTGGGCATGTCATAATGGGCAAACTTTAACCCATTCTGACCTGAGATCAGATTCATACGAGGTTTCCACTGGACACACACTGGTCTGATGAACCCATTCTGACCTGAGATCAGATTCTAAAAATGTCAGTCGTTCTTCGAATTTTTCAAAAATAGCAGACCTACAAGCTCGTATCGCGCCACTCGGTGGCGCGATACGAGCTTGTAGATCTGCTATTTTTCAATAGGTAAAGCATAACATGATGCCAACACCAAAATGGGTGCCCGGTCAGAATGGGTTAAGCAAAGTATAAAGTATAAAGTTAGAAAGTCATGTACACATTCCAGATCACGCCCAAGAGGTGACACAAGTGGGATTTGTGTAATATGGATTTATTAACTTGTGGCATGGTCGCATCTGTTGAAATGACAACTGGCGCCATGCCCTAGAAAAAAAAAAAGAGAGTGAAGGTTGTTTTTGTAAATGTTAAGCCTGTTTTATACTTACCCAATCTTCAAGCTGGTAAATCGGCCATGTTCGGCCTACACACATTTGTCATTGTTTCATCAATCTTCGTAAAGTGCTTTTGGATGAAAGCGAAAAATATAATTGCACCATTTACCATTTAGCATTCATCTGATCACTTAACATGGCAGCCGTGACATTTTTCTCTTTTTTTTTTCCTTTTTTGCGGCTTACGCCTTTTATTGTTTTTTTTTAAGGGACAGACAGTAGGCTGACAGGAAACGGGAGAGAGATGGGGGAAGACATGCAGTAAAGGCCGTGTCGGGCTCGGGAGTCGAACCCGTGGCACACTGCGACTGGATTACCAGTCGGTGCCCAGACGGTTACGCCACCGCCTGGGCCAGCCGTGACGTTTTATGTGTTTTTTTTCAATTATTTTCAACATCACCACCATGCCATGCAGTGGTGCCCACAGGTTGAGAACCACTGTAGTAAAACATTCATGAGTCTTTTGTGTTCCATTATTGTACTGACTCTGGTGGTGCGGCACCTGTCATGCTAAAGAAGCTTTTATCACAAGCACGTTATTTCTTCCTCCCTGTTTTCTCTTCCTCCTGACAACACACTGACTGCTCTGGGCCTTAGCTGCTTCAAAACAGATAGACTCGCTCAACGCCACTGGAGCCTACTCATTTGGTCATGGATGAATGACTGTCAGAGACGCCGTTTGAAAAGCTTAGTGTGTGTGTGTGTGCGTGTGTGCGTGCGTGCGTGCACTATATGCACAATGGTGGAAAAAGTAGTCCCTACTCACATTTTTGAGGGGGCTATCCCCTCCTATGCACAGCCTGGTGTGTTTGTGTGTATGAGCACAGTGTTTGTAGTACGGAATGTGACGATTTGATTGGCTGATGTACGATGATAAGAGCGGCCCTCTTTCACACAAGTCTGATTTCTTACTTAAGTAAATGTATATCAACAATACTCTGTTACAAGTAAAATGTAATTCAAAATCGTGACGAACTTGTAGATCGGCTCTTTTCAAATGGCCGGAATGTATAGGGCTGAAGTGGTTAATGTATGCTTTGTTCAGTCAAGACAACTCAAGAATGAATGGAATAGATATTTATTGAATATGAATGAGCAATATGTTTATTATGGTTTGGCGATGAATTGGATCTGCTTTTTAGGTACTCAGATCAAGCGCATCAGTCCCGTCCATAGGGACTCTGAATCCCCTGTACCTAAACAGTAGATCCAAAACGATAGGTGGTAGCTCGGGTGGAAGCGGGTGAGCAGCAGGTTTGTATACAGCAGCGCAGCAGAAGGCAAGCAAGCAGGAGGAAGAGTGCAAACCTTCCAGTTTATGTAGCCGGTATGAAGATGGAGTGTGTGATCGGCTGAGTGAATCATGTGGATAAGAGCGTGATGCTGAGCAGGCCCAATTAACGGCCGGCAGCCACTGCACTGATGGAGGTTTCCTGACTGAACTTGCTCTCTGCATGTCTGTGACAGGCGCGATCACCGTGATGCTCATTAATAATAATCAAAATCTACTAAATAACTAGTAACTAAAGTTTTCAAATAATTGCAGTGGAGTGAAAGTGCAATATTTGTCACTGAGTGACTGAAGTGTAGTGGAGTAGAAGTAAAAGTACTGAGAATCGGAAATACTCCAGTATACAATACATACTTCAACATTGTGCTTAGCGGTAGTTCACACAAAAAAATGACTTATTCTGTATCAATGAAAAAGGAAAGCAGTCCGCATACTGTTCTGGAGCTCCCAGGTTACTTGTTTATTATATAGACACAACGTTTCGACCCAGGACGGGTCTTCGTCAGGTATACCGTGGGCGGCTGTGGCTCAGGAGGTAGAGCAGGTCGTCCCTGGGTGATCCATGGGTCGGCGGTTCGAATCCCAGCTCCTCCTGTCCACATGTCGAAGTGCCCTTGGGCAAGACACTGAACCCTACATTGCCTCCAATGAGCTGGTCGGTGTGAGCTTGCCACCATTGGTGTGTGAATGTGGGAAGTGAGGACGCTGGTGTCGACTGTTCGCCGCTTCACCTCCCAATGTATGAATGAATACCATTGTAAAGCGCTTTGAGCACTTGGAAAAGCGATATAAAAATGCAATTCATTATATTATTATACGTGACGAAGACCTGTCCTGGTGTCGAAACGTTGTGTCTAATAAACAAGTAACCTGGGAGCTCCAGAACAGTGTGCGGACTGCTTTCCTTTTTTAATGTTTTTTTAATGTTCCAATCTTAAGCTTTTGTTCAGCACCTGTGTAATTGTCTTGAGATGTGCGTGCTTCCCTTTGGACTTTATTTTGTATCAATCACACGCCCCATGAAGCTTGGAATTCATGGAGATGTTTTGTTTTTGTCGCATTCCATTTGAGCCAACAATTTGATGATCAGTCAATAGGAGACTCCTCCGGTGTGTGTGTGTGTGTGTGTGTGTGTGTGTGTGTGTGTGTGTGTGTGTGTGTGTAGGCGCGTGCAGGGGGGAGGGCGGGTGCTGGGTGAGCAGTAGAGTGATGGAGCAGAACAACGATATCCTTATGATTGATCATGACAATGACTGGACATTTCCGGAGCGTGCCACATCTAACGCCTCGTCTCACGTTTCACACACGGAGCACCTAATGGTGCCCTCTACGACCGGACGAAATGCATGCTTTGTCACTATTCACTTTTACTGCGTGGCAGTATAAGTGCCCCATTTAAGTTAATTCACGACCACTGTGTTTTAGTTGCTTGCTGGCGGTCAGCCCTGTTCACAAAGGGGACCATGTAGACCATGTAGAAGAGACAATGCAATGTTTTGTTTCTTCTTTTCTCTGTAGGCCACTTCTCTTCGTTTTTACTGAGTGATAGAAGTGTCTAATTTAATGTTACTACACTTACCTAATGTTACCACAATTAATCACTTACACACATAGGCCCAGTCCAACCAGTCTGACACTGTTGACCAGTGAATAGATATAGCCCCACTGCTACAGTCTGTGCAGGCGTGCGTGTGCGCATGCATGCTACAGATTTGTGTGCCATCTATTAGCTGCCTGTGTCCAGACCTTTGAATCTGCCCACCCTGCCGAGTTTACTGACTCTGTCTGATCTACCATCATGATATGAAACCGTGGGTTCTTGGTTGAAAAAGTGATTATCCAACCAGTGCTGCAGGAGAACAACTAGGCAGGGGCGGCGGTGGCTCAGGGGTAGAGTGGCTGGATGATGGTAACCGCAAGGTTGCCTGTTGAAACCCGGGCTCCCCCAGAGTTAGTGTCGAAGTGTCCTTGAGCAAGACACTGAACCCCTAATTGCTCCTGATGTGCTGGTTTGTGCCTTGCATGGTTTCCACCGCCATCGGTGTATGAATGTGTGTGTGAATGGGTGAATGTAATTTCACAATCTATGTAAAAGCGCCTTGGATAAAGGCGCTATATAAATGCACCATTTACCATTTACCAATCAGCGCCACTTGTGGGACTAATGCCATTGTCAAAGTGCCTGTCAAGTTGAGCGGCAGAACCGAGTTGGAGTAACAATGGTGTTCACTGCAGACAAGAAAGACTCTACTAACAGGGTTTTATGCCTAGACGGCATGTCTTGTCCGCTCCACTGCACACCACTCCTCACTCTTAATACCTTCGTGAACCACTATGGATAATCAGTGTTGACTTTGTATTACGTTCAGGCAGATGTGTTAGTCTATTGTGATTGGTTAGGGAAAATATACCCCCACATGGAAATGAGTTAGAATGAAAGTAATGAAGTGTAAGTGGAAATGTAGGGTAACAACTTGAAAATGATGTCTGATATCAGGCCAATCTTGAAGGAAATTAAGGTTAATTTGATGTATTTTACCTTACTTTATCATCATGGCCACTCTGAGGACACAGAAGGGTTTGTTATTATTTATTGCCATGGTGTTGTGGTGCCGACAGTCCATAGTATGCTACTGTAGGTTTAAGCTCATAACATAGTTGAAACTAGAAAAAGTGCCCTTCTGGGCACAGGTCTCCACCAGGAGGATAGGAGTATTTGGAAAAATGTTTAGGAGTAATATAAACATGTTATTTCTTTTTTTTGCAACAATTGTCTTCATTTTGTTGAGGAAATGCAGATCCAGATCACTCATGTGCAGAATTTTTTACAAAATGGGCCACTCCTGAAAACTTTGGAATCTTGGCCAATCAGTGTAGAATCTGAGAAATCCAACAGACTCGTCTTGATCACATGACTACAGAGATCATGTGTACCGATTTGCGTGAGATTTGGATGAAATCTGTGTGACTGTGTTTTCCAGAAATCGGCCTCATGGTGGCGCTATAACCGGCAGATGTGGAGGGATGCAGGGAAAATGTTTTTCCATGGCCTCTAGGGAGTGTGCATACATAAGTTGTATACAGATCGATGCAGTTATAGGTAAAACAGGAATTGCCCTGTTATAGCGCCACCGTGAGGCTGATTTGGAAAATAATGAGTGTCATGTCATCCTCGGCCTAGTGGAAATTTCACGGAAATTGCACACTGAGTTTGTGATTTGTGGCATTTTGTTCGAAAAGGACCAATCATGTGAGCTTTGGAAGCCAATCTTAATGGTGCAGATCCGTGTTGATCACATGATGGAGGTGTATACCGAATTGTGTGATTTATGGATAAAATGTGTACGAGTAATCTACAGAAATGAGTTTTGCCTAAATTGGCCTGATGGTGGCGCTATAACAGGTCGTTGAGGAATATTTGGGGCAGAGGTTCGTCGTCGGTATCCAGGGAGTGTGTGTGCAAAGTTTGTCATGGATCGGGGCAACGGTGCCGTAGATTAGCTGGTAACGGACGGACGGAAGGAAGGAAGGAAGGAAGGACGGACACACGCACGCACGCACACACACACGGACGGAGTGCAAAACATACTCTCTCCCCATGCCTTCGGCCTGGTGGAGACAATAATTGTACGTCACTCTGGAAAAGAGTGTAAATGTAAATGCAAAATTGCAAATACATCAAATGAGCTTCCACATAATCTCAGCGGCACAGTTCCTGCAGCCTGCCACCATGACAGGCAGCCTTGCCACTGATCAAACCATTTAAAAGACAAAGAGCATCCCCACCGCCGGAGTTTAACCAATTCATTTAACTCTGTCACACTCATTGCTCATGTTCCCGTGCTCTCACAATGTGCAATTGGATATGACAACCACACCAACATAATCCTCACACCGAAAATGACAGAGCCGGCATAAATCATGTCACAATTTGTCTCTGAAATGGAGAATGAAGGCGGCTACTCGGTCTGATGAGGGTCTTGCATATCAATGGTTTTACATCGTGTCCCAATCTAAACTGACAGCCATGGCCGTCGTGATGCCATGTAGTGACAAATGACTTGCTTTCTCCAACAGCATGAGAATTGGGACTCCTCTTTAGAAGTTGTACAGTTTCAGTATTCACTAACACGGTAATGGTATCCATTAAGTGCTGTTCAGATAAGATAAGAGTACAGTCCATTCGTCCTTTTGGACAGTAACAGAGTACATTACTTGGGTAAAGGAAGGTGTGTGTGTTTCTTTTGTTGCTGCATTTCTATGAAGGTTGTCAGATCGTTACTTTAGCTGCAGATGTGCAGATACTCCACATGTATGCACTGTAATCAATAATATTCCAAGAATGGCTGAGAAAGGGTGAGGGCTGCTGGGTGAGCAATGAAAAGGTTCCACTGTGGTCTGCTGTAATATGAATTAACCGGTCTGCTTCATTTTCTCTCTCTCTCTCTCTCTGTGTGTGTGTGTGTGTGTGTGTGTGTGTGTGTGTGTGTGTGTGTGTGTGTGTGTGTGTGTGTGTGTGTGTGTGTGTGTGTGTGTGCGTGTCTCTCTCTCTCTCTCTCTCTCTCTCTCTCTCTCTCTCTCTGTAATCAAATATGTGGAAATGGACAAACACACAACCATATATGGATTCGGTTCACACAGGAAATGATAAATGAATAAGAAGGACTTTGATAAGGCGTGCTTGAAATGGTTTTCTGAACAAAGATATAAGGGTCACACTTTGCGGAATAACTTGCCAGTTTTTCCTAGCAAACCACTTTCTCTTCAGGTGCCATTCTATTTATTGTGCAGCACAAGGTAAAGATGGTGAAGTTAAAGCCATGGTTTATGCATTAAGCGATAACAATTCACATTCATTGGTTTGTTAAGGAAGTATTAGAAATTGAAAAATTTGCCTTGTCTGACTAAAGTTACATCATGTAGTCTTTGCGCTCTAGGAGAGGATAGACCACATACTTAGCGCTGTAAGAATTTATAGTGCATCAGGATTATTGGCAAAGATTCTGCTCTGTAACACAGTCTGTTGATGCAGTGTAAATTAATGTTGCCCGGTCCATCCCAAAACGACAACAAATTCACCCTGAAAAGTGATGTGGGGATGGCAGCTCATGAATCTTGACCCATTAAAAATCCTGGGCGCCATCAATTCTGTTCTCCTTCTCCGATCAGTTATGTTTTATGGCAGGTCTACAGTTAGTCCATGGCCCCAGACCAGACTTTCCACTAGTGAGGGACATTCAAGGTGGCAAATGCTATCATGTTTTTTTTAAAGGTCTATATCCCTAGATAATATTTCAACATGATAGCAGTTCCCAAGTGGTAGCTTAGTTGCAGTTATCAGCCTTCAAAGACACCAACTATAGATTCACAGAATGAATATTAAGAATAAGAGATGTCATCCATATCAGTTAGGAGCACAAATGACTAGGAATGTCAGATTGCTGGGCATGGGGTCAGATCAACATATGGAATAAATTCTGTACTGGAGCGTGTCTTGAGTGTACAGGGTTTCATTAGGTCAGATAAACAGATGGAATGTTAGAACGGGTCAGCTACATATATGGAGATCTAAGGGTGGCAGCGGGGGAAATGTCTTGAGTGTACAGGGTTTGATGAGGGCTCCAGACTAAGGAGGTCCCTTCCCTACTCCCTACTCCCTAAATATCTATTTGGGACATAAATTGATCTCGGTACTAGAGGAGTTTTTGCACTGAAAATGTACATATCGTGCGCACCTACGGGCAGCATGAGACTAGCAGCGCTGCATAAATGTTGCAGCTGAACCGGCAACACTTCAGCCACAAACTATTACTGCAAACTATTACTGCAGAGAGAAAACCGCAAAACAGGCGCAGCAGTTTGTACCCTCATGTAGCAGTCAGAAAAACTAAAACAAGGGAGAAGAACAGGCAGACAGACCATTCACACTGCAGGCTCAGCTCTCCCTGCAGCACAAGGAGAAAGATGTAGGCCTACCCCTCCCTTTTCCTCATAAAAAAATCTGACCCATCTGAAGTGAGTGGTAATGTACTGTGAAACAGTGACACTTGGTGGTGAACAAACTCTATTTTCGTGCTCGGACACAGGGACAGACCCAGCCACACACATAGCTGTCTATAGGAGTGGTTGCACCACTCAAAAACTTTCAAATGATAACAGCCAAAACTTATTATATATAAGGAAACTGTCGCAAATTAATACTGTACATGAAACAGTGGCTCTCAACAGCCTGTGGGCGGTGGATCATGGAACATTGTGCTGGATGCATCCTGCTATTGGTATATATCAATATATCACACACCTGACATATAAAAAGATATCACACACCTGACACCGGAGATGTTACCCTAACACCCCACACTGACAACATCGACCCGCAAGTGAGAAGATCACAGTCGGCAAGTTGAAACTTGAGGCTGTGCATTGATCAGCCCTGCGTCTGAGAAATATTTGTTTTCGTCATATTCATTATTGTGCTATTTGAGTTACTTATTATGTTTTATATTCCATTTGGTGAATTACTGATTTCATTGGTTTAAATATAGTAACCCTCAAACCCTTCAGGGCTTTGAATAATCTTTTGACCTGTTTTGTTATTTAGTGTTTAAAAAAAAACGTGAACATTGAAATAAGTACGGGAGTACGGGGGTCCATTTGTCGTCCATTTGCTCAGTTACACCATTTTTGCGTGGGTTTGAACGGACATAATAAAAAACCAGAGTAACATATTTAGAGCTGCCTGAGCCGGCACAATTTAAGTTCATATTATTAAATCCAATTCACAGCCTCATCATCACATCTTTTCCTTTTGTTTGCCTTTTATTTGTCATTACACCCAGCCACTACATTTTGAACATTTTGGTAGGCCCCACTATCCATGTCCAATCCCCCCTCCCTCTATTAGAAGTTCAATTGCTTGCTGATGAAGATCTTATGGAGGGGGCTGTGTAACTGACAGTCAAGCCGCAGCCAAGTCAATTCGGATTAATTGGTTCAAAATTAACTCTGGAGTCACGACTGCAGGCCCGGCACTGGATTTAATTGTGGCACTTTCACTACTCTCATCCGAGTGCTCCGACTCCCTCACGTCACGCTTTTAATTGATCTGGGGACAGCCACCAAAGCCCCAAAGTAACCTCAAGAATATTCATTCTTTTACTTTTTTTTCTAATAAAATGGTACCATCGTGTGACAACTATAATGGTTCTCTCTCTCTCTCTCTCTCTCCAAATGTTTGCAAGGCATCATGGCTGTGTGACACATGCCTGAAAATAGCAGCCAAAAGGTTGAGTGAGACACACTTATGCCTCCGCATGCAGCATGCTTCCCCCATCGTGCTGTGGTGTCTCTGACTCTCTGTAAGCAGATGCTGAGAGTGCTTGCTTACTTGCTTACATGGCCTGTGCCTCGTCCCTGACAACCCTGCACCTAACGACCCTGCAGGCTATTTGTATTGACAGAGCAAGGATCACAAGGATTAGCCGCTGTGCATCTGTTTTTGCAATAACTCTCAGTATTAAGCATAATCACCGCACTGCAATGAGTAAACTGTTCAAACCCCTGTGTTGTGTTGTTTCACTGGTAGTATTCGCGTGGCAATACATTACAGTGTAGAACCCCCTCGCCCTGCTTAATATATGCTATGAGATTCCTTTATTTGCTCTGTCACATTGGCTTTCTCTCACCCTTTTCTGATCTAATTTACTGTATGCAGGAAAATAAATAGAATATTTTATTTCTTTCATTTTGCGCAAGGACGGGACACTTCAATCTCATGTCTGCTGAGATGGCTTGCCCACAGAGGCCTTATCGTCACTGACGTATAAACTTCAGTGTCATTTAATGAAAGCCATTTTTCCATCTCTCTATATGTACAGTAGCAGAGTGGCCTTATGCATCACGTTAAATCCCATCGCAGAATCTCAATTTCCCCACATATGAGGCTGCTTGTCCCTCCCTGCCATCGCAGAGGTAGTGACTCCCTAATAAGCCCCAGTCTCGTCTCTCTCCCCAAGTAGCCTTTCACCTTCTTGGTACTGTGTATGCATGTTCATTCATTAGCATCACTCCTAATTAAATAAAACATGAAACACAATCCACTGGCATGGAGGGAAAAGAGGAGAAAAATAATCACCTCTGACTGGTAAGAAGAACACGCTATATTTTTATATATATATATATATATATATATATATATATACACACACACACACACACACACACACACACACACAGTAATTTTGCAGTGGTACAGTAGCATGACAACATACAGAATGTCATTATGATAAGCTTATGTTAATTACTTCAAAGTGAAACGAAGATGTATAGAGTTATTATACTCTGCCAGCCCTCGTTCTATACTGTAGCTGGGATTAGCAATGTAAATCAGAAAGCCTTTTAGCCCCAGGAGCCTATGGAGCTACGCATGTGTTGTGTCTCTGTGATAATGTACTTAGATGGACTGTTTTGCATAGGTTTCGCTTGCTTGTCAGTGTGTTTACGCATGCCTGTGCATTTATGAAAAACCCTTGTTTATAGCATACTCCCAGAGGCAATAGTGCCATGAACTGGTGGGATAAAATAAGAGCAGTTGTAAAACTGGGATCGTTCTGCTAATTCAGCCCCCACTGATAGATGACATCTCCTGCCACTACAGTGTACAGTTCTCAAGCCCACAAGCTGTTGTGTTTACAGTTTATTCAATGAAGAGCAGAAGAGTTATTCTCCCCTGGCTTTATGGCACGGTAGAATACTTCAGTGTCGTGCTAAAGGCTTTGCTAATATTGTAACCCTAACCCTAACCCCTGATATTGTCGTGCTTTCCTATCTATTTTGGCTTTTAAGACCAATAAGCCCAAGGAAGAAAAGGAGGGCAAAAAAACTCAATTCTTGTTGCTTTTATGACAAAGAGGCACTCCAGATGAGTGCTTTAAAGAAATGCTGAAAGAGCATTTTACAGTTATTGTTAAACCCAGCAAGAACTCTTTCTTCACACACAAAGGCAGAGGCAGTACAACAAGCAGCCAAACACAGCAGCCAACAAGACATAAACCAACGTCTCCGATTCCTGGTCAATGCTGACCACAGACTCCATCTTTCTGGGGGAGATAGGATTACTCATCCAGCACCGTAGCGGGCCGGCGATAGGCATCGGGGACCCAGTGGGAGAAATAAGAACGCAGTTGACCGGCATGGCCCGGCATGACCCGTGTTGGGGTAAGGTAGCAAAGCTGATGAGTCCCAGCATCACTCTACTACTAGGGTAATGGGAGTCAGCGAGTAGCCCCTATCGATCTCTCTCTCTCTCTCTCTGTCTCTCTCTCTCTCTATCTTTGCCTGTGGCTGCCAGTCCAGCGCCATAAATATGTTCTATGAGAACACAATGAGGCCAACCTCTTCTTTCATACTAGGGCGGCAGTCATCAGCCATCTTAGTCATCACTGTTGGAGCAGCAGGAAACCACTGCTTGGGTGCCACTTTGTCAGCAACATAATAGTTTCATTCTGTGAGGGGAGCGCGGTGTTATATCTAAAAATATCAAAGATCAAAAATCCTCTGGCACATAATCTGTTTAGTGACAGAATGAATACAACAGTGGTGGAAAGTAAAGTAACTCATTACATTTACTCAAAGCTGGGGGCGAACTTTTGGTGACTGGTGAATTTTGGCCTGGTGTTAGGTATGGGTATAAGGTTTTCAAAGAGCTGTGCAAACACGTTTGGGCGTGCCCCCTGGCCCCTAGTGGTCTCAGACCATATCAGACGATATGTGTATAGGTATGGTTGAAAACCAAAATAATTGATAAAATAGACTTTTCAATTGATTCTGTTACCACGAACAACCAGAAAGGCCTCGTTTTCAAGATGGCGTTCACCATGGCTGCCGGGAGCTTAAAATTACGATAGTTTCATTGCAAACCGACCACTAGTAGGGGGGATGTTTTTTGAAAACCATATGCCCATACCTAACACCATGCAATTCAAAACGACAGTTACCAAGTGCCTAATTGTTATGCTTTTTTTATACTACGGTCGACATGCTGCGTTAATCTCGTCTCGCTGTCACTCGCTTTTAGTTTTGACTAACGCAAACTCAAAGCAAAGCTACCGCTGCGCTGTGCAGAAAAGCTGGTGAAGTATCATAGGGGGCAGAAAATTGAGCGCTTGAGTGCTGTTCATGCAGCCTGGAGTTCAGTGGAGTGGGACAAGCTGGAGTTTGAAATACAGTTTTTTCAATGAGGCATGTGTGCATTAAGGTTGGGCGATATGCCAATTTATAAAAATAACGCATGAACAGCTCACTGTGGGTCGCACAAAAGCCAGATCCACAAGCTCTCAAGGAGTCGCGTCCTGCCTGTTTTGCAGCCCCGTTCTCTATGCGTTGAGAGCTTGTAGATCCGTCTGTTCTTGCAGCGCCGGTGTCAGGGTAACAAAATAAGATAAATTACAGGCAGAGATGAAGTGAAGTTGAACAGCCAAGCAGCAGCAAGCTACTGTACACTAACATCACCACCACCATGGCTGGTGTTGTGTTAACTTAGGCTGCTTAGCTTGTTGCAATGCTAGCGCATTCTCACTTTGCGGTCTCACGGTGCGGGCACTGTGGGCTGCTGCTTTGGCAGGAGCGGGGTTTCTACAGCCGTCACATCCTTAATTATAGCTCATTTTAGCCACCGTGTACGCCATCTTGAAAATGATGCCTTTCTGGTTGTTCGTAAAATTTTGTATTTTATTTAGCACACCCAATAGTAACATGATCCATTGAAAAATCTCTTATATCCATTATTTTGGTTTTCAACCATACCTATACTAATATTTCAGTCTGTGCAAACAGACCACTAGGGGGCGTGCCCAACAGCTTTTTGAAAACCTTATACCCATACCTAACACCACGCCAAAATTCAAAAACTATTCACCAAAAGCCAAATCTTGGTGATTTCTTACGAGTTCGCCACAGCTAAGTAACATTTAGAGGTACAGTATAGAGCTTATACATCTCGGAACCAAATATTGTACTTTTACTTCACTACATTTATTTGAAAACTAGTTACTTTGTAGATTTGAATTATAATTACAAAACATACATTAACCACTTTAGCCCTATATACATTTCAGCCATTTGAAAATAGCCAATCTACAAGCCCATGAGTCGCAATGTGACACATTTTGAACAAGGTAGGCTACCGGCCTTCACAAATGTGTCCGCGTGCGTGGGCGGATGCACGTGAAGTAAAACGACACAGGCTGCCGGGGTGATCCAAAGGCAATTCCCGTTCCCGTTAGAAACCTCTCAGTGGATTCCTTAAGGCTGTTCCCAATGTGTAGCTGCCTGTTCCTGAGATGAGACCCCCATGTCCCTGACCCGGGCCCCTAGGGGCCTCCGCCGAGATGGAGGACGTGGTTGTAATTGACATGGAGCATGTGGTGTTACAGCGACCAACCGCCGCGCTGGCCACGGTCCCAGCCACGCTCTGCTGACCCCGCCGCGAGACATGCAGATAAAAAGAAATGCCACGGCAGGGGGATGGAGATAGAGAGAGAGGAGAGAGAGAGGGGGGGATAGAGGGAGAGAGAGAGAGTGGGAGAGAGAGAGAGGGAGGGAGGGACAGACTATTGTATGGTGATTCTGTAGGAGGCAGTGAGCCGTCTATAATAAATAAATCACACCCGTGTGAAGTGAGGGGCGCTCTTATCATCTTACAACATCAATTACAACAATGTTTGTTTAAGCAACGGGTGCTAATGTTTGTTTTAGTCCTCAAAACACCGGTATTACATTTCTCTATTGTCTTTGGCGTTTTCTTAAACAAGCATCATTGAAAGACAAACGTTAAAGCTGTATATAGGAGGGGCTAGTGCCCCTCAAAAAATATCAAAGCTAGAAA
This sequence comes from Protomyctophum bolini, assembly GCF_963924005.1. Lineage (NCBI taxonomy): Eukaryota > Metazoa > Chordata > Actinopteri > Myctophiformes > Myctophidae > Protomyctophum > Protomyctophum bolini. Next base: position 20,485,439 of record NC_137882.1, read on the forward strand.
TTGTGACTATTTTGGTTGCATTTGATTTACTTTTTATGTCCGACACCCCGTCCAGGACAGGCTTCAGACACGCCTCGCCGCCTCCTGCATTATGTTCCTGAAATTGTATCTGCGTGACGACCTCACATAATTATCCTTATTGCATGCATTTATGCATTTAATTGCATAAATGCATTTAATTGCATAAATGCATTTAATTGCATAAATGCATTTAATTATCACATGCATCCTTTTTTCTCATGGTGCTTCTTCAGAGGCACACTGTTTTTCTGATTCCCGTTATGTTTGTGAGAGAAATAGACAGGGTATCTCACAGGGTAGGCTATGGATTACTGAAAACCGATAAACAAATGAATGTTCCTTGTTGACATTTGTATGTGCAAATATTTAACACGCCTACTTCTACTATTCATAATCATGTTTTAGTGTTCATTCATGTGCACTGTACTTACTTTGGGCTTGTTTATCTGTAAAGATAGACTGATTAATCGATCAGTCTATCTAAAATGTATCTAAAATGTATCTAAAAACAACTCAAATCGGCCGATACCGATGTGTTTGCCGATTAATCTCCCATCACTAGTGACTTTATTGACCTTATTTTTCATATTCCTTGGTTTTAACGGGTTAAAGCAGCTGCTGTGATTGTCTGATTTGATACAGCTGTAGCCTCTGTGACTGTTCCATCTCTGGTTCACTCATCCATTTGCTGGTGAAGGCAGCCAGAGATCATAATTAAAGACAAAAATAAAGGAACAGGACATACGCCTACAAGCCATACATATAATGCATGCAGCTCCCGGAGTGCGGTTTGCAATGTTCCAACAACAGCAGTAGCCTATAACAGTCTGTCCATGTTCCTGCCAGCTTAAATGATAATTAGATAGATCTGTCCTCTCATAATTTGATGTAGGTACAGGTTGCTCTTTGCCAATTATTTGGAGCTTCATTTTGATTAAAGTAAAACAAAGTGGATTGATCCAGACAGCTTATTACTGAGCTGCTATTACTGATGAATAAATGAGCAGGGTCTAGCTACTAGCTAGCCTGCTTCCTTCTGGAAAACATGACAATAAAATAAAGGTTAAACAATAGTGACCAGATTTGACTGAGAGCCTTTGACTGCAACCTCCAGCTATTCACCAGAGAAAAACAGTTTTTGTTTTTTATCCAAAATTATTAATAGCACAGGCAGACTCTGCACATACCGGTACATGCTTAAACATGTACCTATAGATGTAATGTTAGTGTCGACAGAAGTGGACCTTTCAAGCCCATTTTTTCTCAACTCGCTGAAAGACATTACTCTATAAGCCATATCTCCAAAACTGGTGAGTCAAACTGAACAAGCAATATGTCAATCCAATTGTTATGACTTGGTGTGGTGTGACCCAAATGCACAACAAGGAGAGGCAAAGCAGAGTAAAACCCACCCGGTTCTTTATTCACAAACTCGGGAGGGGGGGGCAAAAATGTAACAATTTAAAATTAATTTAATTAATTAATCTTTTATTTTCCTGGATTTTCTTCAAAACAAACTTTTTGCTCTTCCACCTACAGATTTTGTCCAAATCTCACACAAATTGGTACACATGATCTCTGGACCTATCCGATTAAAACAGCACAGTCAGAACTTTGATAGTCCGTATTGTTCGGCCATAATTGGCTTCCGAAGCTAGTGGTCCTATTTCACCAAAATTTGCCGATTTGAAATAGTCTTCGCACAGGGCCCTGCAAGCTGCGGGCCCTGGCGCTTAAGCTCCAGTAAATTCCATTGTTAATCTGGGCCTGCTCATTCTGATTGGACGGTTATGTGCCGAAGATTCCAAGTGGATCACTTTGAAACAGTGATTCAGTGGGAAAGACATTGGAAATGGCAAATTGGAAAGGGAGCAAGAAAGAGAAAACTAGAGAGGTGTACAATTCGCCTCTCTCTCTCTCTCTCTCTCTCTCACACACACAAATTGGAAACTATTGGAAACAAGCCACAACTTAAATTCCCCCCTGTCGTAGATAATTACAGTATATGGGGAAAATTAGAGCAACAGAGAGGATGAGAAAAAGAGAGTGCAGCATTCAGGGTGGATGCTTGTCCTCTTTTTATGGCATGGATGACTGCATTAATATTGATTGTGTTTGATAACCGAAAGTAACATTTAAGTGCTCCTATTACTATGGCTTAACATAAATGGCCTGTACGGCACTTCAAAATACATATAGTACCCTATAGACGTGTATCATTTTACATTCAATAAATAGTCTTTCTCTCCCAATGGCTCTCTGATGTACGGCACGCCATCACTGATGCATCCAGATTGTGTGCATTAGCTTATTATGGCATAACAAAGTCATGTCACGAGATGGCCCGATGCCACCAACATGGCCTGGCTCTCCAATCCTATTATTTAGAATATCTCTCTAAATAATTGTTACTTTTTTGTCTCTTAAAATGCTCAGGTTATTAATTTTTGATTGTTCAGCACTTGTTGTTTTAAAATTTGCTTCATGAATACACTTGGATTGGTTTAGATATTGTTATTTCATGCCACCGTTTGCCGTTACAGTGTAGCCAAACCTTGAAAACGTGGGGGCAGCGGACTGACAGCGGACTGACCTCATGCTTCTATGCATGAGGAGTCCAAGCTGCTTCTTTTCACCTGACGACAGGGGGGAAGTTCCCTGGCTGGACGTAGCGCGTGGAAGGAACACTTTATTCCAACCAGTTCCTTTCCTCTCCATCATGCGCCCCAGTCAGCTGGCCAGGGGGAGGTAGTTTAGAGTTTTTTGTTAGGGTACCTACCCTAGGGGACACGGGGAGAACATGCAAACTCCACACAGAGAGGGACATTCGCCAACCCCGCCTCGGGTATGAGCACTGATGACGCGGAGGAGTGAACACGCCCCCAGTACCCACAGTGTCCCTAGCGGGAATCGAACCCAGGACCTTCTAGCTGTGCAGCGACAGCACTACCGACTGTGCCCCACCACATGAGTCATCCTTTTAAAATGATTTTCATGTGTATAATGAGAACAAGTGAGTCAGTTAAGGTTCTGTGATTCTTTCAGTGATGTCATCACTATGCTATTTGGAGAGCTGACCTATGACAATTACTCCCTTTTTATCCTCTGTATAGATCCCACTGACTGGCTCACTGAGGTTTGCACTGACAGTGTGAATCTTGAGTCAAGACAAGACAACACCATGTTAAATAACAGAATATTCTCTTTTATTATCCTCACGTTGTTCTTTGCAGTGATATTAGGAGATCTCTCGACTATCTTTTATGTCCCATCTTAGACCCATAGCAAGATTAAGGGCTTAGAAGGATGTTCAGCAAAGTAGAATTAAGCCTTTGGTGATCCCAACAAGGCTTTCCACGAACTCCTTCCTGTTCAGTTCAAGTTCACTGCAACACTTAATTGTCTCAAATGGGAAACTTGCATTGCAGCAAGGAATGAAACAATGCACACCACTCATGAATAAAATACACAGAACATAAAGCTACATATTAAATGAAGCCTGTAGCATGGGTGCAATAAATATGCACATCTTACAAACTGCATAGTTGCACCTCTCAGTATACAGTAGGTGCTGGCCTATTCACTGGGATCAGATCCCACTAGAGCCTTCCGCCTGTGCCTGGCATACGCCGTCTATCTCACTCACTCATCATCCCAATGGCCTATTTCCATACGGAAAAAAGGAAACCGATGACTAGTGTGAAAGTAGAGCACATTGGCTTAGGAGTCTGTTACAGTTGAGCCTCATTAAAGCAAAAAGCGGTCTATCAGATTTAGCTTGAGGTCGCCTATGCAATTCTGGTTGTGCCCAGATCTGTCTATTCGTGTACTTTTCATGCCGATATGGAGATCACTGTATCTGTATCTTTATTTTGCCGGTGTCCCTTTTTACTTGCGCAAGCAGAGCGCGCAAGTAATAATTTCGCCCGGTCTCTTCAACGTGACAGCCGTCAACCACTTTTCTGTGTAAGCAAATCTGTGCCTGGTTTGCTGGGACCAGATTACACAGATGGCCATTTCTCTTACGTCATCATTGAGAGCTAGTCATACATACAGTATACACACCATGTACTCTGGTCCCAGCTCTCAACGATGACGTAAGAAAAATGGTCATCTGTGTAATCTGGTCCCAGCAAACCAGGCACAGATTTGCATACACAAAAAAATGGTTGACGGCTGTCACTTTTTGGCACCAAGTAACCACAGTATACTGCTAATCAAATTACAACTACATACTCTATTTAGTATATGTATATGTACACGTATGTATACCAGAGTACGTGGTGTGTATATGTATGACTAGCTCTCAATGATGACGTAAGAAAAATGGACATCTGTGTAAGTTGGCCATTTATGGCCTACTAGTGTGCAACAAGCAAGTATGCACTCGGCAGAGTGCAGTTCTAGTTATCAATATATTGAGATATCTGTAGCCTGCTATGCAGCACTATATCACACGTATACGCCACACCGTCATTCCGAACGATGTCTGAGTAGTGTTAGGGTTCCTTGTCAGTCTTTCTGTGTCCATTTTGTGCCCATACATATATGAGCTCTGATTATGTTATCCCTTCTTCCTTTAACCCATTTTGTGTTATAATTTAGCTATTGAAAAATAGCAGATCTACAATCTCAGAGCTTTTAGGTCTGCTATTTTTGAAAAATCATAAACATGTGGTGCAAAGCTTTGAATATATACTATATACTCTTTCAGAGCGAACGTTTTTAACTCAAATCTTTGCTTCTGGGAGGTGGTCCCTGAACAACACATTTTCAGATGGTGGTCAGCGGCCAATTTCATATATTTTTGGGGGTCTTTGACATGAAATATTGAGAACCACTGATATTTCGACGTCAGGCCTAAATGGGTTAATGCCCATTGCCCAGGCATGGAGATCTATGTATATCATATTGGTCGTATTGCCCATTGTAGTCATACGCCTATCTGACCGACTCCACTCTGGGCACTGCACTCACGCGGGTACACGCTGAGTTTGAAGTTGGTCCCATACACAGTATATACTGTATATGGACATATTGGTTGGATTGTTGGTTCTGGACAAACCCATCTCGGGAGGCTATATCATCGGTGCTATGACCCTGCCGTATTTATGTTAGAGTGGTATTTCCACGGTTTTGATTCAAACTGAATTCTGGGAATTGCAGTTAGTTCATAGACAGACACTGTTAATGACAATGGAGCTACTAGAGGTGTTGCCAAAAAAGACTACTAAAATGAATGTTAGTATGCATGACTTCAACAAAATACCCCTTAAGTGCCGTTCACACCAACATTCACACCAAGCACTATAACGATACCTAAGATACAAGTCCGTACCCGATCGGGAATATGACATAACCAAATTGGTTTGTGTGGTGTGTGTGTATATGCATTGCATTTGTATTGCTGAACATCCCAAAGTAGTAGTAGGCTATTAACTACCAGTAAGACGCCTGAGGGAGAGAAGCAACCTCGCCCTAAAGGGCGAGGTCACGTGCACGCATCCGCCTGGGTGACACAGCAGACTATGGGCGAGCTCTGTCGCTTTGGAATGGGGGGTCAGATCAACATATGGAAGGAATTCTGTACTGGCCATATATGGAGCGTGTCTTGAGTCAACATATGGATCAACATATGGAATGTCAGAATAGGTTCTGACATATGGAGATCTAAGGGTTTGAGGTCAGATGTAGAGTTGCTGGCCAATATTGATGACCTCAGGCCAGGGACCTCCATATATGGGCTTAATTGCGACGTGCCCCTCCTATGCCCAGCTTGTGTGTGCTTATAGTGATGATTTGATTGGCTGAGCACGGTATGATGCTGTACAGTAGGTTGATGTATGATCATAAATCAACATGAATGTGATTTGTATTTTTTATATACAGCTTTAATCTTTGTCTTTCAACGATGCTTGTTCAAGAAAACGCCATAGACAATAAAGAGATTTTTTTTAAACACTAAAACAAACATTAGCACCCGTTGCTTAAACAAACATTATTTTGTAATTGATGTTGTAAGATTAGAGCGCCCCTCACTTCACACAGGTGTGATTTTTATTTATTTATTTGCAAGACAGTACAATATCTGAATACCGTAGCCTACTACAATGCAACATGAGCATCGATGCGTCGATTGTAGCCATTTCTAAAGTATAGCAATCCCTAGCAGGCTTTTTTTTTTTTTTTTAATGGAGCCTTTGCAAATTAGAGTTGATTATATTGATATAATGTATTTGTCACCTTGTGGTGTACATTTACATAAAGATAGATAAGGCTTATGAATGAATTTTGTGACCATTCACACAGAGGACTGAGTGATCTCCAAAAATGATGATGGTGCATTTTTGTCGCGAGAAGTGGCATTCTTTATTAAGTTTTGCTGACTATTTTTCACTTGATTAGATTCAAAATGCACGGCCCTTCTTGGAAATCACACCAGGTGTGAGGCACAGGAACTGTATTTATGTTACGACCCAACATCTCTCTCTCTCTCTCTCTCTCTCTCTCTCTCTCTCTCTCTCTCTTTCTCTCTCTCTTTCTCCAATTGAAATATCCTAAAATGCAGGGTCGTATTATAATCGGGGACTAGACTATTTGACATTCAATGTTCTTTTTCCACAAATGAGTCTTGAAAAAGGGGGTCGTCTTATAATCAGAGTCGTCTGATATTCGGCACAATACAGTACATGTTGGCCTTGAATTGTTTCATAGATGTCCAAACTACAAAGTTTTGAGGTACTACCGCATTAGAATGAAGACAAGCTTTCTACCATTCTAGCTGCATTTTACTGTGGGGAAAATGGAGAACAGGGCCGGGGCATCTATGAAACAATTCAAGGCCAACATCAGTCTAGTGCACAGCGTGTCCTGTATTACTTGAAAGCAATACTGCACTTTATGCACAACTTTAGTTTCAATTCTGTATTGCCCTATAAAAATATACCTTGTGCTTTGTATGTTTTCATGCTTTGTCTCGTAGTGCAATGTGCTTCACTGCCTGCCTGTGAAGCACACACATGTTTTCATGCTTTGTCTCGTAGTGCAATGTGCTTCACTGCCTGCCTGTTTCGTTTTCATGTTTTGTGTGGCGTCTGCGGATGAAAACTCGCATTGCATTACATTTGTATGTAATGTCTACCTTAATTGCCCAGGGTTATTTAATCCATTAAATAAATGTGCCCAGCGATTTATAGCAGCGGAGCACTTTTAACGACATACCGGATGTTATCCCCGATGTGGGTGTATAGCAGCTAAATGTAGCCAAAACACACTAACAGGAGGTATGATTAAATCTACCGCGACTAGCGACTGGACAGCGGTGGGCACATAATCTTTTCTAAGAATTAGACGGGATGATTTAGATCGCGAGTTATTAACGTTTTAAGCAACAGGCGCCCCTAGGCTGTGGAGCGATGCGACTGGTTTTGATATCATCAATCTCCGTCTTGTTAATCACTCTCCGTCTTGGGCATCAGGACATACTAATTAACACGACGGAGATCTCCGTCTGGGGCCCTTAAACTGTTACTGTCCCGTCGAAATAAACAAATAAACATGTACAAGTAAACGTGTATGTTGGGACAGGATTATGTGCTGATTCATGGGTACAAAATGTTAAAACAAAAAACAAAACAAGCCAACAAACACATTTTGTGGGGAGAATGTGGTTCATGTGGTTTTATACAGTATATCCATGTTTTATCCACAAAAATCTACAATGATTGCATCCTTACAGTATCTTCAAGCTAGCAACGCACTGCATCCTGCAGACACCACAAAGTCATCATGGGAGCAGCTGGGATTGGGAAGAAGAAACACAACACACCTGCGTACCAGAAACATGATTAATCTAGTTGAGTTGTCTTATTTGGGAAGATAGGTGCAGTTTAGAGAGAGTTGTACAATAGGTGCACAACACGACACTTGTAACTAATTGCAGGTGCCTTTAGGCATTCCTTTTGTCATTTGAAAGTTTTCTGATTTAACGGTGCAGGGCCTGACTTTCCTTTGACTTTGCAGGTGGTGTTGGGATCAATGAGTAATGCCTGCCATCTGTTAGTGTCGATCCCAAACAGTAATTAAGTAGATTTGTCAGTCCTATAGGTGCTGAGGACAAGATTTGCACGTGCTCTTCACATTATGGCAGCACAAATGGGCAGTTACATTTTATTTTATGTAATACACATTTGGTTTATTGCCACTTTGCAATTGATTGCTACCATGTCCTTTCTCATTTCGGGACCATGTACAGTTGCACACGCCACCATCTTTTCAAATGAACTTAAATGTTATCTTAACCCATTCTGACCTGAGATCAGATTCATACGAGGTTTCCACTGGACACACACTGGTCTGATTAACCCATTCTGACCTGAGATCAGATTCTAAAAATGTCAGACGTTCTTCGATTTTTCAAAAATAGCAGACCTACAAGCTCGTAGCGCGCCACTCGGTGGCGCGCTATGAGCTTGTAGATCTGATATTTTTCAATAGCTAAAGCAAAACATGATGCTGACACCAAAACGGGTTCCCGGTCAGAATGGGTTAAACGTTCTGTGATACGTTTTTGTTTATACCAGATTGTTGTGTACTTAAAACAACTGAGTTAAAACACTCAGTAATTGCAAGTACAGTATGGGTGCATTAAAAAAATAGAAGAATAAAAAAAAAGAAGAACAACATGAAGCATGTTGCGGCAGCTTTTTTAATTTAAGAGATACTGTAAAATGGAGGGTATGCGTGTGACATCATCGTACCTGGAAGTTATGCGGGAACGCCCACTGAGTGGCAAAAAACTAGCAAGTCCTGTCTGATTGCATTAAACAATGTTAAACTCACCAACATTGCAGCTGTACGAAAAGCTTGAATTATGCTCTTTCTATCTGCAAAGTTTTTGTTTCATAAAATCCACCATAGAAACGTTATGAGCTACTTTCAAGAAATGCCCTGCATTTGATTATTTTTATCAGAGTATCAGAGTTTGGAAGTGCTTGTTTTCAATAACACAACATTTTGCTGCCTCCTGCATTATGTGACATTTAGAAACGGGTGGTACGCAGGACGGTTGAGTGATTTCCAACGAGCGCTTCCAAACACTTGCTGCTCAATGTTTTGCCACTCAGTCTAGAATGATGATCTCAAGCCTGGAACTAATTCGTATTGATGATGCAGTCTCCATAACACTTAGTTGAAAAGATGTGTGATGCAATTTGAATTTTACAGTATGTAGTGTGCAGATTTAATTTGTAATTTAATTATGAGTAAGAATTGATAAGCTGTAGTTTGTAGATTATCAATTCGTACCCATAAATTACATATTCAATCTTGACTGTGAATATGGCCAGAAAATAATAGCATAATAGTACAAAAGTTTGCTCTATTATTAAACTCAAGGCTTACCAAAGCTATAGCCGCAGGTGCAAGAAGCCAGTATTGAAGTCCACAAAAATACAGACGAGCCTCGCAGCTCCTAAAATTAGTCTCATTAGGCCCAAACCACACTAGTCACAACTCCTTGCAACTTTTACTTTACTTTTACTTTATTTGTTTATTTAGACGGGACAATGCACGGACTGCAATTGACATTACATAGATGCTATGTAAATACACCGGATGTATAAAAAATGCTCATTCCCATCCACAGTCCCCACATAAAAAACATAAAACAAAACAAGCTAACAGTACCTTACATTAGGAAACCTTGCATTAAAACATACAGTACATACACAAGGAAAGTACAAAGGTCTATATTATTTCGCAGTGTTTTGTTTTAGAGCCGATATCTGCCCTTATTTGTCATATCGGTTCATATCGGTATCGGCAAATATGCCAGTCTAACCACCGATCCGACACAGGGCTAAGGGGTTGACACTATGGCAGGTAAATGAAATGGTGGGGCATGTAGAGTTTGCTTGCTCGAGTTGGCCAAACGTATAGAGTGGTGGGAAAAAAAGAAAGACAAATCTGAAACCTTGTCCAAATTCGGACTACGTCAAAGATACTTTATAGAAAACTATCCTTGAAGTCCTAAATTCCACATTGGAGGCACGTCGTTCCCATGTGGATCCCGATAACCACATGCTGCCCCCCCCCCCCCCCCTCTGTGAAGATAACTAAAATGGTATTTGCCACCTGGTCCCTCAGGCTAGTTTGGGACATTACTTGAGAAAAACTCATATTGTGTGAAATTTGGATTAGTAAACTCCCCTTAATCACTCGGTTAATTCCCTAAAGGAACATTTGCTCAAGTGATACTTCTCACGCGTGTACTGAAAGCACTGTGGCATATTTAAAAGGTAGCTGTGCTTCAGCCGTGATCATGAAACAGCTGGGCTTACGGAAACATATTTGTTTTAAGTATATCTATAAAGTGACAGCTGTGCATGCAGTAATTGTGCAGAACTCTGAAAAATATATACAGTATTAAGGACATTGGTTGCTCATTATTGATTGAAGCAGATTTATGTTAAGCATTATTTCCATGGTTTGTAGGTTGGTTTCAGTATCAATGGATATCAGCACTGATTGTTAAACTATAACACCCATTCAAACTGAGGGTGGCATCTTTAATGAATTATTATTAACTAGCCCTTACCCGTTGTGAGATATCCCCCCCCCCCCCCCCCCCCTTGTGGCCGCGGGGGGTACTGCGCCCGGGTGCCAAATCGAAAAAAGGGCTTCGTTAAGACCTCCATAATATTATGGTCAATGCCTGTGTGGGAGCGATTCGTGCAGGCAGTGAGGAGCTATGGCAGTCACAGTGACAGACAGACAGATACACAGACATTGACTGAATTATAGTATGATGATATGATAATGGGAAAAGTTAATACAGCATGCTGCAGAAGGTTATTTATCTTAACAAGCCTGTCTCAGAGGCTAAGGCCTCGTCTTTTTGTTAATTTGTGAAATCAATGATAATAATGTGAAACTGAGCCAACACACGAGCAAGATGCAAGAAGTTGTTTGCACGAAGGATAGGACCAAAACACTACCCCAAAATACACCACATAAACACTGCTGGAAATGCATATAAAGTGATTTGTAATGTATGTTCATGAATAGAAATAGGCTGCAACAGCTTCACATATATGCCAGTGTACACACACACACACACACACACACACACACACACACACACACACACACACACACACACACACACACACACACACACACACACACATACACACCCTTACCCCAGCAAACCCCAATGCCCTACAGAGGAACAGGGAGGCTGTTTAATTCTTCCTTTTGTTTGGAATCAGCCATTTCTTTCCCTGAGCAAATACACCTTGCAGATCGATAAGGCTGTCAGCAATTGGCTTTTCATTAGTCAGTAATGTGTGCCCACTGCCCATGGTGTCAGGAGGGAAATGCTACTGTTCGTGGGCTATGTGGGCTCTCAAAGTGCTGCGCTGCGTCCAGGACTCGAGCACTGTTTCACAAACAACAAAAAAACCTTTCATGAATTAAAAACGTATTTCATGAATAATGAATACAATCTAATAATTTCCATAAATAAATACAAAAACATGTTTCATGTACAAACTCACAACGTTGTGTGCCGTATTGTGAGCTTGTAAATCTGCTATTTTCCCGAGTTTGGGTGCCGGGCAAAGTAGTGGGAGTATTGGGCTACCATTTGCGCTCAGACAAGTTTAACAGCTAGTGACGGACGGCAGTTACAGAAATCCTGCCATATAATGATGATGTTTCTAAAGAAGTATTGTTGGAGTGGTTCATGACCACTGGCATCCCCATTTTGGGCATGTGGTAATAGGCAAAAATTATCCAAATGGCCTAGGCCTAGGTGGCCTAATTTTTTCACGTCATATTTGTGGCACATTGTGACTTGTGAGCTTATAGACGAATCCACAGAGATTTCTCTATAACTCATAAATAAAATGACAATAAAAATATACAATAATACATTAAAAGAAAAAAAGTTAAAACAAAGGCAAAACAAAATATAGTACAGTTCGAAAAGGAGCAGGCATGAAGCCTAAGGGCTGTATTTTGCGGGTCTTAAGTACCAGGTCTTATTCCCTAACTTGAGTAAACTAAAGACCTGGAGGCGTGATCAATGCCATTTGGCTATTCTGAGTGGCCAAAGAGCATTGATCACGCCTCCAGGTCTTTAGTTTACTCAAGTTAGGTAATGAGACCTGGTACTTAAGACACGCAAAATACAGCCCTATAGCTTATCTGGTCCTACCCTTAATTATACAATTTAAAAATAAACAAATATGTCAAGGTTCCCTTTATATTATATTATGTATTTGTCTATTTATTTTAGCACTATGTGGAACCATAATGTACCCTCAACCCCCGTCCCCCCTCATGCTTTGGCTGTGCCCAGGGCACCCTTCTGTGGATTTGTCTATAGCTATGTTTATTGTGTGACATTCATTTTGCTCTTCACCACCCTTTTCTTCCCAATGTAGTAAAATTTTTTTTAGTAATTCCTCCCCACACATTTATGTGTGTTGTCACCGGTAGGACGTAGAGCCTTCGTCCTACTCCTCCCACCCAACACTCCCCGCTGACAGGTGCCGTAGGAGTACCGGTAGTAACAAATATCACCCTCCCCGCCCGGCTTCCCTTCCCCGCACAAGGGCCAATTTGTGTTCGTATAGATGCTCGACAAAGCCGGATGCACCACGATGGTTTTGAACCCCCCGACTCATATATGGTGGTGGACAGCTACTACCACTGTGCCCTATGACATCTCAGACTTAAGTGGTTTTGGAGTGGTTCTTAATGTGGCCTTGTGCTTAGATTGTCTGAGATTGAGAGGCCAGGGTTTATCCACAGCCGAGTCATGCCAAAGACTAATATTTGACCCAATGCTTCCCCGCTGGAAGAAGTAGGCCTACTCGTATATTTTTACATGAGTAAAGGTCTGGTACTCAGAATTAGCTTAAGTAAAAGTACAAAAGTATTGGCATAAAAATATACTTATACTGTATACTAATACCAAAAGCAGAATGCCCCATTTCAAGCTTTCAAAATGAAGCCTATGCAAATCTTTTGAAAGCAGCAGATCTGCATAAGCTCATGTTTTCAAATAACCAAAACATATACCTTACGTTAAAAGGTCTACGACTACGTAGTAATAATACAAATCTAAATCTAAAAATTAACTCAAATAATTGTAGTGGAGTAAAAGTACATGTTCATCAGAGGTGTTATGTAGTGGAGTAGAAGTAAAAGTATAAATACCTCAAAATTCCAGTATTAAATGTAATGTTCCAGGATTAAATGTACTTAAATGTTACTTTACACCAGCACTCAGCATAATATCTAGTTTATATTTTGGTATGACAACTCTTTCAATTCAGTAGCTTAATGCCAGTTTATCGCCAGTTATATGTGACCATACCATTAACATCCTATATAAGGCAAAGATTTCCAAATGTCATGTAACGTCACATGCTACTTAACACATAATGAAATGTGCCTTATATAGGATGTTAATGGTATAGTCACATGTAACTGGCATTAAGCTACTGAATTGGAAGTTATCATATACCAAAATATAAACTAGAGACATGTAGGAAATTAGGAATACAAAAATATATATAAAATATGGTCACCTTAACCCATTTAGGCCTGACAATTTTCTGAAAAACCTCATGTTTCTATATCAGTGGTTCTCAATATTTCTTGTCAGGAACACCAAAAAATATATGTAATTGGATGCCGACCCCATATATGTTGTTCCAGGGACCCCCCAGAAACAAAGATTTGAGTTAAAAATGTTCGCTCTGAAAGAATATATATTCAAAGATTTGAGGCACATTTTCATGATTAAAAGAAATAGCAGATCTTCAAGCTTATAGTGCGGCACAGATTGCCGCACTACATGAGCTCGTAGATCTGCTATTTTTGTATAACATAATGCTTAAAACACCTAAAAGGGTTCTCGTTCAGAATGGGTGGTGGTACCAATTCATGAAAATGTCAGTGTTGGCCCCTGCACTATGGGTCAGATTCTGTTTATTTTGCGTGACGTCTAACAGGCATCACGCGCGTTTGAAGCTCAGCAGCACTATACCACCAACAGTTGCTGCTTGTGGGGAGTCATCAACATTCTGCCCACGTTCTCCACTGCTGAGGCATATAAAAGCACCTTTTCTGCATAATTCTTATACATCAACATGGTTGATTATTTGTGACGTCAATTTGCATCTCATTATGTTCATGAAATAGACATCTGGCGGTTTTTAGAAGTCATTCGAATGATAATGTACTGTATATGTTTATGATTTCATAATATTCTTTTCTCAGTTTTTCTCCCCTTATCTGCTGAGTGCTTTTGACGAGCCTCGTTAAAGCCAATCAAATGTCATATTTAGAACGTAACATGAATGCTGAAGGCCAACACTGCTCATTTTAAAGGTGCATATGCTAGTGCATTATGCACCCATTTAGGACATTACAGTATGTCTAGATACAGTAAATATAGACGTAGGGAAATCTAAAAATAGCATTATATTTCCAAGGACAGCACTTTCCTGGACAAGAAACATTGACTGCAGCTCATTGATTTCATGTTTGTAGTGCAACGCGTTTGATTGTATAACAGTTCAGTTACAGGGAGCAAACATACAGTGCATTAATTGACTGTGCATACAGTAGTCTTTGAACTACCCTCCCTTCATGTGTTAACTACACACATCTTCAAATGGATGGTGGTTAGGTCTGCAGTACTTTAAAATGCTCTCACTTGCACATAGAAGTTGTTATATGACATTTATTTAGAATAGGGGAATGTCCCTGTGGAAATATTGTATATGTCAGAGTGACCTCTCTCTCTCTCTCTCTCTCTCTCTCTCTCTCTCTCTCTCTGTCTGTCCCATTACTCCTCTTCCTCCTCTATCATCTCCGTATGAATATCTGTTTCTTGGCAGGCAGACAGACTAGTAGACGGGGGAGTTCAGGTTTCAAACTCGGTCTCCCTGTCTCTCTCTCTCTCTCTCTCTCTCTCTCTCTCTCTCTCTCTCTCTCTCTCTGTTTCCTTCAGCTGATTTTTTTTGGATACAAATCAAGTCCAGTACTTGGAGCCACTGGACATTAGTCAAAGCACGGCGGTGGTGACAGATGGCAAACTTGAGATTTATTTTCGGGGGGTTGAGGTAGAGGAGGTGCTATGTGACTGAGGTTTCAAAGTAAGAAGCATTAATCCACCGCGTGTCTCGCAGCGGGCCGTGGCACCGTTTCAAGGCACGGCCAACGCAATACAAAAGTCTGTGAGATCGACAAAAGCAGGAGGAGGGTACAGTCTGCTTACCTGATCTTCAAAGGGACATACCCCATAATGAGTACACTGTGTACATGTACAACTCCAGAGAATGTCCTGGTTGAGCATTATTTATGGCTACAATCCATAAATGCCTCTTTTTTCGCCCTATGCAAGCTTTCCACAAATTATAGTAATAAAATAGTAATAGTGAAAATTAGGGTACAAATTTTAATTACAAAAATAAATATACATAGGCTAAAGTATTTTGTGCAAATTAAAATATACACATTAGCTGCTGCAGCTACATGGGAATACACATTAGCTGCTGCAGTATGGGAATGTATACAGTCATATTTATGTAATATATAGTATGGTACCAATGTAAAGTGAGCATTATTTGAAAGTGACCCTCCATTATTATTTATTTATTTATTCATAAGAGGACAGTCTCTCCTTGGTATTTTTGTTTCATTAAGACAGGGACATTAACCATTGCATCTTCTAACTGACGATGCAAAATCGTCGATCCAAACTTTTGTTTTCTATCGACTTGATTACGGCAATGCATTTTGTCTGTCCCGCAAAAGAAAACAGCTAACAGACTACAACTTGTTCAAAATGCGGCAGCTAGAGTTTGACATATTTATAATATTACTCCAGTTTTAGCCTCATTTCATTGGCTCCCAGTTGTTTTTGGGATTGATTTTGACTTGTTTATAATTAACTCCCCTTCATGTGGTGTCCTGCAGATGACCACCCTCCGATCTCCGTTCCCTGGCCATCAACGTTGCACACTAACCAAACAGCAGTCTGTGTTAATCAATGTTAACAGGGTCTCAGTAACATATTTCTTAGAAGGCTATGAGTAAAAAAGTTAGGGCAATCATCTGTGTAAACAACATCAACGTGAAGTGTAATTTAATTGAATTGAGCTGCTGGTTTCCTAGGATGAAAGTCAGGTAAAAAAGCTTTGATGTTTATTTTTGTTATTATTATCCTTTTCTTCTAATCAAGCTAAGGGTGTGTGGATAGAACCACATACTGTATATCACTCACTTGTCTGCATGGAAAGTCCTCTGAAATTGTTTCAACGCTTGATCCCATGCAGCCTTCATCTGATCCTAATGAGCATTTCTAATAAAACGTGATGAAAGAGCCTCCCTCCCACTGACTTAGGGATGCTCTGGCAATACTCTGCCGATACAGTAGGGAAACACTAAACAAAACACACTGTTTATAGGCCAAATCAATTAGATTCACTTGGAGGCCTTGTACAGTAGATGGAAACTGAAGCATTATTATTGCAGATATTGTCATATTGTCATCCACAATACAAATGGTAGGAGACTTTTTAATAGTCGGTCTTTAGTTGACAACAAGGTTGAGGGTTTGACTGTTGCGATGTGTCACATTGTGAACTGGTACTTAATGTATCTATTTCTGGATGGACGGGGGACGGGGGGGCGATGGGGTATACTTAAATAAATAACTACAACATTGGGTAAATTTGCTTATAATTCTCAAAATAGAGGCACCAGGTTGAAAGTCCTTACGTCTGTCTGTGTGTTTTATAAGAGCTTGTGACTGAATAATAAACTACATTGGATCCATTCGAACGGAAAAAGCAGCTTTAGACACACAGTTCAAGGTTTCTGCCAGACTTATAACCTCACATATAACCTGTTATATGATTAGTATTTATAAGCCATTAACACCTCTGGGAGAAGAGCGGTAGGCCTAAAGGATTATTAGCAGTTGCCAAGGCAATTACAAATATTGTAAAAATAGAAAGAAATAACAGAAACTTAAATGTGTTATATATGGTTAGATTAATTGTGCAGTGGGCAAATTAATTTCCTGGGTCTACCTAAATTGTGTATCAAGATTACAAAATAAAATACAGTGGTTCAGAGCGATCCCCACTATTGGTAACCCACAGTGTAAACCCCATTAGTGGAACATAATGTGAGCCAGCTGGATCTATTAATACAGCATACTGTACATGCATGGCTGTATGTGCATGCGGCACCAATACATTCAGTGGGCTGGGCCCGAATAGATGATTAGGTTTTGGGTTAAAACTGTCAAACGTCAAGGTCACAGTGGAGGAGACAGAACATTCTTTCTATCTGCTCCCAGGCCAGCGAGAAAGATGTTGTTGTTGCTGTAAAATAAGGAGGGCATGGTGTATCTTGTCACTTTCATTTAGCCCCATCCATTCCTTCCCGCAATGTTCTGGGACACCTGAGTGAGACATTCCCATTCCGAATATCGTTTGACAAAACCTTGGGGTCTGCATTGACATACCCTCTGTTGACAATGATGGATGCAGCTGTCAAAGACACTGACTTGCTAGGCTAAATTAAATTACATAGATTTTTTTCCCTTCTCCTTTCCAAGGCTAATGTTGCCATGCGGTGAGATGTGAGGCGCAGGAATACTCACTTTCAAAGGAACAGCTCAAAGTCCTTTGGTGACCGTAACAGCCACATGTAGTTGTGCT
This sequence comes from Protomyctophum bolini, assembly GCF_963924005.1. Classification (NCBI taxonomy): domain Eukaryota; kingdom Metazoa; phylum Chordata; class Actinopteri; order Myctophiformes; family Myctophidae; genus Protomyctophum; species Protomyctophum bolini. The sequence continues at coordinate 20,503,213 of NC_137882.1, forward strand.
GTATGTTGAAACGTTAATGTAACTTAAGTGGTTCAGAGGAATAGATTAAATGAAACGTTTTGTAATGCGGGGTGGCCTCAGTGGTTCGATCCACGTCTTCTGGACAACAGCACCATCCTAGTATTACAAAGCAATCTTAAATGTAAGTAAGTAAGTTGCCTTGCCGAGCCATGGGGCCCATAGGGCAGGAGCCTATCTCCTGTTTCTGTAGCATGAGGCACCCCCTGGACATGAGTGTCAAGCAGGGAGGCACTGGGTCCCATTTTTATAGTCTTTGGTATGACCCGGCTGGGAATTGTGTACAAAACATCACCACTTCATGTTGGTACATTTAGCATGTTTAGAATAACCAGTATTCATCAGTATCACAGTAAACATACAATTTACAATTTACAATTTAGGCATTTAGCAGACGCTCTTAATCCAGAGCGACTTACATTAAGCAAGAACAAAAGCATGGGAATACATCACATAAAAACATTCATCATGAAACATGCGTAAGCTAAGAAAGTAACAGTGGAATATCTATATAATGAAATTTATACGTATAAACTTTACATATATACTACTATGCTATACATATGTACTATGGCGTGCTATGACTATATACAATGCAATTCTAGTGCTGTCTACATAACATGCTATAAGTCTGTTTCAAATGCTATCTAAGTCTACAGAAGTGCTATCTAGGGTAGAGTAAGTGCTATGGGCCATGATGGAGTCTGAAAAGGTGGGTTTTCAGACTACGGCGGAAGATTGGGAGTGATGCTGCAGTTCTGACTGCCATGGGAAGTGCATTCCACAGTTTTGGAGCCAGAAGGGAGAAGAGTTTGGGACGTGTGGAGCGTTGTCCCGGCGTTTTTAGTGAGGGTACTTCCAGCTTCCCTGCGTTAGCTGATCTGAGTGCGCGGGAGGGTTTGTAGGGTTCAATCATACTTGCAAGATATGGGGGAGCCATACAGACTCTTGTTGAAAATATAGTGTGCTGAGGAACACCTCTTACCATGGGCATGTCTCATGTTAGACTGACACCACTCTAAACGTGGGCACCAGTGTTATTCAATGAGGTGCCTCCCACTAACCAATACGAAATGTCATTACTGATGGAGCAAGTGGAACCCACTAAACTCTGTTACACATACATAGGTCTACATACATACATACATACATACATACATACATACATACGTACAGTATGCGGTCTAGCCTAACTTGGACTCAGGGGGGTGGACGCCTCTGCCTTGCATAGTCCCCAGTGAATAGGCATTGCCCTTCACTGGTAACCCTATTTTGGAGTAGTTTTAAATAAATTAAGGTATGGTGGGCTGGGCTTTTTACAAAAAAGCCCCCCTTTTAAATACTACACACAAACATACATACATATCTACATGCATACATTTCAGAAGTTTTAGCAGTTTTTAAGGACCCACTTTTAGGCCAGTGCACCAGAGCAAACTCTTGCCTTTTTTTAAACCCTACCCATTTTAACCAAATACATGCATACAGTACATACATACATAGACATATGCCCTATTTTCAGAAATGGGGCTAAACCTGCAATACTGTCTAGACTCTACGTCAGTGGTTCCCAAAGTGGGGTCCGGGGACCCCCAGGGGTACCTGAGGGAGTTCCAGGGGGGACCCATCTATTTTGTTCATGTTCATAAAGTGCTAAAGTGTTTAAAGCAGTGGTTCCCAAACTTTTTCATTTCAAGGACCCCCAAATTGACACTACTTAGCCTGTGGACCCCCATTTGAAAAGATATGCCAGGGACCCCCATAAGAGAAGACGTACACATTTAGACGTCTACATTTAGACGTCTACATTTAGACGTATACATTTAGACAGTGTCCCCCCGAGTGCCTCCCCAGTGTCCCCCCCGAGTGCCTCCCCAATGCCTCCCCAGTGTGCCCCCGAGTGCCTCCTCAGTGCCTGCCCAGTGTCCCCTAGTGTCCCCCCAGTGTCTCCAATAGCAATACAAGAGCAATAATACAAATGAATCTTAATGTATTAATCTTATTAATGAATTAATCAAATTAATTAATTAATCAAAATTGCGGCCTGTGCCCAGCACCATGCCAAAGCTTTTTCCTGCAGGAAACACTGCTTGTGGTTGTAAATATATTGTTATCCGTGTTGCGAGGATGAGGGGGTACCTGGAAAAATATCTACCCCAAAAGGGGTACCTGGTCCAAAAAAGTTTGGGAACACCTGCTCTAGGTGATATAAGGTAGCAGATGGTTTACTGTCTAAAAGGAAAAGTAAACCACAAAGGTCTAGATGACAGGCCGTTGCATTCGGTGACAGCTATGAGTGACAGCCATTTGCCCACAGCACCGCTCGGTAAACACGGTTGGCAGCCTTCCTCTGGATCCCCAATAGGCGGCGCGCGGACCAGCTGAGACCGTCCAGAGCCAATTATTTGGCCCGCAAAAAAACCCTGTCATAACCAGTGGTGGAAAGTAACTACATATATTTACTTAAGTACTGCACTTAAGTACAATGTGGAGGCATTTGTACTTTACTTGAGCATTTCCAATTTCCAATACTACTCCACTACATCTCAAAGGCAAATATTGTACTTTTACTTGACTACATTTATTTGAAAACTTTGGTTACTATAGTTATAGATTGTAGATTTGGATTATTATTACAAAACATACATTAACCACTTCAGCCCAATATACATTTAGGCCATTCGAAAATAGCTGATCTACAAGGTCACAATCGGATATTTTCAAAAGATTTGAAAACTTTTTCCACCACTGGTCATAACAGAGTCTGGGCTGTATTTTGCGTGTCTTAAGTACCAGGTCTTATTCCCTAACTTGAGTAAACTAAAGACCTGGAGGCGTGATCAATGCTCTTTGGCCACTCAGAATAGCCAAAAGGCATTGATCACGCCTCCAGTCTGAACTGATTAAAGTTGTGATTTGCTGTGACTGTAAATTCACAGACACTTGTGCAATCATCATGAGAGAGAAACTGTCTATCATTCACACTCAACCACATGCTCTGTAGCCTAACTGAGAAACCGGAGTTGTCTTAAGCATTTGACAAAATAGCACATTAACCTTGACAATAGTACATCATAATGGTGGCTGAAAATAGCAGATCAAATATGAAATATTGCAATGACTGCAGTTTCCTACTTGGAAAACACCTGTGACAACTGTGTAATAAATATTAAAAAGAAAAAAGGCGCGGGGCACGGTGGCACAGTCGGTAGTGCTGTCGCCTCACAGATAGAAGGTCCTGGGTTCGATTCCCGCTGGGGACGCTGTGTCATCAGTGCCCATACCCGAGGCGGGGTTGGCGAAAGGGCCTTTCTGTGTGGAGTTTGCATGTTCTCCCCGTGTACCCTAGGGTAGGTACCCTCACAAAAACATGCAGTAATCCTGGTCTCTAAAATACCTCCCCCTGGCCAGTCGGGGCGCCTGATGGAGGGGAAAGGAACTGGTTGGAATAACGTGTTCCTTCCAAAGTTGTTCGGCATGAGAAGACGCATATGTGTATCGTAGTTTTATTGCTGACGATCAAACGGTTCATGAGCTATGCCTGTTCAAAAGTTTACATTTTCAATTGAGTGCTATAGCGCCACCCTGTGGCCAATGGTTATGGGCTTTGCGTCCTCAACGTTTGGCATATCCCTTTACCATATTGCCAAGTTTCGTGAAAGCAGACCTCACGCCAGAACTGCGATTTTTGGCTGAAGGAGAAGGAGAAGAATAACAGAAAAAAAAAATAAGGGACCAAATCCCTTCAGGCTTGGCCCCTTAACACAATATACAAAAATACAAAACAACTTTTACTGGCTTAGTGGAAACTTGGAAAATGTTTGGCTTGGTAGTCTTAAAACAATTTGGCCCTTGTGGGAAAATAGTTGGGAAACCTCTAGGCAGTCCCACAGGCTGCTTTTGCCACATTTAAAGTCAGTCATTGTTTTTAATTTGTTCTAACTCACGTATTCAAATCTATTATGGATTCTCCTTGTCATCTGAAAACACACATCAAACTAATTGCCTCTGGTGGGATTAATGAAGTTGTTTGAAGTATACTTAGAGTGTGTGTGTGTGTGTGTGTGTGTGTGTGTGTGTGTGTGTGTGTGTGTGTGTGTGTGTGTGTGCGTTTAGTTGACTATCACGTCTGATGTGACACAGCGAGAGAGAGATATAGCCTAGCGAGAGAGAGGGGGGGGGGGGGGGGGGCTAGGGAGAGAATACATTAGCATGTCTTCTAAGTTCTTCTTAAGTTATAAAGTAAGTTGTGCAACATGCATCTAGTTCACGCACGCGCGCACATGCACCACCAGCCACCCTGCTGTACAAGCATCCCCATTTGCTTAATACTTCACTACCTATTATTACCGCCTCATTTCCTCATCCCTCTGCTCAGCCAACTACAGTACACACTACACAGGCATTATTCTGTAAAGGTTCCTTTGGTGCAGGCTGGCCAAACAATATTAGCATCACAGGCCAGTGGGCAGGGGGATCCGATCCGCTAGTCGACATTGCTCAGACAGGACTGCAGGCTGTTTAACAGGCTGAGAAGTTACGCATGGCCACAACATTTCATTAAACAAGACAAGGTCGCGGACCCTGGTCTAGGGATCTGTTTTAGAGGCACTCGAGGAACACTGTGTGCTTAAGTGGCTGTTGACCTTGTTGCTGTTGTTGTTTCCTGACAGACAGGACTACACTACACTACACAGCTTCAGACTGAGCTGAATGGGGGTGCATACTTAGTTTAGACTAGTCATTGGTTAGACATGGGTTAAGGTTATAGTGCTGCCCCGTGGGAGGTTAGGGTGAGGGTTTGAGATATAGGTTGTAGTTTGTGATTAATGACTGGTCTAACCAATCTTTAGTCTGATTCAAAATCAATTCGCTAATGGGCAGGACTTGAAGCTGCACTATGTAACATAGACAAAATATGCATTATTACGAGCCGCTTTGGTCCGACTCGTCCCATTACTAACCCTAACCATAACCACATGCGAAGCCACGTAATCGGAGAAAAGGGATGTTGGAATTAAGGACAGTCCCCAAAAATACAACCACCTAATTGTATAAATTGGGGCCACACAAGATTTTCAACATTCTCCAAAAAATTCAGAAATTTAGAAATTTAGGCTACAGAAAATAGCAGATCTACAAAGTTGTGGTCTTCCAGGTCTTGTGAGTTATATCCTTGCTATTCTATGTATGAAGTATATTGGGCTTAATGATACAATGTGACTAGCCCTTGTTGATGTTGACCCATTAGACAAATGACCGATGATAAGACAAATGAGGTCAGTTGGTGGTAGAACTGGTAAAGGGGCCTGGCTATGCGGCTGCCTCCAATTACAGATGTTTTCTTGAAGTAGGCCTATGACACTCTACTCTACTGTGAATTGTGGTATCTTGGAATCACCTACCCTCGATGCCTGCTCTCAACACCAATTAAACACCTTCTCAACAACTGCACCACGCTATACCACAATACTGCAGTTCCTCTCCCAAGGACACATTAAACACCACATAATGGCCATCTTGTGTTTAGACAAGCTAATTAGCCATGATAGGAGAAGGGAAGTCATGCTCCCCACTGTGCATGCATAATGTTATGGCTTAGCAGACTTGTACAATATTAATTACCTCAGTTAGTATAGCCTTGTAGGCATAAGGCTGGTGACAGTGCAGATTCAAAGCTGGCCTGTGCACGTACACCATCAGTTATTCCTGTGCTCTCACCTGTTTCACCTATATTTTTACCACTTAAACCAATTTTTTATTTTGGCTATTAAAAAAAAAAAAAACGTGCTTACATTTTTAAATCTTTACAGTGTATATTTTAAAGTGAACATTTTCTTGAGTGGTGCAACCACTCCAAGGAACAGCAATGTCTGTGTCCGTGCGCCTATGTGGCCATGAGCACCAGTATATGACTATTAGTACCAGTAGGGGCGCTGTTTTCAACTCAAAGCTCTGCTTCTGGGGTCCCTAGAACAAAATATTTTGAGATGCGGGTCCGTGGCCAAATACATACATAGCATTTCAGGGGCTTCTTGACGTGAAAATAATTAAGAACCACTTAAACAGCAACCTAGGTTTTTTTCAGAAATAGTTAGGATTTAGAAGACTCGGGTCTTAATAGGTTAAATATAAAGTAAAGCTGACACACTGCTCTGCTTTGATATGGGAGAAGAACAGTGCTTCCGGCTGTGCATGTATATTGGTCTCCCGTTGATTACAACACTATTGATTCCTCTTTGGTGTTTCCTGGTTGTGCCCCAGTCAGTCATCCAGTGAGAGCTAATTTATACGCAAAACACTTTCTTTAATTTGAACACATTCGTTCAATAAATTAACCTTTAGTTGGCTGTTATTCAAATGGCTCTGCTGTCGCAAAATAAAATAAACTAGATAAAGTGCCCCTCGGGGCACAGGTCTCCACCAGGGCAGGTGAGGTTGTGGCCTCCTGGTGGCGTTATAATAGGCCAATGTGAAAAGCGTGCCATTTCTTCTTACGCCTTGGATGGCAATTGGATGATTTGAGGCATTTTGTTCCAAAAATGTGTTTTGCAAGAATCCACCTGTGGTGGCGCTATAACAGGCATGTGGAGTTGCTGGCCAATATTGATGACATGTCACAAGGCATGAACATATATGGAAGCGTGGGGTGACAGCCTGACGGACTGACTGACGGGAAATGCACGTTTTCATAGTAAATGTGACCTGCGGTCGCAAACATAGTAAATGTGACCTGCGGTCGCAAATATATATAACATATACTGTATAATTATAAAAATCTCCCTGCCCCTTCCCCAAATTACATGCAATTAACGTTGCTATAGTCGTTGGGAGCCGTGCCTCCTTTCTATGCATGTATAATTTGACACTTAGATTTACAGCACAATGCTGTTAATTCCGCTGCGACTGTATTGAAACTAGGCAGCGTCCACCGGTCATCCGGAGGCCATCGCGCCCATCTATAGTCGTATGATGTCAAAGGTCCACTCTAGAATGGCTAATACAGGCAATTACCGAAGTTCATGTGTTAGGTCATTCAAAGTCACGTCAAGTCAATCACGTGTCACGTGGTGTCAACGACTGGTGTCGGCTCCACGTGGTAGAGGCAGATTTCAGCAGGAACGGAAGGATAGAAGAGCCTTTTTCAACACACATTGCAATTATTATGTCACACCTTCTCTCTCTCTCTCTGCTGCTGCTCTCTCTCTCTCTCCTCTCCCTCTTGCCGCACGTGCACCCTGTCACCTGCTTTGTAGCTTCTCTTTTTCTCTCTCTCTCACCTCAGTACCCAGCACAGAGCGCGCCTGAGCGCTCATCCCATTCGGATCACGTGAGCAGATTAATAACCTTATTACTTGTATCGTACATATGCATAAAATGATAGACCTGACCTTCCACTTAACGTGTAGGCCTAGACGCTAGGAGAGAGAACATACGTTAATGGAATGGAGAATGGCTTCAAACATAGGCTCTAGAGTTTACTTTAGCCTTGATGTAAGTGTTATAAAGGTCCCTGGTTGCCAATAAAAACAGTACCCCCTTTTCTCTTTCATCCATGTCTAATAGTACATACTGCTACTATGTGTGGTCCTTACAATGACTCTGAATAAGGACAAAAATGGTTATTGCGAGCTCGGTAGCGCGGCAATGTTCATATTTGCTCCTGGGGTCCCAGAGCACTTCTGGGTTTTATTCTAAGAACGGACTAATTTTAGGTCTGGGACACCATGTGAATCCAATTAACTGTGGAATATAAAACTAGCGTTGATCTGTCTCCCCCGGTATCTGAGTGGTAAATTCGGAGGATACAGTTAATGGAAAATATGAAGGGTTTCATTCTAAATGAGAATCCATCAGCTGGAAAGTGACATAAACCTGCAAAATATGTGACAGTTTGAAATGGAGTCAAATGTAGAGATAATTGAAATAACTTAGGACAGTTTTGCAGATTCACTGACTATTTTCTGAAAATGACTCCTGTTCAGACAACTGCTCATAATCTAGTACTATACTTAGCTCTCTGCATCTGCACTTGATTAACACCTAATCAGATCTTTTTCACAGATAACACTTTACTGCGATGCTTTGGTGGATGTATATTAAGTTTTCTTGTGCTCAGATGCTGTACGTTTTGTCACGTTCTGAGCTTGTAGTTTGGCCATCTTAACTTTTTGTTCATTTTCTTTTTACATTTTTTATTGTAAACTTTTCGCCTATAATCTTTTAATAATCCATTAAACCGATTAGTTTGATGATTGACTTTTTTTTTTCACTTAATTTTTATTGAAGGAAGAACAGACAACAAAAACTCAACTAACAAGACAATACGGGAAAGAAAAAGAAAAGAAAAGGACAAAAATTAAAAGAAAAAAAAAGGCTGTATTTTTCATATTACAACAAACATTCAATGAAATCCTATTGCAATATCGCTAGGCTGAGAGAAGAGATTCCACTTTTCCCACTTTTTATAGAATTTATCCTCTTGTAGTCTCAGTATGAATGTTAGTTTTTCCATAGAATACAGTTCCTCAATAATGTCCATCCATTGATCTTTCGTTGGTGGGTCCTGTTGGTACCAGCGTCGTGTGATTGCTTTTTTACTTGATGCTAAGAGGATCTTGATTAAATATTTATCATGTGTTAGAAACTCTTCAGGGATATTTCCCAACAGTAGAAAAGAAACAGACAGAGGTATGATGATTGACCTTTGAACCACACCACACAGTGTTTCTGCAGGCATGATGCACTTTGTACTAACTTTACTCACATCCTCTCCTTATTCTGTGCAGTTTTTCAGCAGCCTCTCTGCTGTGGTGCTGAATGTTTTATCCAAGAGAGGACCATTATTTTACCTTATCAATCGCTGCTGTCCTCACCGCGCTGACACACACACACACACACACACACACACACACACACACACACACACACACACACACACACACACACACACACACACACATACACAAACAAACACTCTCTCTCACTCTCTCTCTCTAATTATCTCGCTCTCCCCCCCCCGCTGTGTGTGCATTGTGTGTGTGTGTGTGTGTGTGTGTGTGTGTGTGTGTGTGTGTGTGTGCGCGCGCATGTGTGCATGTGCATGCACGCGTGAAAATGTGTGTAATTAGATCTCATCCGTTCCAATTCACCACATGCACAGATAATCAATGTTTTGTACCAATGTGGCTCACAGGTGTGTTGACAATGTCAACTCTTTGACGGGTTGCAGCCCGCCAGTGGCTCCAATTGTGCCCTAATTGTGTGGTCCGGTGTTGACATCGCGGGACAGGGTGGGATATCAAATTCTCTAAGCCCAGATGGATCATAACTCATCTCCTGCCATCTATCACCGGCGTAGGGACAGCATCTGAGAGAGAGAGAGAAGGGACCATATTGTAGGCCTGTAATATTGCATTGTAGATTCAACTTTTTCACATTTCATAAATCACTTCATAGACTTGTTTGACAGCACTATCATCAGTGTTGTGAATTCATGTTTTCTTTTTCTTTTTCACATTTACACACATTTTCTATATATATATATATACTAGAATTTCGCGGCCAGCGCACTATGGGAAGAAGGTAATTGCGGGAGTTGACTCCACATGTAGTAACGGATGGGTTATTAGTTATTTTTGCATCTGCCGCTTTAGATGACCTGAGATGACTTGATTGATTGGCATCAAAAAGGGCCTGTCAGCTCAAACACACAATGCAATACTTGTTGTTGCTTACAATCATCAGTAGCAAAGTGAAATACCAACAAAAATAAAACCCTACCATTTCCATTTCCCCCCTCTATTTCTAACTAAAGACAGTTTAATGAAACTCAAGATTATAACGTAAACGTCCTGTATTGGTAGCCTATATTAGCCCAATTCCTGTGTGTGTTGCGTCCCGAGAGAGAGAGAGAGAGACTCCGCACGTCAAAATGAATTGGAATAAAAAACAAATGATGTAGCCGCTGCAGCCGCTGCCTATATGTATTGTCTGGATCGCATGTTGGTGAACTCTTGCCGTGTGGCCGTGTGTGATCGTCGGCGCGGGGCGGAGGGGGTCCGCGGTAGTATGCGTGGTAGTCCACTGTCTGCGAGTACAGTCACTGAGTCTGTTCCCCATGAAATCCTTACTGTAACATTAAATCAGCGAGTCTGCTGGCACGTTTTGTCGGCGCTCCGCTGTTTGTGTGTGTGTGTGTGTGTGTGTGTGTGTGGGACACGTGTGTGTGTGTGTGTGTGGGACACGTGTGTGTGTGGGGGGGTGGCTTACAGGCGTGCGTGTGCGCGTGTGTGTGCATGCAATCAAAAGCCAATGCGAAGTTGCGAACAGTCTAATTGTTTTACTTAGGCAAAAAACAACTATTGTCAAACAACAATGTTGATGTAACTAAGACTATCGCTGAGAGAGATATAGTTTATATACAGAGATTTAGAAGGAATAAGCGAAATGGTGAGCCGACTATTCCTCGTTGCGTGAAGATGTTTCTTCTCTGCGGACTCGGAGAGAGGGGGATCAAATTGCAGGCTCGCAGTAGGCAAAGGGGAGGGGCTGAGAGCTAGTGACGGGTGAGCATGTTGGCTCTGATTGGCTCTTTTTTGTTCACAACTTTTGTTCACATCTTTTCATTGGCTTGTGTTCACAGCTTTTGTTCACAACTTTTGGCCACGTGACAACTTTACAAATGTTATAATATATATATATATATATATATATATATATATATATATATATATATATATATATATATATATGTGACCACGGCTAAGTCATTGATTGATGTTTTTTTCATGTCATATGAAAGCAGGGAATCATAGCTTCAAAATTACATATTGATTGTTAAGCTATGGCTTATAGAGTAATGTCTTGCAGAAAACAGCGAGTTGAGAAAACATGTTGAAAGGTTCACTTCGGTGGACTCTAAATTACACCTAGCTACATGTTTAAGCATTTATTTCATATTTGCATGATGTTTGATTATTCTTTTCAAGAGTACCGAGTTACTCAAATTCTCGTCTGGAAAAGGTCTTCAAAGCCTTCTCTCTTTCTTCTCTTCTGTCTTGTCTAGTGCAAATGGAGCGACCGGCAGACGCGCCTCACCTCAAGGCTCTGTATCAGGTGGAGTTCTTACTTGGGTGATAAGGTGACCACTGACAACTACGACATGACATCACGCAGCAGTGGTAAGCGCTTCATCGCTCACCCACACACATTTCTCAGTTTTTGCTAACCTTATCACCTAAAACTGTATGAATATGCCTTTAGTCCTCGATGTCGTCTCGTTAACACCAGGATGAAGTTTGGGTAATAGGCCAGTCAATCTAAGATTTGACTCAAAAGAAATCCAAATAACATATTAAAAATAGAGTGTTATATAAATTTTGGACCATGGTAAATTCAGGGGTTGAAAGTTGGCATACCATTTTAAAACTCTAGATAGAGTTGTACACACACGTCACGCACACACGCGCACACACACACACACACACACACACACACACACACACAGTGTCACGAACATGCAAGGACACACGGATGATGTCATGTACAGTAGATCCATTCACCATGTCCGTACAGCGAATATGGTCTTGACTAAGCACTGGGGTCAAACTCATTTTTCTAGCCTGGGGGAAAGAAGGGAGGCTGACGTGCTGCTCGAGTCTTACTCTATATGCTGAGCCAACAACCAGTTACACAGTATATCACCACATTCTGAAAGCCTGACCTCATAATGCAGGCAACATTATTTCATCTCCCTATTAAGCCTCAATAAGAATCAGGCCACTGTAAAGGGCTAATGTGGAACGTAAGATATCGTCGCTGAGTTCCAATGGATCAGTGTTGATAAAACCCACAGACTTAACCAATTAAAAAAATATATGTATAAGCTCACACAATGCATCTCTCCCCCCCCCTCCCCCCTTATCTTAGAGTAGAACTAATGTGCATGACTGTGTCACCCTGGTTCAGTTATTGACAGGTTTAAGTAGTTGATGAAGAAAATAAATTCACATTAAATGCCAAGGAACAGAGCAAGGCAGAAAGCCATATGCAACTAACTTGATAGTGTGAATTCACACGCAGTACAAATCAGTCTGGGTTAGTTTCGAGTGTCAACAATTGCACATACAGCGGTGTGACACCTTGAGACATATTGGGTTTGGTTTGGTGTGAAAAGCTTCTCAAGGTCAAATGGGGGATACTCCACTCCCTATGGCGTTTGAGATTGCCTAGGCTTTCTGCACAAGTTAAAATCAATGGCACTGAAACTCACCACGGGTGATAACTAATTTGCGCATCACTGTGGCCGAACACGATCGCTTCTACAGTCCCAACAATAACTACCGGTAGTAAAAAAAGAAAGTCTGCTCAATTCACAGAGCCAAGCAGGGGGTATATTCAATACAAGAGCTGATCACCTGGTGAGGCGCCCTATGTGTGCTGTCTCATTCCACTTCCCAGCAATAGAATTAATAGGAAACCATTGAACTTTTTTTTTTTTTGCCCATTGTTTCTCCCAAATTGTATTTGTTATGCCAATTGGTTCCTCCCCACGCACACTGCTGTGTGTTGTCACTGCCAGCTTCCCTCCATGAGCACTTGCCAATTGTGTAGCCAGATGCACCACAGTGCTTAAAGCACTCTAACTGATTTTAGATGTGTTATTTCCGGTATTCTTCGCATTTCTCTTCCCTGGAAAAGTCCTCTTAATGGCTCGTACTCACTGCTACGATTATGCTGTCGGCGCTCACCGACAAAACTCCCGATCTGACGCAAGATAAGTCCTCTATTGCAGCCACACTGTCTGTCTGTCTGTCTGTCTGTCTGTCTGTCTGTCTGTCTGTCTGTCTGTCTGTCGGTCGTCGACTGTATCGATAGATGATCAGATGATAATGTATACAGTATATAACCTATTCCTTGGGTAAATACCTGTCCTGTGTCGTACAATGGTAGCTATATTAGCCCAATGTTGCTGTTAAATAGTCTATAAAACCAACTCATTTCACTTGAATAATGTTGATAAAACCACATCGGAGCAAACCTCTCTCTCGCTCTCTCTCTCTCGTGTGTGTGTGTGTGTGTGTGTGTGTGTGTGTGTGATTTAACGTCCTGTGTCGCTGCAGCCCACATAGGCTAAATGCTATCACAAACATTTTGCCCTGTGTAGCCTGGCTATCCTGTGTGTGTGTGTGGTGTGCACAGAGAGAAAGAGAGGCGTCCTGTGTCGGTCTCGCGCTTGTATCACGGCATCCTGCATGTGCGTGAGATGTCAAAATGAATTGGAATAAAAAACAAATGATGTGTATAGCATGTATCGCGTCTGGATCGCATCTTGGTGAACTATTGCAGTGTGTGATGCCTAGTCGCCGACCAATCTTTAGTGTGAAAGCCACAAGGATATAATGACAGCCGATTAAAAAAAGACTCCTGCCTGACACTCAGTCTGAATTTTCATTTCGTTTCACTTCATTATTCAGACTGAAAGCCCTCTCCACGGCAGCAGTTTATGGTATGGGTGTCGTCAAAGCGGCAGTCTTCGGTGATTGGTTCATACCAACCAATCAGAATAGTAGGAAAGCAAATGACGTTGTTCTTGTGGCTATGGCTAACCCGTTTGCTAAACAAACAAACACAGCCAACGAGTGCTACTAGTATGTAAACAAAAGCGGTAAAATATGTCGGATGATGATGTTTATAAAACCTCTCGTGTCTGTAAAGAAACTATTTATCGAACGTCGATTTAATAGCCAGATTGATACGGTCGTGAGTTACAGCAGTGGGGGCATGCAGCCATGTTTGTTGTCTGACACTGTTGAGTGACGGGGGCTGATGGCCAATCAGCTTACTACTTGGCTACGTGCGGATTTCCACACGTAGCCGACACCGTCGTGGGGAGAGACTCCAGACCTGAATCGCCAGAACATCTTCTTAATGGGCGTGGCTAGCGATTCAGGGCTGGAGCCAGGTTACCTGTAGTGTGAAATACATGACGATCTGATGACTTGCCGACAACTTTAAAACTCCTACAGTGTGTAAAGGGCCATCATTCATCCACTAGAGGTTACCTGAATATAATATTTAAAATAGGGACACATGGTTTAAAGTGATTAAGTGTGGAATTAAGTGAATTTGTCCCGACAGGGAAATGGAGATTAGACAGTTGCATCACAGCGGTGAAGTAATAACGAAACTGAGCAAGTCTATCCTTTGTTAGTTCTGTTTGCCATTCACATAACACTTTTTTGATTCAGTCCTGGTGCCAGTCTAGCCACTTGAACGTATATTACTGAGATTGAATTTGTTTCATTTCTACCACACAATGTGCCCTTTTCACTGTATCCTGGGTCAAGCTGACATCTAATTTAGGAACAAACATGATCAGAAACAGATTGCTTTACTCGCCATTGCCATGACAATGCATCACTGGGAATCAAATCCTGGATTTCTGGAAAAGGCCATCTTCTAATTTGTAAGCTACACAAGAGGACAGAGCTTCGTAACAAACAGCACAAGGGATTTACACAGCCAGCAGGTTTGTGGTGTCGTCTGTTCCTCACACTATAAGAACATAATTTACCTCCCCAGACTTGTGAAGACGCTCGTGGTGTCTTTCTCTTCACAGAAAAAGCTAATTTTATTTGTACTGCCTCCGTGAGGCAGTAGCCAGATGGTTATCTGAAAAAGTATCGTCTGCCACTAGACTCCCATGATGATGTATAGCATTCATAACTAAATACAAGCAGTATGTTGTTGTTACTAACTGTAGGACAGACTGAACAGTATGGTCTGGGATTATAACAAATACAGTACTTTTTGTTCATTTGTTTACAAGGACATCATGAGCTGAACATGCTGAACACACTGTGAGAACGCGGAGCTCCGATAAAACTTGACAAAACTGTGACTAAACAATAGAAATGGGAGTACATGGAAGGTAAAGACGAGCCCGACCTTCCGACATTAATTCGAACAATAATCGGAGAGATCGGTGCTGTGGTGGATAAACTACAACCACAGCTCAATGCTATAAGGCAGGATGTGTCGGAGTGCGCCAGCAAACTCGTTAACGTTGAGGAGACGCTCCAAATGATGTACTCCAACATGAGCATGAACAATTAAAAAAGAAGGCAGAGCGGCTAGAAAGTAAAAGCAGAAGATACAACGTGAGAGTGTTTGGATTAACTCCTAGTATTGAACAGGGAAATCCTACATGCTACATGGCAGAACTGGAAAGTAAAATAATATAAAAGGCGTTGGTTCCTACATATTGTTGGAAAGGTGATGGAGGGGGGGGGGGGGAATCATTTGCAAGCTATCTAGACAAGGAATACACTTTGATGAATGCTGAACTGAAGAGAGCATTTAATGAGATGGATATGTCTCTTCAACTGCAGACATCTGGACTGCTAAACAAGCTTTCTTGGGATTTGAGTTTGCTGTGTGAGAAACCTGCCCTTGCATGCAAACAGATCAGGGGGATGTTGTCGGCACAGTGATCGAACAGAGCCATTCATTTCATGGACTTTACAACAAGGCGTGGGACAATGCATTCTGGGAACCCATTTGTGAAAAAAATAAGATACAAATACAAGAATAACATAGAGAGAGATTTGGGACACTATAACGGGGTTGGGGTGTTAAAGATCACATTTTCTTAGACTAGACCTGTATGTGCCCGTCAGCCACCGGCCTACTTGGGAGCGATGCAACTTGGTTACCTAATAATACCCGTTGTCAACTTGTCATAGCACCCGTTTTAGCTATTTGTCTGTGTCCCTTTTGTGCCCATACTGTGTATATAGAGATCTCTGTAGTAAGATTCAATACCCATTGTCATAGCACCCATTTTCACTGTCTGTCTGTGTCCCACATGGAGATCTCTGTATTTCTCTGTCTGCCTGTGTGTGAAGACTGCAAACTGGACTGGTTAAAGGACCATTTCACCACTTTTCAACTTCTCTTCCTATAATTGGTCCTAAGTAATGTTCATGATAAAATACCACAAATCTTTCCTACTCAGTCTGTGTCTCATAGGAAGGCTGTGGGCAGTTCAGAAACCCGTCCACCAGTGACATCATCGATGGTGAATCCAAGCTAATAGAAACGGCAGGCTTTCTTTTCCTGAAAAGTTGCAATGCAAAAGTTGAAGCCATCGTTCTCACGATAATAAAAATCTAAATAAAATCTAAACAAATCTTGTTTAAAAAATAATCGCCTAATGGTGGACGGGTGTCCGAACTGCCCAAAGCCCTCCTATGAGACACAGACTGAATAGGAAAAAAGGGTTGTGTTTTATCATGAACATTAGTGAGGACCAATTATATGAAGAGATGTTGAAAAGTGGTGAAGTGGTCTTTTAAGTAATCAATTGGCAGGTGTGGGGTTGGCAATCAATTGGCTGAGGCAGAGGCTGGAAATTGTACAGGTGAGGGGATTTAGGCTGATTAGGCCCACTGGCAGAGCCTGACCAGAGCCTTTTGTGGTGGTTCTGGAGAACCGTGGGTCTCGATACCGGCCACTGCACTCCCTGCGGGTTTGTGGAACGCGTGTGTAGAATTTGAAGTCGGTGTGTGTGTGTGTGTGTGTGTGTGTGTGTGTGTGTGTGTGTGTGTGTGTGTGTGTGTGTGTGTGTGTTTGTGTGTGTGTGTGTGTGTGTGTGTGTGCGTGTAGGCCACACACTGCACACACTCCAGACTCTGGACCTTTTCAGCCCCACCCCTTTGTGTATAATTGTGTATATTGTGTTTAGTTTCCAAGATGGCCGCAGCACCAGCAGGGGGTGGGGTGGAGTTGAGTGTGTGTGGTCGACATATGCCCTTACTTGGCTGCGTTCAATACATTTGCCTTGTGTTTAATACCTGACTTGTGTCTGAACACAGCTTTGATCAGTAGCCAGGGAATTTAGTAAATTCACACACTGTTTTGTGATATGGCCAAATTATCGTACATTTGGGCATTTTTGGAATTATTGACACATACATAAATATATCTGGTGATGCACATGTCTGTCTGTGTCTTTTTATGCCCATGGAGATCGCTGGTGACATAAATATAACATGAGTGTACTATAGACTGGTCACCATGATAATCATACTTTTAGAATGTGTTGTAGACCAAAGTGTTTTGACATGGATAAGGAGCAATGGCCAAGTTGGTAAATTGAAATGCAATAAAATCCAATGTTCTTGTCGTGGGCTGTCCCTTTTCATTAGGCCCACCTTGTTTATCCTTTAGTGCCGACTCTGCCAACTTCACTGCTGTGTGTCAAACCTGAAAACATATCAATAGTGCTGCCAATAAACATTAACGTTAAATGTCCTCCAACTTGTTTAACTCTGTTTAGTTTTGCTCCACTTGTTTTAAGAAACCTTTACATGGTATCTGCACATTTTATGTGTTACACTTTAAGGACTTGTTGTATGACCTTTTTAATACCTCTAAAATAAAATACAAATAACTAATAAGACCATTCATATGTCAGTAAGTAATGGTAATAATTTTACTATAAAAAAGGTCAAACATTAGGCAAATTGTCAAATATTACCTAAGAAAGAAGCACACATTTTGAACATATACAATATTTGTCTGTGGAACCGAGTCAAACTAAATTTAATGTATCACATGTGTGTGGGGTGGCTGGATGGGGGAACTTAACTTTGGTCGATTATTGCTCCCCTTTAATATTACCACTTGCTATTGTATTTTATATACTTTTTATCGTTTATTAGTCCCCTTTACAGCGAGGTACAGCTTGTAAACACCAGGATTTTGTGGAATGAGCAACAAATCTAAACATGTGGGTAGTGCCCCCCAACAATGTGCCAAAATGGAAAATGGTTGGTATTCACCCTTGCGTTGAGTTGCTTAGTTGCTTGGATGATTCCACTCTCCCACAGTAAAGCAAAAAAATAAAAACACATTGGCCATTTTTGTATTTAATTTTAAACTCCGTAGCGTGTGGAAGATCCATACACAGCCACAACAGCATGGCACCTCCTCCTAATGCTGCAGGTTACCAACCTAGCCACATTTTGCTGTGGGATGGCATCCCATTCCTCAACCAGGATTTGTTGAATGTCAGCCAATGTGATTCTGTTGGTCACTCTAGCACGTACAGCACGCCCAACTGATCCCACAAGTGTTCAATTGACCTATAACTAAGCCCCTCCCCAAACTGCTATGGTCCAATCACAGTTGAGCATAACATGGGTTCGACAAACCTCTCCACCAATAGTTTTCCTATATTATAAAACACTGTTTTAAAAAAGAAATGCCACGCACATATTTTGACGGAATTGGAAGAGATTTTGAAGGTCTGGTTCCAAAAATGAACTAGTATTTAATGTGTAAAATCCATGATATTTACATTGGCATGAATGAGCCCGGCTGGAAAGTGTCTAAGTGGGACAGGCAGGGTCTTAGCTATAGACCAATTATTTGTTCACAAACACTGGAACTGGGCTCACGCGTGACTGTTTCATGTAATCAATTCCCAACAGATCTCCAAACCTGTTGTTTTGGGGAGCGCTGGTTTCAGTCCATTCAACCTCCTCTTGTGTGTTGGCTAGTGAGGTGCACCCTATGGAGACATTTATACTTCAAAGCGCAACAGTATTGCGCACAGAGAACAGCTGATATACAAGATCACATCGCATCGCGGATGTGACTGTTGTGAGCTTAGAGGTCTGCGTGCGCGACACCATCGCGGGACGAAGCATAAATTATACTTGATGGGCTGCAGGTGCGCGTGCAGCCGTGCACAAATAGGCTGATTTTAATTACCAGTTAAGAGTGAGAGAATACAATAAATATTCTAATCATTCTTCCTCCACACTGGGAGAAAAACAGCATCTGAAAGTTTGATGGGGCATTTTTTACACATGAGTGCAGCTAGAACTTTTCCATTGCATCTTATGAGAGGCAGGGTTCTTCTAGTTAAAATTCTCTATCTAGTTAATACACACGAAAATCTAACCCCAGGAACTTTATATAGATTAGGCAGGTGAGTGGATGGATAGATATAAACCTCATCCTAAGAGAACATTGCAGATTATTTCAAATAGTTTGAAGCACTGCATGCGTTGTTTTATTTGCACTCTACTTATGTGACCATTTACCCTGTTTGTTATGGCTCTACCTTTGTGTCCATTTGTGTCCACGTTTAGTTTTTTTCGTTTGTTTCCATATGTGCTGATCTCGCACTTGTAAGCTGCTGTAAATAAGTGTAAATGCCTGCAGTTGTATTTGTAATTATGCATTTTTGAGTGGTGCAACCACTCCTACAACCAGCAATGTCCGTGTACCTGTGTACCTACCTGTGTAAATGAGCACGAGTATGTGACTTATTTATACCAGTAGGGGGCGCCAGAAACAGAGAGAGGGGTAGTGCTGTGAGAGAGAGAGAGAGAGAGAGAGAGAGGGGGGCGGGATTGCACCACTCAGTTCACACGTGTGTGATTTTTTTATTGTATGGTTGAGAATCTACTAATGTCATACTGGGTTACAGAGACATTCTAGAATGGCTAACTAACATTTCTGCAAAATAAAAAAATAAAAGAAAATGGCCTTTTACTGAGCTGGTGCCCTTAGATTTGAGTGCATATGTAACACTCCTTATTGCTATTCACTGAAACCACTGACTGCCCCCCTCATTATTAACTGAAAACATTGCCACAGGGCCCTCATTTGATCACTGGCTCAGTTTCATATATATATATATTTCATATTCAGTTTCAAGTCCAAACTTTGCATGGTATAAAGCTTTCATCAAGCTTTCATTTCAAGGTAATCTTAATGCTCTTCTAAGACACCAGCATTCATTATCATGGCCTGGGTTGTGGAGAACATGCCGCCATGCACGCATGTGGATGCGTGCACGTACGGTATGTGGACGGACAGATGCTATCGCATTTCCTGCAACAATTTACCGCAGACTGTTTGTCCACTACCTTATCTTTAAGGTTGACTGTCACTACACCTCGAAAGACTGGTTACACTTTGCATTGATATGGCAGTCGGGTTGCAGGCTTGCAGCATTCTCTTTGAATGGCAAAACAAATGGGAGAATAGAGGCAGACTTATTCCCTTAACCAATTCTGAGCGGTGTGCCAGCGGCGTGGATGAATAAAAATGTATTGATTTGTCTGAGGACAAAACTCAATCAGTCATTGTCCTTCTTTAACCCATTCTGGGCGGGAACCCCTGTTGGTGTTTCAAGCATTATGTTATACTTTAGCTATTGAAAAATAGCATATCTACAAGCTCATAGCGCGCCACAAGCTTGTAGGTCTGCTATTTTTTTTTTATCGTTAAAATGTGTCGCAAATCATTGAATATATTTTTCAGAGCGAACATTTTTAACTAAAATGGGGGGTCCCTGGAACTACATATTTTCAGATGGGGGTCCGTGGCCCAATAGAGATAATTCTGGAGGTCCTTGACATGAAAAAGGTTGAGCACCACTGACATAGAAACATAGGTTTTTCAGAAGAAAATTAGGATTTAGAAGCCTTTTATTTAATCGACCTCAGTCCAAAATGGGTTAAGGTCACTCAAGGTGGGGACTTCAGAGGACTGGCAAATATACGGATTGCACCTGGCTTCTTTCAGGTCGGCCAGTCACTCTCACAAGTGTAAGATGATACATTGATAGATATCAGTCTTCCAATTGCAATGACACAGGCATCTTCCTGATTATCTGTGCAGCGGGATAAATAACCTGCAGAATAAAGGGACTCTCGCTCTTTGGCTGTCAGGCAATTATTGTCTCAGAATCAGGGAGCGTATGACAAGAAATGTTTTCATAACAATAACAAAATTGCCATAGGGCTGAATGAAAATAGGGCTGAAAATGCAGTTGAATCATCGTTTTCTTTTATAACGGAAACTCCTTGTCAAAACTCTATGGATGTGATTCATATTTTAAGTCTGCACTGTTTAGAAGACAATAAATATAACACTAACATTTCAGACCAAATGCAATTTGTTTAGCCTGTAGGAAATGTAATTGTTACATATTCATTGGCTTTTTTGTGGAATGATCTTTTTGTGAACAGATTAAATGTGTCATAGTTGCAGTTTTTTGTTGTTGCTTTGATTAGATGTGACATCTTATCTTCAGTTTTTTGAAGCTCTATTGTGACATGTTTTGTGTGGTTGTGTCAGAATCACTTTATTGTTGTTACATGTTTTGAGGTTTAGATGTGTAAAGAAGTGAGTGATTTGTATTTGTATTTTATTTGATGTGCAAGCTCCTTCATTTGTAGTTTTTAGTAAGGGGGGGGGGGGGGGCAGAGAAAGGTACAAGAACAAACGGTCAAAAGAAAAGTCAAAGATATGTACATCTACATGTAGCATCAACGGTAGTACAGTATATGTACTGTAGATGAGGTTAGACATAAAGGTGCATGTGAAAATGTAGCAATGCAACGGTAGGTCAATAGGAAGATAGAATTGCATAAGCACAAGGTAAAATCGACAGGTAAAATCCACATGTTAAATCCACATACAGTTGAGTATAATGCTAATACAACATTCAAAATGTCCACCACATTGGGTAAATTCCACATTTTCCAAATGCACCATAACATAATCCATCTATCTATTTATCTCTACATGCTGTGCGTACAATAGAGATGTTCAAATACTTTTGGGAGAATTGTTCTAGCAGCAACTCAGAATAGGAAAACAGGGCATGCTGCTCTCAGGTTATTTCACTGAAATAATAACTTTCAGTTTCTTACTGTGTACACAAAGCATTCATCAGAACCTCTTGGTAGGGATTCGTTGCCAGGATGAAAAAAAGGCAATACATTTGTAGTGTGCTGAAATGTCACTTCAAAGCTTGTTGAAAAGGTTTTATATTAACAAAAGTATTCTGTTTAATCTAACTGGCATTCGAAAAAGCTTAACAATGAAACTGGAACCTGACTAGACGAAGTGTACCTACTTGCTGCCACTGTTGAACTGACCTTTGAATTTAAAGATAGTAAAGATGTACACAAAAGTAAAAGCCCCCTTAATCTGCTCCAGATTTGATGTTGATTAATTATCACATACAAAACTACCATACTCACACAGTGAAGTCTTTATAGTACTGTAGCTTTTTCAGCTTTAATGCAGCAGCAGTCTTTCAGACACAAACGTGTTTTGCAAAAAAAGAAAAAAGGCCCAGCAGCGACTATACTGCAGGTTTCACCACCTGAAGAAGTACATAGTTAACACCCGCATCCTCAGATTGAGGGGGCGGTTGTGAGGTGGTCGTTGAGTGCTGGCAGACATATTTCAGCTCAACTCCAAGTTGAAAGTCAGCTGAGTAGCGACACGACACGAGACACAATAGTTTAGTTAAATTTATTTTTAAACTAGATGCCTAATAAAAATGGCCTTATTCCAGCATGCTGTATTAACTTGTGTATTGGGTCTATGGGAAATTATTCAAAGCACACACGTTAAGTAATTGACTTAGTAGTTAGTAGTTGTAAAACAAAGGTTTCCTGTTAAGTATTCGCAATTAACAGCATATTTGTCACAATACCACATTCTCATGGCATACGATCAACAAAGGGTACAAACAAAACACACAACCTTTTTGTTACCGGACAGAGCATTCATTAACCTTTTCAAAATTCAATGTTCTACCATAATTTGCTATAAATCATTTTCAGGTAGGCTACTGTCATCTATCTCCATGTCAACCAGAAATGTACAACTGTCACTTTAAGAGGAGGGACAAGAAGCCATTACTATGGTAATGAAATGCTGTGGCTGGAGGCAAAAAGCCAACAATTGATCTGGAAATTGACATGCTGTCACCATGACCGGTCCCCTACTCTATTGAGATAAACAAATGCGTGCTTTGAACAAAGAATAATCAATCACACATTTTCCACAACAAAAAGTTGGTGAAATTATCATTCTTTATTAAGTTATGAGAATGAGGTGAGCACACATGCCAAAGGTAGCATCAGGCGGTTGACTGGTTTCTCAACTCTGTGACAGTTTCTCCATCGGTTTTCTGAAAAACGCGTCCAATGTGCAATCACCTTTTACTGTTTATTTTTTCAAATGGCATACATCTCAATCGTGAAGACAACTCACAGATTGTAGTGGCGCCAAGCCCACATACAGGCCTAAAGCAATTAGAAAGGAACAATCTCATCGGCGCAGTGCAGAGGTCACCGTAAAATATAGATGATTGCCCACTCACACAGCTTTGAAACCTATGTCAGTCACACTCTACATCAGTCGCATTGCAGGTGGTTGCATCACGCCCCAGGGGTCCAGTAATTGGTCAGGTCCTCACCAACCATCTCTTTGATCTCTCTTATTTCACTTTTTGTTGTGACATTTTAGGGCCTAATAGATGCCGTTATCTTTGAGAGAGTGCCACAGGAGAATGAACAAGCCTGAACCGCCATATTCACTAACAGAGAAATAAACGGTGTCATGATTGTTCATTCTTTTCTTCCCCCTCGTTTTCCTGTGTATTATTGTCATTACTAGCTTATTAAGTACAGACAACAATCATGTCTTCTTCAGATATCTCTTCACCTGACAGTGATGAGTTTCACCGGGACATTATTCAGAGGTTCATGCTGCTGTTCCTAGTTCCACAACCTGCTGAACCCTCACGGCCTGTTGGAGACATAGCCTGCCCCAGTCAGTGTGATTTCTGCTCTAGAGGGGGCATATTCAAATTTGCCGGAGAAAACCGCATTGGTTCACAGATCTGTGCATTTATTTTTGTTTCCACGTGGATTTTCATAGCTCGGGAATCCAGGCTATACATTCTGTCATCTTGAATGCTTCACCATTTGAAACATTTAGTGATATCCTTAAGAATCTCAATGAGAGCTAATGTGATGTTCATGGACTCAGGTCAGAACCTTGCCATGTCCACTAGTGGATTCACTCACTCATGGCCTTATGACACGTGAGATGAAGTACAGTACCTCAGAGCAGGGAGTTTTGGTAAAGATCAAGACACATTAAAGTTCAATCTTTGGCCTCCAGGGAAATCAACAGAGGAATAGTTCAAAGAGCCTGAAGCCATATTCTTATCTTCCCAGAGAAGAGTAATATAATCGTTAGTGCTTTATGAGTAATAAAGCGGGAAATGCATTAGGACCTAGAGGCAATCATTAACGTGGAGAGAGAAATTCAAATGGACATTGAGTCCAAGCCTATGAATCACTCTGTGCTTTAATACAAGCGCATGATAATCTATATTAAATTTAAACATATCATAAGGCACTGTCTGCAAGGGTAGAAAAATGGTCAAAGTGAAAAGTTACAATCAGCTATTGTTGAAGCTGCATCCAGGACTTATGTTGATGAATAGAACACAATTTGTATGCTACAGGAAATTCAGATCCTGATATCTATAGGATAGGTGAAAGAAAATACCCCACATCAGGTTCACGTCTCGGGTCCCAGTGGCCATCAAAATAAGGGTCTTGACTAAAGAAAAAAAACAAAAACACTGGCGGTTTTGTATGAAGTAATTAATACCTGGCAGTGAATGTGTTTTTAAGACAGGTGTGATGTCTTTAGCAGCAGTGCCAAATGGGAAAGGGCAGA
Organism: Protomyctophum bolini; assembly: GCF_963924005.1. Classification (NCBI taxonomy): domain Eukaryota; kingdom Metazoa; phylum Chordata; class Actinopteri; order Myctophiformes; family Myctophidae; genus Protomyctophum; species Protomyctophum bolini. The sequence goes on from NC_137882.1 coordinate 20,527,813, forward strand.
GGCATGCATAATATTGCAATTAGATGTATTAAGTTAAGTTAAAATGCAGTACATTTACACATTTCTGGGAGCCATTCTTCCAGTGCCTGGGGATCAAATCCACCTGCCTTTTGGTCAAGGACAGTGGCAGGGTCATGTACAGTACCTAAAATGCATGCGTTTGTTGTTTGGCTTTGTTTCATCCCTATACACATATGTGGGGTTTATACATTACTGGCATTATTATTGTAATAATCCTATAGTTCCCGGTTCTTTCCCGGTCTTTCCCAGACACTATATCAGCATGCAACCAAACTGTCCCATAGACTGTCCCCTTAGAATTTGGTTTTGTGCCGTTCTACGTGACCTAATTTGTGCATTGCATTCCTTTGCTGATAAGCTTACTTTGGCAGGGTTGCTTGTACAATGTTTTTGATAGCACTTTGTAGCTTTGTTTCATGAAGCACAATATTGCTTTTTTATTTTTTAAGATAAGCGTTAGCGGGCTGGCTGGCTGGCTGGCTGGCTGACTGACTGACTGTCAACAGTGGATATGAAAAATCTTTTTGAAAATGGCCGAAATGTTTATGTGGTTAAGTGGTTAATGTCTGTTTTGTAATAATATTAATCCAATTATACAAAGTAACTATAGTAAGCTCTCGAATAATTTTAGTGGAGAAAAATATTAGAGATCTAGTGGAGTAGATACTCAAGTCAAGTACTTCCTACTCCCTATCGGGAGTAGGAAAAATGTCCCGCACACTGTCTTCACTTGAATAATTTTATTTAAGCAACGCTTTGGTCGGTCAGACCTTCATCGGGCATGATGAGACAGATGAAGGTCTGACCGACCGAAATTCTGCAAGTGAAGACAGTATGTAGGACCCTCGTAGGTGTGCATAAGGTTATTTTTTTATCTCAAAATTGTACTTAGTTACTTTCCACCACTGACAAATGACTGATTGTTAAGCAGAGTGTGCCTAACCTTGATGTTCACTGTGTGGCACCCACACTGTCACAGACATTAGTCATTAACACAGGTCAGTAATAACGACACCACGACTCGACTTTGTGTCCAAATAATTAAAGAGCGAGTCGTCAACTTCATTTTCCGACTCAGATCCCCGGGTCTCCAGAGGATGTCTCAGGGAGCGGGGAGAAATGCCTTATCAGCACTTTAAGGGGCAATACCTCTGATTTATAATGTTTTGTCATGATTTTACATGGATATAAGCCATTAAGCTGCCTTTGGGCTCTCAATTATACTGTACAAAATTAAAAAGCTAATTGGAAGGAAGTTTTTTGAAGGATACCCCCCCCCCCCCCCCCCCCCCCCACACACACACACACACACACTTTTTTGCATGACTAGACCTCATTTGCATATTTTGCATAGTGTGGTAATAACATTTTAGTGTTTTCATTTCTAGAAGCAGTTAAAAGTTAAAAGTTAAAAAAGAGCTTAAATGCATCATTATTAATTTAGGGTGACATAATGTTTCTTTTTTTCTTGCGTGTTACTGTGTCTGTCGAAGAGCTTTATTATTACATTAAGGAACTATCTATCAACACTCAACAGCAATTAAAATAGTTGGCCTTGGTTATGTCTTCTGAGAATTTAGCTTGATTTTGATCTAACGAAAAGCATTGTACATTATAAGCGGTAGAGTAAGTGAAATTTCCAATTTCAATGGTTTATCGTGTAACCTGTGAGGTCTCTCTCTTGATTGGATAAAATTGGTATCCCGACGTGAACATGTGTTTTCTGTTTACCAAATAGCTGGAGAGACAAGGAGACTAGTCCTAGTACTGAATACTCTCTAGCAGTTGTTTTCAACCCTTTTCACATCTCAGATTTTGTCCACAATTCCATGCTGTATTGATGTTGGTACCATAGGAGAGATAACAGGCAAACGTTGATCAAAATAACAATTCTTCTACATTCTCTAATTGTGTAGACTCTTGGAGAGCGTAGAATGAAACCAATTTGGTTTAATTTGACACTCTCAATAGTTAAAGATCTACAGTAATAAGGATCCATCCCATTTGTTTACCACCTCTCCATCATTTAGCTGGGGACAACCTGGAATCACCTCAAGGACCACTGGTTGAAAACCACTGCTCTATACCAATGATTACTATCAGAATGAACAACTATTTAATGTAATGTATTTTATAAGCATAGGACGTTACTATTACATCACATGAATGTATTCTTAACTTAAATAAAGGGTACATACTGTATTTTTAAGATAATATGATTATTAGGCCCATATGCCCTATTATTATGCCAACAGGGATGTAAATGTGTGAAGCGCTATAAGAGCCAGCGGTATGCCCTGCTTGACAAGATGATAGCATACCTGATGACAGTTCTTTTTACAGATTTAGAGAATAATGAAAGAGGGTTGATTATATTAGCCTATGTCTCAAAATTAGGTATTGTACTTTAAAATGTCTGTCCGAGGGGTCCATATGCTTCCAATTGTATGCTCTCTGAGATTTGGGGGTCCTTGATATTAAAAAAAAGTTTGAGAAACACTGGAACAGATAGTTGACAGAGACTCCTGCAGTGCTGCCATCTGGATTCAAAGACGGGGCTCCCGCATGGGAAGCCAGACTGCCTCTCCGGGGAATCAACCCCCCATATTATGCTTCTGGGCATCAGACAGAGCTGCTCAATTTATCCCTGTGCGACCTCGCCCACACCAACAAATTCTCACTACAGACAGTGGTGGATAAAGCACTACATTATTTAACTTTATTTTACTAATTATTCCACATATCGAAACCAATTTCCAATCTATGAATAGGGCAAAACTCATGCTGTGCCTGCCTGGTGCCATCACTAGATTTTAGGTTTTCGACTCGCTCACCATCAGAAGCAGTCCTGAGTCCCGCGAGACATGCCTGCACTCCTTCTATGTTTTATCTTGAGGATCTGTACTTTGGTTGAATATTTCAAAAGTTCAGCTGAATTGACATACCGGCGATCATTGGTTATGGGGACAGATGTAGCTATACATTTGCAGCTAGAGGTGAGGACATTCTACATTTGATATTCCTACCCATGGGTGAAACTATTGCTTGATAACCTAACCATCTCTGTTGCCTGTGTGTGCCTTTTTAGTGCAGCTGGGTTGATCTTCTGTCCAAATAAATTATTAACACAGCAGCTTCTGCCGGTGAAGCACTTCTTCCAAGTTTGAATAGTTTGAGAATCCTCACCTCACCCTCGAGACCTGGCTGGTTCATGTAATTTTAGATAATAATTTCATCCCACAGGGGAAATCGAGCTTTCACGTTGTTGGAGCTATATATTGTAATGCCAGAAGTGTAACAGCCATCTTAGTGTAAATGCACGAGCACGTCGCACATCGCACATACAGGCATGAATTCTGCACACGCAAGTGGGATTATGAAAAAGATAGCATAATCAACAGGGGCCACAGAAGAGAGCAAGTCTTCCAAGAAAGCTGCTATGGGCTGCATGCCACACTCCTGGTGGCCAACATCACACTACATGGCCAAGAGTGATCCACTTTCATTCAGCCAGTCACAAGATCCTTCATGAAAAGAGACAGACAATGACAGAGCAGTGACGTGTTTTCATGGCGATGTGCCTTGGTTGTGATACTAGTGATTTACAGTGTGAGTTTTCTGGAGGGAGCCTTTCCGTATAAACATACTGTAGCCTTAGTTTTAATGATCTGAGCTCTGCTGTGGGTAGAGATGGCGGGAGTGGGAGCAGTGTCAGAGTTAATTGAGTCGCAGGCTGGACCATGCACAGTTTGCACACACATATGCACGCACACACGCACTCGCACACACACACACACACACACACACACACACACACACACACACACACACACACACACACCACACTTTTACTTGTAACAGAGTATTTCTATATTGCATTATGTATACTTTTATTAAAGTAAAAAATGTGAGTACCCTTTCCACCACTGGCGGAACAGAGCCATCAGAATGTGATATGGAGGCCACAGCTATTGTTAGAACAGTCTGACTTCACCAATAATTTTATTTTGGTAGTAGACTTGAACAAGGCTTCGTAAAGAAGGAGAGGTCAGATATGTTACAGTACGTTCTAGGAAAACGCAAACTGGAGCCGATAGTGATGGAGTGCACTGAAGAGAGCCAGTTGGACAAGTGCATGAATAATGAAGAACTTTGAGCCAATCTGTTCAGGAAAATATAATATCACACATTGTTCTCTGAGCTATTTTATTTTACTGAGGCATCTAAAGAGCACAGAGTTACGTTTCTGACTGGGCAGTGCGAGCTGTCATCGTGAGAGTGTCAAGTGTTGACAAGCTGTCAACTAACAGTCTCACAATGATAGCTAAAAGGAAACAGTAGGAAAAGGTTGCTGTGCTGTCAGCTGCTGGACCTGGCACGTCAAGGAAGTAGGTTGACATGCTATTGAAATGGTGAACGTCGCCACTAGTGACTTTGATGTCTTCTCCAGTGTTGCAAACAAGTTTTGGGATATTCTGTTGGTGGTTGCAAGTTTCGACTAAGCGCATGCACTGCCATCTTTATAGGCGTCTTAAGGCCTATTCATAAATAATTAAAACATATCTATTCATCAGTCAGACCACATCTGTTCAAATAAGCTGGGGATCCGTAGCTGTCTGTCTGTCTGCTCCACTGTCTATTCTATTTGGTTCAATTGACAAGTACATTGACACTGAGGATTTGACCTTGCAATCCGTGCAGGGCTGAGGCCGACAGACAGACAGACAGAGGCGCTTTGAGTTTAATTGGAATTGAATTGAATAGAGAGAGAGAGGGGTCGTTATTATGATTAGACATTTAAAGGTTATAGCTTTAGGTATTCCATTGCAGCATCTGGGCATTAGAGCGAGAGGTAGGGGCAGCGAGCAAGAGAAAGATTGAGAGAGTGCACATATGTCATGGGCCGTGCACGTGATACACACACTGGGCAATACAAAAGCAAGACGGAATCAGACTTACTCAACAGAGCCCATGCTAACCCTCTCTAACCCTCACTTAAATACAACGCCAGAGTACGCTAAATAAAGTAACCATGCCTGTGCATTTGTTTAACCCATTTCGACCTGAGGACGATTCTACGAATGTCTTCTAAATCCTGACAGTTTTCTGAAAAACCTATGTTTCTATGTCAGTGGTTCTCAAACTATTTCATGTCAAGGACCCCAAAAATTACTAATTGGCCACCGACACCCATCTGAAAATATGTTGTTCCAGGGACCCCCCAGAATAAAAGATTTGAGTTAAAAACGATCGCCCTGAAAGAATATATATTCAAAGATTTGCGCCACATTTTCTATGAGCTTGTAGATCTGCTATTTTCCAATAGCTAAAGTATAACATATTGCTTAAAACACCGCCCAAAATGGGTTACGCTAAAGCAGCCATTCCCAAGTGGTGGGTGGCAGGCAAACTTAGACAAAAATATATAGAGCATAATATATACAGTAGCATTACTGTACAGTGTACAGAGTGTACAACCCTGGATGGATGGGTGGGTGGGTGGGTGGATATATAGTATTTATTGTCTTCCTGGCCCTCCAAAACACTTCACAATGTATTTCACATTCAACCATTCATACACAGATGGCGGAGGAGACTGCAGGCGTTGGGTTCATATTAGAGAGTGACACTTCGATATTCAGTCATGGAGAACCTTGAACCTTTAGATTCCAAGACCTTTTCCTCTCCTCCATTCATGCATGTTAGTGAAGTGGTGGCAGAAACTGGTTGCAGAAACTCTGCTTCTATAGAATAATGACTTGAACACATGCTACAGCATGACCCTATAGGCCTATAGGATACCTGAGAACATGTTTCTTGGACCGTGTTTCTTAATTATTTATTCCTGTTTATTATGTGCATGCAGTCATTTGACAGGTATATAGTAGCAGGTAATTTGCATGCTAAAGAACAAATCGGGCAAGGTTTAATTACATATTATTACACGCTTGTAGGAAAAAAATTGGGGTCCAATGGATGTAGTTACAGTATGTAGTTAGATATAGATATAGTCACAACAAGCTCGGTTAAATATTTATTGAACCCACAGACAGACCTTAATTCAACTAGGCATCCATAGTATGGGTATGTCATTATACATGTAGGTGGGAAGATATATATACCTGCATATATATAATTTTTCAGCTATTTGTGTAGATTTTTGTCTTACACAAACATTCAATTCCCATTGACAATAAATGGAGAATTTTACATCATCAGCAAATCGGCTTAGCGTCTATTTTGAGGGGTTCTAGCCCCTCCTATAAACAGCTTTTGACCCCACACGTCTCACAATTTGCCATTGACAATGAACGGAGAAATTAGGTCAAAGGTCTGCTAAATATGACGTCAATTAAACATCAAAACATTAAACGCCATTGACATTGAAGGTAAAGTTTACATCATATAAATTAGCAAATCAGATAACCAATCAAGGGCAACAGGCGTTCTGATCGGCCAGTATGAGATGATGAATGATAATAAGAGCGCCCCTCACTTAACACGGGTGTGATTTTTTGTCTTACACAAACATTAAATTGCCATTGACAATGAATGGAGAATTTAACGAATAGGCATAGTGTCTATTTGACGTCATGATGATGTACGATGATAAGAGCGCCCCCGTCTGACAGCAGTTGGTCATGAGACCTTACCCCACATGAAGGAGATCGAGTATATCAGGATCGGCCTAAATAAATGTCTCAGGTGGGTGGCTGGTACTGTATCTCCCTTAGGGATAGGGTGAGAATTTCAGTCACCCGGGAGAGTCTCTGAGTATGTGGAAAGGAGACAGATATGGTGGTTTAGGGCAGGCCAGTGATTCCCAAACGTTCCCAAATGTTTGTGTTTACACAAGCCCTCAAAGTTGGACATAGGAGGGGCTAGCGCCCCTCAATAATAGCAAATTTACAAGCTTGTTGAGCTTATACTGTTGATCGGACACCGTCGTATGACAAAATAGGGAATTGATTTATGGGAAACAACAAAACAAAAAACGCGGCTGAAATATTCTGCCCGACAGCAATGATGATTTATCTGACTTGGTAGTCTCTTGCCTCATAACGATTTAACAACGGCTAATTTTCCCGTTAAACCTTAATGGGGAGCTAAATCCCATGTGGCAACAACAAGGAAGCTGATATTTCTCGTAAACAAAAGACCAAATAAAGTCATCAGGCAAAATGCCATGTGGAGATGTAACCTTTTCAAGGGGCTAACCTTTGACGCTCCGTGGCAAGATGGAGAGTCGCTCACTCAGACAGAGCAGTCTCAGGTCCTAATGAGCATGGCTGCTGTTTTTATGACAGAAATTAGTGCTAGGTTAATGAATTGGTGGTGGTGGTGGTCGTGGTGTTGTGAGGTGGTCTCCAGGGAGTTCCTCAGCACATGGAAACCTGTAGACTAAAGCAAAAGCTTAAACAACCCTCAACCCTCATGGGTCCATGGTGCATGTTGTTTACAGAGTGTAATTTAAACAAAAGGGCACACACATGTTGCCCTTGCCTGAGTGCACAAACAGATACATAGCAGTGCATGCTCACACATGCACGCACGGACGCACATGCACGCACACTGGCGTGCTCACGCATGACAAGGACACACTTGGGCAGTGGGCGCATTCCAAATGAGCAGTGTCAATCTTGTGTCTTTGTTGATTAAAACCTTGAGGCTCCCAGGATTATTTGGTCAGTGTCTGCTAAACCCCCAAGAGCCTCCTGGCTGATATGAAACAGCCACTCTAGATTCATGTCAGGTATACAGCGGGAGATTTCAGATGTCTCCGAACCTCAGCACCTCATAGCTCTGTCCGGCACTGCTGTTCAGTACAATCTGTTATTGAAATACACATTGTTTTTGAGGGGCGATAGATAGCCCTTCCTATGGCCAGCTTTTAGTGTGTGTGCAAACATAAACTTTGTCGTAACACAAACATTTAATGCCATTGAGCATCCATGTGTGACTCATTGGGAGTTTGTATATTGGCTATGTCCACTATTCATCATGCGACACAGTGTAGGTGGTTAATAATTAATATCAAACTCAATACCAGCGGAGGGGGCCAATAGCCATGCATAAACATGGCTGTAAATATCCATGTAATGATCCCTGTATGGATTCCCTCCCTTATACAAAGAAGGTTGGACAGCATTGGAAATACACTCTTTAGTTTATAGGTCATGCGTTTGGTCATGGCAGTGCAGTGTCTTTCGGAATCCTGCCTCCGTGTATAGCGTGCATGATGAAGCATCTTGCCCTGGGTTTAAGTCATAAAGACTGGAGCTGCTGGTCCAGAAAACCACATTTTCTGAGTAGGTAATCATGACCATTAATCATACTGGCACACGTCCCTTTCCCATTGGCCAAAAAGAATAGGTCATGGCTAAAGACTGCACCTTCCACAATGTGGGAGAGAATTATGCATCTCCACCCCTCCTCTCCGCTCCCGACGCAAGGCCATTTTGATCTTATTTTGTAGCAGTGCTCCTGTGGAATTGCCTGAGGTTGTGGTTGTCAAACATGAACAACAAAAGACAAAAATAAAGACAAATCGGTAACTTTGTGAGAGCTCTGAGGCCATATGACGTGTCTTCATGTATGTATGTTATTCAGTAGATGATGCTCAATATGACCTTAGCTAGCATATGATATTTCAGAATAATATTTAACTGTAAAAATAACTAGAAATGCACTCTGTCGAGTGCCTACTTGGGTTGGGTTATAACTGGCTGTCAATGGTGACGTAATTATGATATATGGTTCAATATTGGTTGGGTAACAGGTAACGTATGTACTGTATGTATACATGTATGTAAATTATAAGTTGAAAGTACTATACTGTGGTCAGCTGGCTTTTTTATGTGCGTATGCTCGGAGGTATATATACTGATGGTGACGTAATTAAGATTACATACATGTATACATGCAGACATTACCTTTATTCACCCGACACTGAAACATATCTTAATTACGTCACCATCAACATCAGTATACTGTATATCATATATGCATTCGCACGACCACAATACTTGCACGCTCTACTTGCGCAACAAGTAATAATGTATCGTGCAGAAACAACAGTGAGCAAGTGATCCAATTGAGAAGTGCTCATTGCATAACATTTTTAAATAGATTCTGGATGATTAGAACAGATGGTTCTCAACCTTTTTGGCTGGGGACCCCCGGGAAATGCTTTGGCCATGTCTTGCGATTATTATTTATTTATTCATTAGCCTACGTTGAACATACAACATCTAGAATAGACCACAATGATTTTTTTTTTACAATTATTGCTTAATGTCTGACTGTACCACGTGCTTTTTACATTTCAATCAAAACTGTAAATCTACTCTGCACTCAAAGTGAGGCTAGACCTGGACCCTCTGGGTTCCTTGAGGGGCTTCCAAATGGACCCTTAACTCTATAATTGTGGCTAGCTGTTAGCATAAACACCAGCTCCAGGAGCCATCGCATACGTTCACTTTAAATAGACTGTGTTTGCCCGCCCCTCACACACACACACACTCGCTACAGAGTTGGAACAGCATTGGAAACACACACACACGCTCCTTCCCTCTCGTCAAAAGCTTTAACATGGCGCCAGCAGCGCGGTACAAAGGCACAAATTAAATCCGAAATGTGGATGGCAGAAAATCCACCAAGGACAGCGATTTTAGAAGAGTTATGACTATTTGAAAATCCTCCCTTCCACTGCTGTTCACTGAGAATATTTATGCAATCCCATAGTTGGAACGGTGGGGCATTGCTATGGGAACCGGACCAATGTTAAAGGCTTCCGTAGGCATCAACCATTATATAGATGGAGTCCACGTTGGGGTACGTATACGTACTTGGGATATGACGCCACCTAGCGTCGACGTACGTATACCACTGGGCTTACATTATACGCTCATGCTCCTGTCCTGACAAATGCATGTAATCCCAGGGCGCCTGTTGGGGACCGCCTCCACGGCGAGGAGGCTAAGACAAAATGAGGTCGCACAGATAGCTGCTGCCCATGCTGCTATAGTCTGCTCGTGCTGCCGTGCTTCACTTTGGGGTGTCAGAAAATGGCCCCCTGTGGGTGCCCTCTGGGAGATTTTTATCACAGTGTGACAGCCCTACTGCTGTGTGTGTGTGTGTGTGTGTGTGTGTGTGTGTGTGTGTGTGTGTGTGTGTGTGTGTGTGTTGTGTGTGATGTACCGTAGGTCCCCGGTGGGTTGGGTTAATCAGTGCAACTGGGAGCACCTGGCTAGTCTCAAGGGTATTTAAAACCCGAAGTGAATCCAGATTGATTCACTTCTCTCTCATTCATTCACCACAATGTTCCTTTTTACTTGGCTTTGGTCGTGTTAGTATTTTAGGTTTCACACGTGGTATGGATGTTTGTCTGTAGCCTTAAAGTCACAACTGCTGCAACAACTGAACATTTGTTCAAAGATTGTTGGACAACCACTTCAGAAACTTTATACATCCACGTATGATAACAGCATCCTAAGGTTAGCAAGGAATATCACCTCTAATACTAAGCATGTGTTGTATGGAGAATACATGTTGCTACCTTCAGAAAGGAGATATGGTGTAGCAGCATACAATAAGGTCAGACTAAATAGGCTTAATCAGGAGTTGTAGTAGCCATGGGGTTATCTAGGCGGTGGACATTGCTCTTGCTTATGTGAAATGTGTGTATATGTTTTCTGCATACTTAGCTTTTGGGTCGCAAGACAAATTTCTGTGTGAACTGACAATAAAGTACTATATCATATCATATCACTTACATTCATCCACCTGCCGCAGACAGACTGAAAACACTGATTCAGACACCTCATACATTAGCTTTATTGTGTTATGTGTGAGATAATAAAAAAATAATGTCTCTCTGGTTTTGTGATAATATTGTGATATCACTATATCACTGTCATTTCGATTGGGTCTTTTGACTCATAGGGCTGTATTTTGCGTGTCTTAAGTACCAGGTCTTATTCCCTAACTTGAGTAAACTAAAGACCTGGAGGCGTGATCAATGCTCTTTGGCCACTCAGAATAGCCAAAGAGCATTGATCACGCCTCCAGGTCTTTAGTTTACTCAAGTTAGGGAATAAGACCTGGTACTTAAGACACGCAAAATACAGCCCAAAGGCTTTCAGTTGTCAGGAAGAAACCCAAAATACACAAGGAAGACATATTTCAATATTCTAACCACACCTGGGGGCTGGGGGTCTATTACTGTAATGTTAACTCCACAGACACCTACAATAGAGAAAAAGTACATTAAGCATACAACTTAATACGTCGTACGTCAAACGTTGCTATATTTTACAATGCATATTGTGAACAAGGAAAACAACCGCACACTGTCTTCAAATGCGGTGACCAACTTTTAATTTCAGGGAAATAGCAACGTTTTGGCCTATGCGGCCTTCATCAGGCTCCTGATGAAGGCCGCATGGGTAAAAAGCCCATTACTAAGCAACACCCCTCCCATTGGATTTTGGATACTATTGCTCTAACGTTTACCAGCAAGGGCCCTTAGAGTGTATATATACTCTAAGCAAGGGCCAGGTGCCACCTGTAGCTCTGAGGGTACATTCCACCGAGGGAATCGATGGCAGAATCCATGCTCAGAATATTATACAGTTGGGCTTCGCCTTAAACTTTTAATTTGTTTTGGATGTGACTCCACCTTCATGACGTCCTCTGTCCTGATTGTGAACTCCCTACATTGTCCTCCCTAAGGGGAGCTCTCCTTATGCATGGGGAATTAAGGACCTCCAGTGCTGGCTTGTTATACCCGATATGATTGTATTCATTAAATGTGGTGAAATTGTCTTACTGCACAAATCGCAACGCGACCGAAGCCAGCCAGTTGTATAGACTGACCAGAACTTTTAGTGCTTCGGACAGGTGCCAGGAGGTGTTGTTGTTTACGCATGTAATGAGATAATGTTCTCATTATAGTTGCCAATAGTTTTGCAGTCTGTATAGCAGAGGTTCCCAAAGTGGTGTCCTTGGACCCCCATGGGTCCTTGAGGGAGTTCCAGGGGGTCCCCAGCTAAATTATAGTTTGGAACGGACCCTTATGGGTCTGTAACTCTGAGAGTGTACAAATGGAACCACTCTCAGAGTTAAATTAACATTGATTTTACAATATAAATGGAGGGTCCCAGAGATAGAAATGCCATTAAATGGGGGTCCGTAGACTATTGCATGTAAAACTCTGGGTCCTTGAATTTAAACGGGTTGAAAATCACTAAATCTTCTGTTATGGGGTCGCTGGCATATCTTTTCAAATGGGGGTCCTTGACATGAAAAGGTCTGGGAACCACTGCTGTATAGTGCTTGAGATGGTGGTGGGCACATACACATGGCCATGAATACGTATCCTGCTGTTGCTTGTGTTTGTATTTTATGTTTTCTGTGTTTAAAAAAAATCTAAAATAAAGTACTGATCATAAAAGAGATGGTGGTGGGCACACAGCACCACCACAGGGCTGTGCGGAAAATGTGAGCCATCTTTCTCCAACCCGACAAGTGCTTTTTAGGATGCCTTAATGGGTGGTGAGAAGTGTGATCCCTCCCACCCAAAGAGACTATTCACGCGGAACATCTCTCAGACTGAAGCGGCGTCTCTCTCTCCCTCTCTCTCTCTCTATCTCTCGCTCTATCTCTCTCTCTGGCAGAGCTCACTGTGAAGTCTGTGGTAGGCGAATCATCTCCCTAATGGTTCACTATCTCCATAAAAAGATGCAGAGAGAGAGAAGTTGGAGAGAGATGATTGTGACAATGTGAGAAATTAGGACAGACACGGAGGGTAGGGTGTCAGTGTGGGTAGATGGAAGGAAAGAAAGAAAGAGAAAGAAAGACAAAACATCACATTGATAAAGGCGATTAATAATGAATGATGCCTCATCATCATCATCAAATTAGGGGATTAGCATTTGCTGGCTGGAGGCAGCAAGGTGTCTACTGTCTACTGACCTATCGGAGTAATTGATTAGAGTGCACACATTTCCAGAGTAAGCCCATTGAGCAAATTAAATCAGATCAAACCGGTCAGAGCCTGTAAATATTAGCGGTTGACTTGTGTAACGGCCCTCGATTGTTGAAATGATGACAGATGGATTACGTTTGATAACATCTGTGTTTGGGGAACATTGAATCAAACAAACAAAACAAAATACCCAATGGACAATACCCATCCACGTTCTGTTGTTGACAATAGTGATTATATCATCTGTAATGTATTACAATTACAAATTGTTAATGCAACCATCCTTTAATATACAAATAAAAGTAGTCCCATATTTCATGGAACTTTCCTTCATTGTTACTCCTGGCAATTGAGTATTCGAAAGATGCAGTTTTTGTGACAATAGCTATCAGTGTGTGACGTGTTATTATTTAGTTTGTTTGATTAAACAATGAGAACTGAAAACACTACCCTCCCTCAGAAATAATACATCCAGTGGAACACAGCGTGACGCTGATTATGTGTGAAGGTACTGCATAGTGCCATGATCCAGACACTGGGTAATGGGAGATGTTGTCTTTGTGTCATTTCTAGGCCTGCCATTTGTTGTCATTTTGTACTAGGTGGGCATCAGTTGATGCTTCATATCCATACAATCTCTGGACTCATTCGTTTATTTTTGGAACACGGTTCTTATATACCACGATGCTATTGATACCCCTTTGGCTCTCTATATTCTAACTACTATTCAGTCTTTGTTCCCAGTGAAACACTTCGTATCAACAGTATAGTGACCTGCATGACCTTTGTTCTCTGTGTAATAGGAACACAATGCATTGCCAGGGTGCTGTCTAATTGAATTCCAATAACGGGTATCAGCTGGGTAATCACGTGCATCATGCTGGAGGTGTTTTAATCAACAGATGTATGTGCAAAGTTCACCTAGCTGTTACTGTGAAACCCAGATATGGTCCATTATCACAGCAGTCACATTTAAATGGCCTGGTAGGAGCATTTACCAGAAGCAATAGGCCTTTTCTGTTATTGTTAATTATCCCTGTTGGCCTAGAAGGAGTGTGTTTACCACAAACAATAGCCTCGTTCTTTCTTTTCTATTATCCTTCTTATTGTTCGTTATCCATGCACTGTTGGCCTGGTATATGCATATATAAATCTAAATGTACTTGCGTATAGAGATTATTGAGAATTGTAATACACCTTGCACCTTCCTTTTTGGCCTTAAGGTCAAGTTGCTCACTTGTAAAAATTACTGCATGTCAGTTAAGGCAGGGACCAGTAAATTGAAACTGATGAACCGTAGGCGTAGCTATGGCCATGAATGCTTTCCTGAGTTCACAAAGCATGATACATGGGCACATGTATCATGTCCTATACTAACCCCAACAGTAAATAAAGATTCCCTAGAGGTCTTTGGTGGTCTACCTCCTGAACCGAAAATACCCGACCATGCCAGAGACACGTCCGGGTCCGAGTCTGTGTTTTATTATGGTCAACCGGGTCTTTCCTCTTGGTCCCGAGTCTGTTTATTTCATTTTCTTTTATTTTCGGATGTGCTTTTCTGTGTTTGCTGCTTTTGTTATGGTGTTTTGTCTTATGTTTGAGTCTTTCTTTGGTAGGCCTATGCCGTATGTAATGTCTGTGTTGCGTAGGATCCTGATGAGAGTGCGTAAATATGAGCACATCACACCCATCCTCCGCTCACTCCACTGGCTCCCCATCTCATCCCGGACTGAATATAAGTACATATATACAACGCCCTCCCCTACCTCAAGGAACGTGTCACCCTTCAATCCTCAACCCGCTCCCTCCGCTCCTCAAACACCAACCTCCTCAAACCCATAAAGACTACTAACCTACGCACCATGGGTGACCGGGCCTTCTGCTCGGTAGCTAAAAACTTTCCTTTTTACCAAAGCATTTTTATAGCCTTGCCCTTATCTTTTAAATGTTCCTGTTCTTTTAGATGTTTTTAATGGTGTGTTGTTTCTTCTGCTTTTATTTCACTTGCTGTAGCACTTTGAGATTCGGAATATATAGTGCGTTATAAATAAAATCTATTATTATTCTTTTTTCTCGAGTGGATATGATCCGCACTCAAGTCAATGCTGAACAGGACGGAGAAAAAAGCACGATGCAAGTGCTACGTGATGAGGCTGACCTAGGATCAGATTACTGCAGCGGAAAGGGGGGGGTGGGTGGTGCGTACCAGGCTGACAGCTGAGCCCTCCGTGGCATGAAAGATGTGCACAGCGTGTGTGATCATAGATTCCTTCTTCAGCGAGATGAAAGCTGTGCAATTTAATTTTATTGTCTCTTATTGTATAGCTGGCTGTTATGCACAACGTTGTGTGCAACGTGTTAACCCTAGCACCACATAAGAAATCCCTTCTTTTTTTGAGGGTCGCTATAGCCCTTCCTATGCCCAGCTTTGTCTGTTTGTGTGAACACAAACACGATGATTTGATTGACTGATCACCCCATAGTGATGATTGGCTGAGCAAAGTACATATTGAGGATATCGGTGATTGGCCCAGAATGACATTTGTGATGATTTGATTGGCTGAGCACGGAATGTGATGTACTGTATGATGATCAGTTGAGATGAATAACAGTTTAAGTCAATAGTTTATTCTCGTCTCAGCTGCAGCTCTGAAGCCTCTTTAGGAGAGCCCACTGTGTTGACAGTCTTTCCTCAGCTCCATATGTACCATTATGTAGACTAGAGCACACGTCTAGCTGATATTATGTCTCTGTTTCTACCTCCCTTATGGTCAGGGAATATTATCAGTATAATGTCAAATCTGGGAATACGTTTCTTACCAAGAATTTTCTTCACCAATGTGTTTGTAAAGGTGTCTACCAACATATCCCACATTGGTTTATATTCAAGCACCCTAGGGGAAGTTTTTACAGCTGCTGAAAGTGATATATAAAAACATATATATATATTTTTTCACTATATTTGAAATGTTGGGAATGTCTTAGAATTCAAGGGAAATGTACTAGAGGAGTACTTTAACTTAAGTCCAAATTTGAAAACTTGTTGCGGAGTAATTTTTGACCAGTGAGTATCTATACTTTGACTCCACTATAGCCACATCAATGCTGAAAGAGGAGAGGGAAGCTGTCCAGAACGCAAAGGGATGCTGTTGCTGTGCTCGAATTTTCAAGGTTTTCCTTCTTTCTATTCTTGAGCCAGGCTCTGTCCACAATTCTCTTTGTACGCCTGTATTAAGGTTGAAATGCTTTGAATGAGACAGCAAAGGTAGAATCCCACTCCATTCCACTTGACCCAGGAAACATTAAAACGGACACAAATATTCCACCTTTTGTTGGACCTCTGAGTCGTCAAACACGACAGTATAAACCTATATGTTTGCCCATCCTTTCGGCTTATTATTCCTTTAAAGTCTTTCATCATCTAAGACAGAACACAGAGCAGTGTGAGTCTATATGAACACATTCTGCTACCAGACAACAATCCCAGGAGAACTAAGAGACAAATAAGCCTTAGGGGAATGCAATATTTCATAGCTTCGTGGTTTTTTTGGACAGCACTAGCTCTGTATTGCTCAGTGTCCAGACAGAGACCTTTTAATATGCACAAAACAGAAACCTGTCCTGTCAGAGCCCATTACCACATAGCATCGTTACGCCTGATTTGCAAGCTCACATCGTCGTCGTGCTGTGATGACTTGTAGATTGGCATTTGTGGCATGCGACACCGCGTGTAATGAAGTATAAACCGAGCCTCAGTCTGACGGCATGCTGTGAATTGTGTGACCAGATTCCCTGCAATTCACCCTCAGTTTATGAAACGCAGAGGAAAAGGTAGACCACAGTCTAATACTGCGTCATCATCCGTTGTGCCTCCCTCAGACACAAGCGCCGCTGTCCGGTTTCCTTTGAGCTCCACCAAGAGTCCAGAGAGTGAACTCACACAGTAAACCTCCCCATTTGTCTCCATGTGCAGTCAGAGGTGCTTAATGCTCGGTGGGTGGGAGGATGGAAGGGAACATTGACGTTGGGAGCATGGGGGCCATAACATTATGTCACACCTACCTCTTACAACCGCTAATATGTCTATTCCCCTAATGCATCATGGCAATCATGTTGTTTTCCTTTTGCTTTCTTCTTTTGCCTTCCATTTCCTTTTTGATGTAGCACAGCACAGTCCAAGAAAGGGTTCTTTCTTTCTTTCTTCCCTTTCACAAATATATAAATGGAGGGGGCACGGGTGTAGTGGTATAGCTTCAGGTTTAGTTGTGGCGTGGATGCTGAGGATGGACGGTGCTGAACACGATGTTGAGGATAGACGGTGGCGTTAGGAGCAGCACCGAGGAAGCACAGGAGGACTAGGAGGAAGGGGAGGAGGAGGAGGAGTACAAGAGGAAGGGGGATGAAAAAAAGAGAAGAGAGGGAGGCAGAGAAAGCAGGATGAATTATGAATGGGGGGAGAGAGAGAGAGAGAGAGAGCCCTCACTCACTCACCGTGGAGCGTGATTCATGACTCCTGCATGTATCAAATAGCCCCTCCAGTCCTCTGCTTATGGGCTGGGTTGGCTGTGACGAGCTTACCAAATGGTACAGTGTGTGTGTGTGTGTGTGTGTGTGTGTGTGTGTGTGTGTGTGTGTGTGTGTGTGTGTGTGTGTGTGTGTGTGTGTGTGTGTGTGTGTGTGTGTGTGTGTGTGTGTGTGTGTGTGTGTGTGTGTGTGTGTGTGTGTGTGTGTGTGTGTGTGTGTGTGTGTGTGTGTGTGTGTGTGTGTGTGTACTGGGGCTGAGGGGTTATCAGGGACGATGAGACACCTGGTCCCCCACACACTCTCTCTCTCTCTCTCTTGGATGCACTCACTTATCCTAATCCTAAACTGCTACTATTCTAGAAGCACAGTTTGTTAGTTACCACCCCCCCCCCCTCTCTCTCTCTCTGTCATGTCTCACACTTAATTCTGAACACACAATACTGTGGTACACAATAACCCCAAACGGTACTTACAATCAACTCTTCTCGTCCTGTGTCATGCATCTATCAGGTGAAAACGGTCATAGGCACGGTCGCTGTATAAGAACCTCTTGCTACGTATCTGCATTTCAAATGGATCCACAATTCCACATGTTCCCCCGCATATATGTCATCTGAGCGGTCAACATCAAACTTGCCCTGTCTGTCTGTCTGTCTGTCTGTCTGTCTGTCTGTCTGTCTGTCTGTCTGTCTGTCTGTCTGTCTGTCTGTCTGTCTGTCTGTCTGTGCCTTTCGTGCCCATAATATGGGCCTATATTATAGGGGGATCTCATATGTCGCTCTGTCTGTGCCTGTGTTTTATGCCCATATATGGCAACTGGTCATCAATATGACGTCATAGTAGTAATCTGAAGTCATGTGTGATAGTCTCATAGTCATAGTGTGATCTCTATTGTTAACTGCAAGACAACACTTCCATTAG
The DNA here is from genome assembly GCF_963924005.1 of Protomyctophum bolini. Classification (NCBI taxonomy): domain Eukaryota; kingdom Metazoa; phylum Chordata; class Actinopteri; order Myctophiformes; family Myctophidae; genus Protomyctophum; species Protomyctophum bolini. The sequence goes on from NC_137882.1 coordinate 20,546,267, forward strand.
GAATGCATAACCAGAGAAGCATAAGCATTTCTAACTGGCAAATACTTTACATCATACTATTGGAGATAATAACAATCAGCAGGTAATTCATTGATTTAATCAATTCTTGTTTACTAGTTTCCTAGTAAATATGAGAGCTGCTGACAGCTCCAGAGTGCGTTTCCTAATTGACACGATTGTACTCGATACAAATTAATCTCCCCATTTCAAATGCCAGCAGGGAGTTTTTGCAAGCTGGAAACTATGAAAAGTGAGGGGCGCCTGGTTTGTTTAACCCATTTAAACAGAATTGTATCCTCGCAATTTAAGAAATGTCCTTAAATCGCCCTGCACAATAGAGGACATATCATTATGTTTAAAAGTATTTGAAAAGACACATTTTCAGATCAAGTTGAGAACTTTTTTGAAAGCCCTAAGTTGCTCCGTTGTTTAATATTTGTTTGTCAATGATACAATTATAAATAGGCTATAAAAGGCTGGAAATTGTTCAGTGATTGTACTGTACCTGTCTCTAGAATTAAGCTGTGTACTGTATGTTTTGACAGGATACATTTATGCCAGATGTATGGAGGTGGGAGATGACTGGAGATGCTGCTGGAGGCGTCGTCTGAGGATGAACTAGACAGAGAGGGGGGGTCTATCTCTTCATCCATGGGTTCCAATGTTTGACCCTGGCCATCATTTACTCAACTGATGACGTCAAGCTCAAAGTAGGAAGCTTGTTTTATATTCTTTCTTTGCTGCTGCTTGTAACACATATAGTGCCTCCTGCTGGACGCAGAGCCACGCTGGACTCATATCCTGTCTGGGCGTACATCTTTAATGCTAAATATATAGCGTCATGCGTCAATGCTAGCGAGCTAAAATGAAGCCATCCTTGCTTTAGAAAGTGCCAATGTTTCCATCTAAACCGCCGGATAATCAGCAAAGACCTCCGGACATTGTGATTTTATCCAAACCATGGAGAGCTCCGTCCGTAGATTTAGAGTTATTCAGCTTTTTTTTTTTTTTTTCTTTTTATTCGGCCTGTATAATGGGAGGTGGACGGCAGCGCGGTTGCGCAACCTGGTCTAGGATCGCTAAAGAAGGAAAGGCCGAGCCAAAATAATAAGAAAAATAAATAAATTGCCGATCCGGTTTGATATCAATAATAAAGCTTATCAGACGGAACATTACGCCAGAAGCAGTTGCTGGTTGGATTCCTTATGACGGAACGTTCCGCCAGGAGCAGTAAAACCGTTAAGCTGTGTATACTAATGTGATTCAAATGTTGTACTATTGCTGTTATGTTGGGACCCAATGAGTGGGTGGCTGATGTTCAGTAACCATTTATGGCCCATGGAATTGAAGGCTGAAGTGAATTTACTTCAGCCTCAACTCAACATGCACTGCATGTTGATCTGCCGTCGACGGTAGTGAGGAACACATGAAGAGGATGTGAATTTACACATAATTTACACGTGGTCTGTTGTGGCTGTTGTTCACTTGGAATTGAAGATGATGATGTGGATCTACAGTGTGTCTGTTGTGGCTGTTGTTGAAGCTCATGAGTTGTGACAGGATGGCTGTATTGGTTCATGACTGGCTTGGTGGCAAAACCTATTACATACAGTATATTGTATTAAGCCTATATAAAGTCTTATACTTTATTGTCTCCACCAGGCCAAAGGCATGGGGAGAGAGTATGTTTGCACACCGTCCGTGTGTGTGTGTTGGCTCCCTGGATGCCCCACATTTTCCAGAACGGCCATTATAGAGCCACCAGAAGGCCGACTTTTGAAAAACATTATTTTTTATATTACTCCTCCTGATTCTGTCCAGTAATCCTGCAAATCGTTACACACTATCTCTATAGTCAAAAGCCTCAAATCATGAGCGCAGCGTGCAATTTACGTGAAATCTTTCACGCACTTTCCTACTAGGCTGAGGAATATATCCCACCCTTTTCACATTGGCACAGGTGGAATTTTTTTGACATTTTTGCAAAACACATTTTTGGAACAAAATCACCATCAAAGGCATAAGAACAAATGGCACCCTTTGCACATTGGCCTATTATAGCGCCACAACCTGACCTGCCCTGGTGGAGACCTGTGCCCCGAGGGGTACTTTTTCTAGTTGTGTCTCATTCTCTAGATGGCTCAGGGTTATTACTTTTAAACTTAACCCGCATGGTCACAAATTAAATCTGTTAAAGTGCTCAAATATTAAAATCCCATAGACTTGGCTGCCACTCTGTTTGTCTAAAGTGCTCTAAACAAACATTAAAAGTCCATAGACTTGGCTGCATACTCTACATTTGTTTAACGTGCTCTAAACAAACATTACAAGTCCATAGACTTGGCTGCCACTTGAAGTAATTCCTAAAGCCAGACATTGGAAGGGCTAGCTACCCCTCAAAAATAGACTGAGGTGGGGGCATTGATGCATGGAAACCTAACGTATAATTTGTACGTCCACAGAATATCATCTGCTGCATCTGCTAGAGTTTACCGACATTCCTTACCGACTTAGCCTTAGAGAAAGGAAGGGAGAAAGGAGCAGGAGAGAGTGAGTCACAGGAAGTCTCCCAGCAGTCTAAGCCTATAGTAGCATATCTAATGGCTATAGTCCCCGGCAGGCAAGCCAGGGCCAGCCTTAACTCTTATAAGCTTTTTAAAAAAAAAGGAAATTGCTTCGCCAATCTCTAATGCAGAGTGTGTCTGCCTCACAGACCTGATATAGTTAATGATATCAGCCTGGATGAGTTCATTCTGATTTTGAATGCGCATCCAGGATTCCAGATGCATGGCAGTTAGGGTCGGTTAATTTACTAATAGTGTCATTTACTCAGTCACTGTGTAACTTTCTTTTATGGATAAAATGTATCTTGTGTGTGTATTTTGTGTGTCTGTGTTTCATATTTTTACAATCACCTTCACAATTCAGCGTGTATATTGTTGGTACCCCAAGGGAGTGCAGTGCTGAGTGTGAAGGCGGACAGATCAGCACCTCTCTAGAACTGGCACACCAACGGCAACAATAGTTGACTCGTTTTACAGCACCGCCACCTACACTTGGCTATCAGGTAGTAGCTCGCACAACTCCAACTCTCAAAGTCTCTAAACATTTAGCGGGTGCGCGGTCGGGTAAGTAACTTTGAAAAAGGTAATCTCTAAAAGAGAAAACACCAGCACTCGCGGAACTTTTGTCTTAAGGCACTTATTTATTTATTCTTATAATAGTTGGCATGGTAGCTGCAGAGCAGCAACAACGAACACGTTTCGACCCTCAAGTCTTCATCAGCGTTGAACGCTGAGCATTCAACGCTAATGTGATTTGGTGTTTTCTCTTTTAGAGATTACCTTTTTCACAGCACCTACACTTCAATACAACCCGATCACGTATTAGGAGGAATGATGATTGTGCTCAGACAGCCCAGAACAAAAGCCCCCTCACACCGTTGAAAGACATGGCTCAGATAAACACTTCAGTCGAATGGCGTAGGTTACACTTGGGAGGACACCATTTAACAGGAGGAGGTTCAAATGAGGCTGCCTTGCTTAATTCCATAACAGCCTCGTATGAATTAAAAAATCTCAATTGATCGTGTCCTGGTCTGATCAAAATTGATGGAGTGGAGTGGCTCAGTGGTGCGGTACAGAGAGTGCAGTGTCAAGTCGTGTATTGCTGAGTGAAAGTTCAGCTTTATTATACCAATCAACTACACAACACCAACACTAAGGGGTCATCGCCATGCTGGCTTGTGGTGGACATTTTAGTCAAAATTCTATTTTACAAAATGAGTAGACTAACACATAAAGAGCTAGCCATGAATCACCATTACACACGTCTGTAACTCTGATAGTGTCCAAATGCAACCTATTATGGGGGTCCTTGAAAACGCACACAAAATTGTGTCCAACCAATCACCTTCACATTTGACATGTGTATTATGTAATGCTATCGCCTCAAGGGAGTGCAGTGTCAAGTGTACAGTCGGGCAGATAAGTATGCTTCACCAGAACCACCGTGCAGCACGATTGCATGCAAAGTTAATATGTGACTACACGCAAAACACCGGAATGTCACATGACAAGATTCACATGCATGAATGGGCTATACTTACATCACAACACATAGTAGCCTCAGATGACTGCACCAGTGCATATTATAGACAAGATATAAACTTTGTAACCCACCCGGCACCCGGTACCAATTGCCTATGCTGTAATCCTGGGCGCTACTCTCCCTCTGCCAACCTGGCGAGAGCCCCGAACTGAGCTCATGCTTCTTTCAATGCATGAGGAGTGAGCAGGCCGCTTCTCATCACCTGACCGAGGGGGAGTTTCCCCGGTAGGACATAGTGCGTGGAAGGAACACTCAATATTTCCCCCTCCATCAGGCCTGACCAGGCGGAGGCAGTTGGATTAGGGGTAAGTCCCTGCGACATACTAGCGTCATGTCCAGGGGGTGTACTTGTACATCAAGCTGCCTCACGCTACAGAAACAGGAGATAGGCTCCTGCCCTATGGCAAGGCTACTTACTTACTTAGGCGGAGGCAGTATAGAGACCAGGATTCCTGCATGTGAGGGTTCCTATCCTAGGGGACACGGGGAGAACATGAAAACTACACACAGAAAGACCCTTTCCGTGCTGATGACACGGAGGAGAGAACACATCCCCAGCGCCCACCACATCCCCAGCTGGAATTGGACCCTTAACATTCTAGCTGTGAGGCAACAGCGCTATAACGACTTAATGGCTTAACGTGATAGAAATTCAGAGAATTCAAACTCTGATTATGGGCCAGGAGGGTGGTACACTATAATACATAATGATTGGCTGTAATGATTTCAAACACAACCATGTGTCAGTACGACAAAATAAATCAACATACTACTCCGATAACAGATCATATATAAATACAGCTTTTGAAGATCTTGTTTATTTACTTACTTACCAATCGTTCCCAATGGAGCATAGGCCATAACGACTCTTCTCCATCCAACACGACTTTGGGCTGTCTTTTTCTGCCTCGAATCTCCACATATTTAATGTTTAGTTCACATTTAATTCTCTCATTTTGTGGTGCTATCGACAGCTTCAAAATCTGCCCTTTTTAGTTTCCAAAATCTTTGCGATGTCCTTGATTCCATAAGCCCATTTGAAAGATTGATTAGACGTGTAGAAATACCTCGATTTCTTGTGACCATGAATGCTCCCTCGATAAATAAATGTTCAGATATTGGGAGTGGAGAGCAGAGCAGAAATGGTGTGCACGGTGCACACGTCGTGACCCTGCTCTCTCAGTCTAGTTTTACTTTGTATTTCCTTCATTCCTGGGTGCATGCCCGCTGTGCCGTGCACACACATATTCATTACTTGTCTGTGCAATCAGTCTAGCTTGACTGTAGCTAATAGATCTCCATTTCAACCAGCCAATCAATAATCTGTGATTCTCTATGCATCACATGTCAGGGCCATAAGGTTCAGCAAAGTGTATTGGTTCATTTCTCTCCTTCCGTGCTGTTTTGAAGTTGTGCTTCCTCCCTTGGAAATAGCTCTGTGGATGGATTACTGACACACTGTTTTAGCTATCCAGATAAATAGCTGACAATGTTTGTACATTCTGAACATTGTTATAGTAGTAATACAGTTATGTTCTGTATTCTTGCGTTTCAATGGCAGAGTATGTATTTGTAGAAAATGGTATCCAACAATATGGTGGTTTCCACATAGAAATGCTATAACCTTGTACTCCTTCTCTCTTGATTTCCAATTGCCATGAAGGATAAACACACTGGTCTGACCATCAGACTCAGTTTAAAGCAGCTACACGTGTGCACCGATTGCATACCAATAACTGGAAGACCCCCCCCCCACGCACGCGCTCACACACACAACCAACTCCTTCCAACGTTGAGCCGCTCGCTCCCCTCCACAGAAGATGTCCAAGTGATGCAAACATCTTTCCAACCGTTTTCTACATCGTGGACCGCACACATCGACATCGCTGAGCCCCCCGTTCTCCCGCCTCCTCTCCCTCCGAACATGCCCTTGGCTCTGTGATTGAGCTCAACACCGTGCATGCTGCATCCCTCATCATCCCCTCCGTAAAACCTCTGCCCTGCTGAACCCACCGGCAGACTTCTTGAACTCCTCTCCCTCCTATTCCTCTCGCCACCTCGGCTCCTCTTCACTCCCTCCCCCGTCGACGCATATGGTGTAAGACTTGTAGTGCTGCACATGCTCAGATGCTCCTCTAGGCCGCACACAGAAGCCTGTGAACATATACATTCCGTGCATAGATGTGCCACGCAATGGTAGGCCTCAGACATCTATGTTCACAGGCTTCTGTGTGCGGCCTAGAGGGCATCTGAGCATGTGCAGCACTACAAGTCTTACACCATGTGTCCTTTGGGTCAGGTGGAGGGGGGCTAGGGGTGAATTGGGGGCAACTGCCGCCAGGCCCAGCCGTGCGTGCTTCTGTAACCATCACTTTGGCAGTGATTGGTGCCTCCAGCGTTGGATCGCGTTGTAGGTGAGCGATCAGCTGCTCTCGACACACACATCTGCCCCGTTGATCAATTGCCCCATTAATCCGCCGCCTGAGTGGGTAACACGGTCAGGGGACACACGTTCCATATCACAATGACACGGGCACATGTTCTCTTTTTAAGACCCCTAGTTAAACAGCACCCGAGGTCGTTTTTACGAAGGCCTCGCTCACATGATATACCCCTTGTGGCTGTTTGCATCATTTTGCACCATAAAGGCTGAGCGTTTATGTTTACAGGCCCTTGAAGAAAAGCTGCACACCTCAGTGACGATCACTGTCCCGACTCCCGCCCCACAGTAGAGTGGCTATACTCTACTCGATCACTCGATCTGAATGCAGAAAATGATCAATTGAGCCTGTTTAATTCCGACAAGGCTGTTAGGAATGAAGCAAGGCTGACAATCTGCTGAATGACCTCTTCAAAAGTGTAACCCGGGTCATTCAACAGTGTGACTGAAGAGTTTATTTGGGGTTGATTTTGTTTCAAGCTGAGTGTAATCAGTCCTGCTATTAGACCACCAGGCTGTATTAAAGTGTAAGTGCTGTGAAATTAGGCAACATGATTAAGCTAAAATTGTATAGGGTGACAGCCAGGTTGCCTGCTGATTTGAGTGACCAATAACTATTCCCATTATGGAAAGATTGCTTGTTCAATCATTGACCTGCTACTCATTCATTGTCAGTGTTAAAGTGTGAACAAAACTTTTGAAATTCAGCAAGCATAACAAATGTGAAAAACACAGCAGAATAAGCATCACCTGTCACTGAGAGCAGGCAAAAAATAAGGCAGCCTGGTTTAAGCTAGATCCATTGTGATATAGAGTGAGGTCACAGCTTGTTGCCTGTCAAAGTGTCCTGTCAAAGTGTCAAATCACACTGTCATGCTATAGCTGCTAGCTGTTACTTGCTACTGATGTGATCTTAAAGCCTGAAAGGATGGACCGATCCTTTAACTGTTAAAGTGTAACAGCTAATGTATATGTCACAGTCTAATCACCAGTATTTGGAAGTGTCAACCGAATCAAGGTTGTGAATCGAGGGAGAATATTGGTATATATAATATATAATATAATATTGAGACAAGATAAGCTAAAACCTAAAATATGTGGCAAACGTAAGGTTGAGGACTGTGACAGTACAGTAGATACTGTAGATGGTGGAGCAAGAACCACAAATATAGCCACCAAGGCCTTGAAAATAGAAAATAAATTCCAAGCCCTAAGGCAGAATGTGGATTAGAATCATACGGTTGTATATAAAGTATCAAATATTGCTCCCTTCAAGGTTGACTGTGTTTGTCTGTCTTTGGAGGAAAAACAAAAAACATTTTGAGTGGAACTCGGTCAGCCTTATTGACAGATCGCTGTGCTACTTGTGAGCATATAAGTAAGAGAAAGCATTTGAAAGCCACCGTCCGAGACGTTGAGCAGTGTGAACCACCCATGATACATTGGCAAAACAAGGCAGCCTGCACGGTCGACCTGTTGCCCTTCTGTTCATTATAAAGCCAGTCGTTCTTCAAGACGAGAATGTGGATCACAGGCATAGGGCTGACAAAGCTCTAGTGACAGCACTGTCCATCTCCGGTCATTTTCCCTCTGTGATGTAGTAGGCTAGGAGCCAGGCAAGGAGGCGGGCAGGCACAGACAGACAGGGTCACATAAAGGTTTCATGACATTCATTTTCATTTATTTTCTTTTTTTATTTTAGCTTTTTATGACCTCAATTACACCCAAACAACTTGAACTTTGAATATTCAGTGGATTTTCTGTGGTCTGGGATTTTCTCTGTCTGTGTGCCTTTTGAGCCGCAATGAAAACAGGCAAAACAGTGAACATAGTATCATCTCAAAATAGTACAAGTAAGACGCGCGAACGCGGGAAGTGAACGCAGCTCGTAAATTTCAATAACAATTAGCGCAGTTAGCTGTCTAATATGTGTGCAGTTAGCTGTCTAACGTGTGTGTATATGTGTGTGTGTCTGTGTCAGACTGCCACAACAGCGCTTTGTTGTCTAACTAACGTGTGTGTAGTGTGTGCCACACATAGCTGTCTAACGTGTGTGTGTGTGTGTGTGTGTGTGTGTGTGTGTGTGTGTGTGTGTGTGTGTGTGTGTGTGTGTGTGTGTGTGTGAGACTGCCACAACAGCACTTCGTTGTCTAACTCTAACGTGTGTGTACCACACATAGCTGTCTAAAACCAGATAGGCCCACAGTGTATTGCAGTGGTTCTCAACCTTTTCTGGGTCAGGGCCCACATGAAAATCCACCCAACCGTCCGTCCATCCATTTATTAATGAATTAATTTCATAGCTGATTTTGGACTTAATATTCTTGGCTGGTGATGTGGCTCTCACTTTATATTAAATGCCACTCACCTGAGTAAGTGCTGAAGCATAGATAATATTATGCCAAAAGGTCTGGCTCGGGTCTGACTGCCACTATCTATATCTTATTGTACTTGGTGTTCAAAAGCCCTACATTATTGAACACCCAGGAACCCAGGCCTTTTTCGGATAATGCTGCATTGCTGCTGCCAACTGCATGTAGTTACAACAATGTGTATCACACATCCTGTAATCCTGTCAGGGCCCTGTGGCATGTCTTATTTTCTATACAGAAGTGTGATTCAAAATTGTGTTAACCTTTGTGTTCAGGTGTTCATCTGCCACCTACTGGCACCTACTATTTAGATTTTACGTATTGCCACAATCTCCCAATGGATGGTGCTGGTGACCCATTTTAGTCCCACCGTTCTCAAAGTGGGCAAGACAAGTAGCCAGGGGTCCGCTTAATAATTCAGAGATTAGTCTTTGTTTAATCTGTGCCATTACTATTATGTTTATCTAATTGAAAAGTGTGCCTGCACACAATACATTTGGATAAACTATAGGTTACTTTAGTAACCCCAGTTATTTAAACGACTGAGCGAGGTGAATCGCCCTATGGGGAGTGCCATCTCTGGCATGAACACACAGAATTAAACCATATACTTCACGAACAATTTCATTGGTCGGGACTTCTACCCGCCCATGGCATGATCACCCCTCCCACCGGGGTGATGACGTTCCTCTCATGCCACACGGGTCATTCCATGTTAACCAGATTGGCTTCTGCTTAGTTAAGTCAGAAGGGTAGTCTTTCGGGCGATTCACCTCGCTCAGTCGTTTAAATAACTGGGGTTACTAAAGTAACCTATAGTTATTTTAAACTCCTTCACTCAGTGAATCGCCCTATGGGGAAATATAAACTCCCGTATAGCTACCTACCAGTTGAACAAGTCCCAACCAACGTCACAGGCTTTTTACCTGTGACGGCCAACCCAACCCACCTCTTACCTGGAAGCGACGTCTAAAACGGCATGAGCCATTGCAGACGGCACCACATCCAAGTTATAGTACGTGGCGAAAGTCGAAGGGGACGACCAGCTCGCCGCCGTACAAACATCCTGAATGGGGACACCCTTAGCGAGCGCCCAGGATGCAGACATACCCCTAGTAGAGTGAGCCCTCAAGCCCCCTGGGGGCTCCACTCCTCTCTCGGCATATGCCAAACGAATGGCTTCCACAATCCACTGTGAAAGTCTTACCTTCGTTATCGGTTTTCCCTTACTTTGGGAACCCCATGACACGAACAATTGATCCCCATTCCTGAAAGGAGCAGTTCTGTCCACATAGTGTCTCAGCGCTCTGACCGGGCATAGGCAATTCAACCTCCTCTCCTCCACAGAGGTGAAAGGTGGCGGGTGAAATGCCATCAGATCGACCGGGGCGCAGCCAGAGGGGAAATTCTTAGGCAAGAACGCGAGGCTCGGCCTAATAGAGACTCTAGAGTCGTTCCCGCTGAATCTCATGCAGCTCGGGTTGACCGAAAGCGCATGTATGTCGCTGGCTCGCTTCGCAGTCGTCAAAGCGACCAGCAGAGCAGTCTTTAGTGTGAGGAACTTCAAGTCCACTGTCCCCAGTGGCTCGAAGGGGCCCTGTGAAAGGGCGTCCAGTACCAGAGTCAGGTCCCATGACGGGACCAGAGATCTGGAAACTGGACAGGCTCGCCTAACGCCCGCCATGAAACGACGGACTAGCAGGTTCTCACCTACTGTCTTGCCGTCTACCCCCACGTGGTACGCCGAAATGGCCGCCAGGTTGACCTTCACAGAGGATTGGCCTAGACCTCTGTCCAGGAATTCCTGCAAGAAGGTCAGAATGTGCCTCACCGAAGCCTGAAACGGGATAACCCGTACAGGTCTGGCCGCACACCAACGTTCGAACACGGTCCAGGCCGTGTTGTATCGTTGTCTAGTAGACGGGGCTCTCGCCCCTAGAATCGTCGTGATGACGTTCGGGGGCAGGCCTTCGGCATCCAGGTTCAGCCCCTCACGGGCCAGACCCAGAGGTCCAGGTCCTGTGGACGTGGATGGAAGATCTCCTGCCCCGCTTGGGTGAGCAGGTCCCTCCGCAGCGGGAGCTGCCAGGGCTGGTCGTACAGGAGTGGGACTATGTCCGACCTCCAAGACCCCCAAGCCGGGGCCACCAGTAGCATGCATAGGCCCTGAGTCCTCACCCTGGCCAGGGCGGGGGGGATCAGGGGCAGAGGAGGGAATGCGTAAAGCAGGCCCCTCGGCCAAGGGTGCGCCAACGCATCCATGCCCAGAGACGGGGACCCTGTCAGGGAGAAGAAGTACTGACACTTCGTGTTCTCTTCCGACGCGAACAGGTCCGCCACCGGCGTGCCGTATCTGGCCCATATCTGAGCTGCTACTTCCTTGTGCAGCGACCACTCGTGGTAGCGGAGTGGGCCTCTGGACAACAGGTCGGCTCCTGTGTTCAGGAGTCCTGGGACATGGCAGGCCGTGATCGACAGCAGATGCTCGTGGCACCATGTCAGTAGCCTGTGTGCCAACGTGTGCAGGCGCAGGGATTTGAGCCCTCCCTGCTTGTTGATATAGCACATTGTCGTGGTGTTGTCGGTTCGAACCAGAACGTGACACCCCTGGATAAGCGGTTTGAAGTGCCGCAGGGCAAGGAAGACCGCCAGGAGCTCCAGATAGTTGATGTGTGCACGCCTCATGGCTCCGTGCCACACTCCTCTGGCCGTCCTGCCGTCGTGGGTGGCCCCCCACCCCGACATGCTGGCGTCCGTGGTGACGATCTTCCTGGTAAGGGTCTGTCCCAGGGGAACACCCTCCACCAGGACACCTCTGTTCGACCACCACTTCAGGGCGAGTACACAGCCTGCAGATACCGTCACTCGCCGTGACAGGCACCTGGTGGGCACACCTAGGGACCTTATCCATCTCTGGAAAGGTCTCATGTATAGCCTGCCCAGCCGTACTAGGGAGATGGCCGACGCCATGAGCCCGGCCATCCTTAGGCAGGTTCGGAAGGGGACCCTCTGTCCCGTCCTGAACAGCGTCACGCACTGTAGGAAAGCGTCCATCCTCGCTTGGCTCAGTCGAGCCGTGTAGGAGACTGAATCCAGTGCTATGCCTATGAAGTCTATCGACCTTGTGGGGACCAGAACACTCTTCTCGTGATTGATGGTGAACCCCAGGGAGGTCATGTGGAGCACCACTTGAGTGGTGTTCCGCATCGCCCCTCGTGCAGAGTCTGCGCTTAGTAGCCAATCGTCGATGTAGCTCGCTACGCGGAGACCCAGACGCCGTAGCGGGGCAATCGCTGCCTCGGTGCATTTCACAAAGACCCTGGGGCTCAGGGACATCCCAAAGGGGAGGACAGTGTACTCGTACACTCTCCCCTTGAAACCGAACCTCAGGAATTTCCTGTGAGGTGGGTAAATGGGAATATGAAAATAGGCGTCTTTCAGGTCTATCGACGTGAACCAGTCGTTCGGACGTATGGAACGTACGAGGGACTTGGCCGTCAGCATTTTGAAGTTGAAGGTCTTGAGGTACCGATTGAGAGCCCGTAGGTCCAGTATCGGACGTAGCCCCCCCCCTTTTTTCTTGACCAGGAAGTAGCGGGAGTAAAAACCGCTGCGACTCTGAGTCAATGGTACCTCTCTGACGGCCTTCTTCTCTAGCAGGGACTGAATCTCTGTCTGGAGCACTTCTGCCGCTTGTCCACGAGCTTCGGAGAAGAGGACTTCTGCGAAAGCGGGTGGTCTCATAGCAAACTGGAGCCTGTAGCCCTTCGCTATGGTGCGTAGGACCCAGGGGGATGCTCCGCACAGTTCCCACTGCGGTCGGCATCGAGCCAGAGGGTTCTCTGTTGCCATGGGAGCCTCCACTGTGGCAGTGGAGCTCCCTGGACGAGAGAAAAATTGGGCATGACCCGTCCGGCTCGTGACGAGTGTGCCCGTCAAAACGGGTGCACTCGGCACCGGAAATAGGTCCCGTCTCATTGTGTCGGGAAACCCAGGGGTTTCCCTCCACAGCGAGCTCATGCCCCCCCGATATTGTTGTTGTTTGTGTTTTTTGGGCAAAGCCTTTATTACAGAAACATGACAAAGTGCATTTGAAAAACAAGGTGCATTCATGTGAACAATATCTGCGGTCTCCGTGGAGAGCCTCATCCGCTTCAGGGGCGGCCCGAGTGTGAGGTCCGAGACCACTACATCTTGGCGGGAGCCCGGAGCGTGAGGGGGGCTGGAGAGACGTCTGGTCGCGTCCCTCCGAGGCCAGGCGTCGGTCACTTGCGCGACCCAGAGCCGCGGCCCCGTCCGCGCTTGGTGGCGGCTGGAGGGCCGTCACGGCTGTGATCGCGGTCCTCACGCTTGTGGGGGCGTGATCTGTTGCGGCCTGGGGGGGGCTTGGAAGAGCCCTGTGAGGCGTCCTTGACCTGACGGGGCTTGAAGCTGGCGCGGTCGCCCGGTTTCCCGGGCGGACGCTGAGGCTGGCGTGGAGGTTGGCGTGGCGGAGGCTGACGTTTAGGCGGCTGTTGGATGTCCCTGAAAGCGTCAACCTTCTTCTGACTGTCCGCCAGGAGAGTCAAGACCTCCATGTAGCCCTCGAAGAGGCCTCCCGGTAGGATGGCCAGCTTCTGGAGCTTGCCCCTTACTTCGTCCTGCAGGTCAGGTGAAGCGTTGAGCCATCTCTCGCGCTCCTGTAAGATGGAGGACGTCATGGCCCTCCCCACCTGCTGTGTGACAGTACGGTTGAGGAGTACAGACTCATTGTGCAGGCGGCGGATCTCCGCCATCTGCTCTGCGTTGGGAGTATCTCCCACCTGCAGAAGCAGTGCCGTCATGGACCCCTGCAGTAGCGCTCCTGCGTTAAGGTGCTTGCCGGCACAGGCAAGGCTGGTAAACGCCTTCTCGTTGAGCAGGGAGGCGTCCCTGTCGATCTTGAGGGGTAGAGTAGGGGCCTTGGTCAGCGGGGTGATGCGGGGCGCGTTCGGGTTGAGCAGGAACGCGGCCAGGGTCCTGTCCATGACCGGCATCCCGGACAAAGCCACGGAGGCCATGTGCTCTGTCTCGAGAGACAGGCCTTCACGGCTCCGAGGCATCGGAACGGGTTTCAGCGGTTCTTCCCACTGGGCTGTAAAGAAGGATTTAAAACCCTTAGCCAGGGGGAGGACGGTACGAGGAGTAGGTTCTGGACCGTCTTCTACCACACCCTGCCACTCATCGTCCTCATCCACTGTGGGCAGAAACTCTGCCGGCCAGGCGCGGTCGCACCTGATGCTTGCCACCTTGTAGATGGTGAGGAGGGAGGACTCATCCCTCGGCAGGGGAGGAGCATTGACTGCTCTGTCTCGACCCTGGATGCCTCCTGGGGCAGCCTGGTCTCCGTCCGTGAAGGTCACACGGAGGGGGGAGGACGCAAGGCGGGCAGACAGGTTGTCTGCACGGTAGTTGCCCTCGTAGTCCGGCTCCGGGGAGTCATCATCGTACTCGTAGACGGTCTGCTCGTACACGGCTTCATCGAGAACCCTGTAATCCGAAGGGGAGCCCTGGAAGGGGAAGTCCAGGGGATCCGCGTCGTCCATGTCATCGGCCCACTCGTCGTGCCGTCGTTGCAGGGAAGCCTCATAGTCAGGATAGTAGCTGGGCCTGGCTGCAGTGTAAGGTGCAGCAGGGTGGCGGAGCATCGGGGGGGGTCGCTGACCTGCTGTCGGTGGGGGCCGGGCCTGTCTCACGGCAGGCTGCGGCGCCGCACCAAAAGGGTTAACGAAGGAGGCCGGAGCCCGTTTTTCAGCGGGCTTAGGTACCTTCTTAGCCGGAGCGTAGTCGTGCCCATCCCCCTGGTTCCAGGTGCAGGCTGCTGCCGGTCTGGTGACGGTGGATGTAGGCTTAGGACGAGCCCCCGTATTGGGGCGCTGGTCCAGAGTGGAGAATTGTGTTCTCAGATCAAAACCTGGGTCGTCCAAGTTGGCATCGCGCTGGGCGATGCGGGCCTCAACCCGCTGAAGACGCCGCTGCTTCCGTCGGAAGGAAAGGGGAAGACAGCATGGACAGAAGCCCGGAGCAAGGATGGCCTGGCGAAGATGTTCGGGGCCCAGGCAGAAGGCACAGCTTGTGTGGAGGTCATCTACAGCCAGAAGGTTGGAGCATGACCTGTGGAGACAGACCCTCTGTGGAGTAGCTGCTATGCTGCTAGCCTTGGTGCTAGTGGATGCCAGGTTCTTGTCAGTATCCATGTTAACTAGAGTGGAGTTTACACAAACACTCAAGATAGCAGAGAAAACCAATTTTTTGAAAATTTCCAAAAAAAAATTCAAATTACTAGAACCCGGGTTACTTTCGTAACTTTCGGGGAAAGTACTACAACCAGAGTTACTTCAGTGACTACTAGAAAGTGGTCACTATCCGCGGGTCGTCACGTGGGTCAAGTGGGTTATTGTTTACACTAATAAACCCAGTGGTGAGGCCTCGTCTTTCGGCGATGGCCTGGAAGATGCACTCCGGTCTTTACCGCGGGAGCGTGTAAAATGTCGGAGGCGGAGAGTAGCCTCGGCGGCGAGTAAACTAACGTCTTTCGGCGGCAAGTAAACAAGGTCGGGCCGCGTCGGCGATGTGTATCCAGCGGCGCGGAGCGTAGCGGCGAGTTAGCTAGTGTCTTTCGGCGTCAAGCTAACAAGGCAGGGCCGCGTCTAAGGCTCGTTGTGTATGCGAGTGCAAGCTAGCAGACAGCCCGGTCTTACGGCGCGGGAGGAGGCTAACGTTGTGTACTAGCGAGGCTAAGTGGCGTCTCTCGGCGCTGCACCACCGAGCTAAGGCTAGCCGAGGAGGGCCGCTAGCTAGAGCTAACGACCGGAGGAGGAAGCTGGCTAGCAGGCTAACAACTCTACACTGCACAAGACCTTTGTTACGCTTCTCAGCGGCCGGTAAACACTTACGTGGTCTTTTGCAAGAGACGTTTCGTCGTGAAGAGGGCTACCGGAGGGTTTGCAGAACACTGTGAATCTCTTGGTACAAGCCGATGGCCCGTCTTGGTGAGATACGGTTTCAACAGGTAAATACAAACAGGTAGCGTGGCTTAACGTGCGTTCAGCAAGCAGAAGACAATCGGAATGACCCGTGTGGCATGAGAGGAACGTCATCACCCCGGTGGGAGGGGTGATCATGCCATGGGCGGGTAGAAGTCCCGACCAATGAAATTGTTCGTGAAGTATATGGTTTAATTCTGTGTGTTCATGCCAGAGATGGCACTCCCCATAGGGCGATTCACTGAGTGAAGGAGTTTAAAATAACTTACTATTGGCACATGACTCATTTCGTAGTAGTGGTTTCCGTTTATGACTATGAAATGGGTCTGAATGATTTTGATTGAAAGTTTTTAATACAAATAGTTCCAACGGCATCTGAATGTACACATGTGGTTGTACTGTAAGTATATGCTTATCGGTGTGGCAAGGATGAGGGGGTTCCTGGCCCAAAATAAAAAGTTCTAGTCCACCACCATGTCCTTGGTCTTGCAATGCGGCACGTTAGATTTGCTGCTTTGATAAGCTTTAACAGATTTAGCACTGTGTATTTATGATTACTCCAACCGATACAGACATGAAGGTTAGGTAAGATTGAAGTGGAGTATTACTTTAAGCATGGGCACTTAGGCGCTGCACAAATATATCTGGCATTAAATGCTAACACTTTAGATTAGACTACTAGATCACACTTTATCTCCAGTAAATTAAATCAAGGAGGCGGCAATACAAAAGTGCCATAGACAAAACCAGGATGTCAAATGTATACAATTGATATGTATTACATTATTAGTACATGCAATAACTTTTTTCTACACTCCTTCACTGTTTATCATCAATCCCACCAAAGTAATAAAAAAATAATTACTGGTGGTGACTGTGTGACTGTGTGTGTGTGTGTGTGTGTGTGTGTGTGTGTGTGTGTGTGTGTGTGTGTGTGTGTGTGTGTGTGTGTGTGTGTGTGTGTGTGTGTGTGCGTGTGCGTGTGTGTGCGCTCGTGCAGGTGTTTCTGTGTCTTTGTACATGTATGGACGACATGTCCGACATGTCCACATCGATCTTTGCCTTCACAAGTCCACACTCAGTAAATTACTCACTGACAAAAATTGACCGCGACTCTATTGTTCAAAGCCCTTCATTATCCGCTCCTTCAATCACCTGCTGTGACTGATGCCAATCAGTGTGGGACAGTGGTTTTCAACCCTTTTCATAGCAAGGTCCATTTATTCGGTCCATATTTATTCGGCATTTGAGCCATGGACCACCATTTGATGGGAATTAGCCTCTCGGAGCCAATACTTAGAATATTTTGTTGTCGTTGGATAAGATTTTGTCAACAATTCCATGTTGTATTGATGGAACACTCTCAAGGACCACTGGTTCCACTAGTTGAGAGAACCACTTTTCAGTAGCTATACATACATCAGTAGCCACGCCTTATGTCATCTCCTCGCCGTCTCCCCTCTCTTGCATGTATGCATTCTATTCTGCAAACACCCTCCTCACTTAAATCTATACAGTAATTTGTCTAAATGTGTCTTACTGTAAAGGTAATTAGTTGAAGAAAATGTAGCTTGCTGTTAAAAAATGTTGGAAATGACAGATGACAGCTTCGAGTTCCAGACTATATCGAGGGCTTTGAGTGCCAAGTGTGTACAAGTAGCAATTTTTTAATTAAAAATGACAAATCGAGGTGACACCATCCAATGTGAGAATCCTCCTTTTAATGTGCGCACGGCGCACATGTCTCACAGTAGTAGTAGAGAGGAATAGAAGTTAACTACCGGTTTCCTTTGTTAAATTCACTTGTCTCTAAATTTGGTCATTGGGGGATCTAAAGATTGCAGCCTGCACAGGACGATTAGCTACTTAGTTGAAGCACTCAAAAGAACAATACTTGTACAACTGGCATTAAATAAATAAACCTGAATGCTAATTGGGTTCTGTGCCAGACCCTCACATTAAGTATCCAGTCTGCAACCATCCCATCCCACTCTACCGACCCCACTTGAATCCTCATGGTCCGGGCGACACACTTCTGCCTGGGAGATTTACTGCGCTGATGCTGGGTCCATTAGTCACATAGTTACAGGGTCAGTGGCCCATCGCACCTGTCTGCCTCCACCACAGAGAGTCATGTGGCACTAATGATAACGAGGCGTGAGCCAGTAGACATTTCCTGATTCACCCGCAAACTTTGTGTTAGTTCAGGACTATAGGCAACGGGGTGGCTCGTGGACCGCTGTCGTTTTCCACCACGCACTCCAGATTGATGATGCCTGCATCTGTTACCACGGCAATGAGCAGACGGGTGCCTGTGTGATGAATGTCGAAAATTCTGGTTACTCACTCAACATAAAAGCTGGCATAAACACATTTCTGCCCTCTAGTGACAATGACAAGCATAAACACGGACACGTTCAGTGATTTGGAACATACACAGTAAGCTCGGGAAGCGAATCCAAAATGCCAAGTGAAAATAATTGAATTTCAATTCTGCTTATTGGTTCCTAAATGTGCTAATGGACGTTTATTATTGCAAACAAAGCCTATACATCTGCTAGGATTCTAGCACATATGTAGCTTTCTACCAATCCACCAATTTATGTCAGCATTCAACATATCAGCATCATCCATTTGTTTAGATACAAGCTACAAGCTCCAAAAGGAAAATGAAGTACTTTGAAGTTGAAGTGAAGTTGTACCTACCGTGTAGCATGCATTACTAACATAATATGAAACAGGGACCGTGGTAAAGTAAAATTATCGGACGACTTGGCAACGCGCATGTGGGAAATGTACATTATGTGAATTAGTTGCTATTCAGGTTGCACAAAAATCAGACCAAACATGTAAGGCAGCAGCCGCAACACAATATCAATATGAAAGAGTGTTTGGGTGTGTTAACATCAGTCAGCTCTACTCTACTGGAGGTTAAATGAACAGAGATCAAGTTGAAAACATATAAGGTCCGCACACTGGAATAAGCTCCAAAGCTTAGAATATGTATTAAGGTTCCTTACACCATAGTGGATGAAGAACCGTGAGGCTCGACACGTCTTGTCCACTCTGGTGTAAGGAACTGGAAGGAGAATGACTGTTTGAGAGGCAGTGATATTTGTTAAACAAGATGAAGTCATTACTATGGATATTTCGGTATGCATGTTTTATCGGTGTGCATATTTATTTATGTCTAAAGGTCTAAAGGTTTTGTTTTGCATAGAAGATGTAGATACCGCAGCCATCACCACATACACGTGCGCATATATTTACAATGGATTAGCACTTCCTAGTGGTAATTAACGTATTGATCTGAACTTTGAGTGTGGGCGTGTGGAGCCTCAATTGATCTCCATAGATGGCGGTTGGAGGGAGTTACACGCATGCTGTAATTGTGTACACCTCAGTGAATATGTAATGGACGGGGTCTAATAACTTGGTGGCTTCCCCCGTCGATCACTGTTGATGTTGTCCACTCTGGCATACAGTAGTTGCCCCTGTGTTGCTGTGTGTGCTACAAGCAGAGAATGTGGGTGCAGTCATGTGACCTGCCTGGCTATACCTGATTGGTGAAAGTGGAGTCAAACGTAACTACAGTAGTTGCTACATTTGATTGGTGAAATTGAGTCGTGTGACAGAGCCTTTGACGGAAGGGAAATAAACAGATCTTGCATTGAAAATAAAAGTAACAAATATAATGTAGCCCAATGTAACGTAACGAGTAAAAGTATAGTATTTCTTCTTCACAAAGTTTGCTCAAGTAAAAGTAAAAAGAAAAACCACTTTGTATTCCTCTCTAGTTCACACAGGATATATAGTTTTACAAGTGGATTACCTGTATATTGGGCGCATTAATGCTCCCCTGAGTATGAACCATCCTGATTTTGCATATACAACTGAAAACGGTAGACAAATCACACCATGGCTGTCACTTTGTCACCACAATTAGGCATAACTTTTCACTCATATACAAATATCTCTAAATCATATGGCTGGATAGCAATGGCATTTACTGAGAGCATGCATTCCTCATACACAGGTTATACATACTTGGTAGTAGGCTTGGTAGTAACCTACTAGTCTTGCTAGTAGTTTATCCAGCAAAACTATGCCATGCGCCATAGTGTGTAGTGTACACACTATGAACACACACACACACACACACACACACACACACACACGGACACACACGGACACACACGGACGGACGGAGTGCAAAACATACTCTCTCCCTCTCCCCATGCCTTCGACCTGGTGCAGACAATAACCAGCCATGACAATGGTGATATGCTTTGCTTTCCATACAGACATCACCTATTTTTGAGGGGCGCTAGCCCCTCCTATGCCCAGCTTTGAGTGTTTGTGTAAGCACAAACATTGAAGACAAAAGTGTGTAAACACAAACATTGAAGACAAAAGTGAGGACGCAAATTGTGATTGGCCGGAATGATATGATGTACGATGATGTATGGTCATGATAAGAGCGCGATTTTTAGTTCATGTGTAGGCCTCTCTGTGGCTGCTCTGTGGCAGGTTAAATTAATTCTGGGCATTTAGCCTCATTCAGACAGTTGTGAATGAGGCTGAATGTGTGAAAGAGCGATGCATCAGTCTAGCTGTCTGTATATTTTACTATTTTCATGAAAAGTTGCCATTAAGGGAGCGGGGAGTTCACTCTCTCTCTCTCTCTCTCTCTCCTCATGACATACACAGTATTCTGCCTAGAAATAATTATTTGGGAAGTGGATCTATGTATTCAACCTGAATCTACCATGCATTTCCACTGTACAATTCTGTCCATGATGTTACAAAACAGACTCAATCAACGAATTACCGGACCATTAATTGGTTTCACACTTCAGCTATGATGACACTTTTGAAAGGCCTACATCTACGTACTTGTTGAGGGATACTGTCACAGTTTCACAGCATGCTCTGTTTAGTTCTGCAGCTCTGTTTCTGTATAGTGTTGTCTTGTCATAGTGGATATGCCCATGCATAAAGTGAGTAACTCTTTCAGCGCCACCTGGTGGTCACCAGTTTAGGCTTTGGTTGCCAATTCGCCCATTATAAAAAAAGAAAGAAAATGTAATTATATTATAGGCGTTCCAGCATAACTTCCGGTTATGGTGATGATGTCACGCACATACCCTCTATTCTATTATGGTGTGACCAGACAGTAGCGGCAAGAGGCGTGAAGAAAGCGCCTAGCACAGGCTTCTCTTCTGGGGTTTTAAACAGCTGGTGGATGGAAATTACGCTAGTGTGTGGCTTCAACTTCTGTTTTTGTGTCCACGCTACAAGTTGAAGACACGCGCGCACTAGCGTTATTTCCATCCACCGGCTGTTTAAAAACCCAGAAAAGAAGCCTGTTCTAGGCACTTCTTGATGCCTCTTGATGCTGCTGTCTGGTCATACCCTATGGCTGTTCATTCCCCAGCAGGTGTCTTATTTTGTTGATGCTCTTGTCGCTCCACCTTGATTATTGTTAGCCCATGTCACCTGTGTTCTGTTTACCCCAGCCAAACCTTGTGTTGATTGTACTTTGAATTCACCTGTGTCTAGTTAGTGTCCTCTGTTTCTGTCAGTAATCCTATTTTGAGTTTGAATATGTGAACTCTGCCTGCACCGTAATCCTGCTCTTGCCCTGTTCTACTCTACTCATCCTGGCAGTTGCAAATCAATGAATCCTCCAGTGATAACTCCATAATACAGACAGATTTGATTATTGATACTGTAGATATTGAACAGTGGGTGCAACACTACCACTCCAAAACTCAAACGTCTTGCCATCATCATCAACAGCCAAGAGCCAAGCTACAGAGCCAAGACCTTCCTGCTCACTCACTCATTCATCCTGAACAAATGAGTCTGAATAACGGTGTCAGCTAAAATGTACGTCCCTGTATAAATGATTATCCTTTAGACAGGCAGCCGGTACGGACACAGCTCTCTCCTTGGAGCACACACAGAGGACTGGTTCCTCTGCATGTCCTTGCACGGTACTTGCAACTTAACGTTTTGTGATCAGCGGATTCTCACTTTATTAAGCCCAGTGCGTTACACTGGCCTGAGGAGAATATTATTGTTGTATCTCCGCCAGGCTGGAGTGGCCTGGGATTGGAGATTATGGTTTCACCCCTGTCTGCGTCTGTAATTTCCTACCCTAGCACAAGCCTCCAGAGGTTTCAATACATTCAAAACAGAGTGTAGAAATACGACCATATTTGTTTATTTGAAAAGGATCCCCATTAGCTGATGCCATGCCAGTCAGCTAGTCTTCCTGGGGTCCACACACACAAAACACATAAAAAAAGAAAGAAAATTAAAACATGAATTGCATTAATTCAGTTACATCAATATCAGTATAAAACACAATTAAATAACAATCAATTCTCAATTACGTATAACAATTACGTATAACAAACACTGGTATAGAATTATATAATGTATTTAGCCTAAAGTTGTTCTTTCAACTGGTCATTCAAGTAAATAACTCTTTACCTTTTTCTTAAAGGCTGATTTATTATTTGTTAGATGGACAGTGCTAACTTGTTCAAAAATCTATAGCTCTATAAATTACAGTTTTTTTCATTGAGTTTGTGTTTGAACTAGGTACAGCGATATGCCCATTAACAACATGTCTTGTGGGTGTGTATATCTTGACAATAATCTATTTTGTTCAAACAAAAACAGAGGCATCTTTGACTTAATAACACAAAAGAAAAATATGGCCAAACTTGAGAAAACACCAATCATGAACGCCACATCAAATCACACCCAAATTATAATCGGATGTTGAGGGGCCTCTATAGAGCACACCTCCAAAACTGCTTTCTTTCTGTTCATAATGAGCACTACAAATGTGCACAGGTGCACCGTCTGCACCTGTCCTGTTGGGCTATCTCAGCCCTGGGTAGACAACCAGGCCTGGCAGAGATCTGCAGTTCGAGGAGTGCCCTTTTCTTGCAAGGAATTAGGAATCTATACACCCCTCCTCTTTAGAACAGCCTTTCTTCCTCCACAGATCTTGCCTGGAGTTATGGCTTCTAGTTACCTTTTTTGATAGATGCTATACTATGGAATATTGTGGTACTTTTAATTGTATTTGTTTGCTTAATGACCACAAATCATTACAATGTTCTTTTGATAAAAACGTTGTTTAGGTATAGTTTGATGTTTGCCTGGAATATCAAAGCAAATGCTGTCCGGGCCACGTTGTACTTTAATGGGTAACCTGGTTAGGGAAATAAAAAGATGAGCTGTACAGTACTGTACATAGCCAGATTTCTGACAGCATCAGCTGTAGGAGCATCCACATAGAAGGGGGCTGTTCAGGTTGAGATACAGTATTTGATGAACTTGGTTTGTGCCTCCCACAGCTCACATCTGGCTGTGAATGAGCCGGGAGAGGTTGTCAAACACATCTAGCTGTAATGATTGTACAGTAACATTCTGGTCAGATTGTATATCCTACCACAGTGACCTCTCACTGTGGTAGGATATACAAATACATATACATATATGCTTTTATTAGCAACACGTGCAAAATAAACTGCAAATCAAATGCTGTTGAAATGATGTTTTAGTTTTGGTTGTTGAGGTTAACGTGGACATGAACTGTGGACATGAACTTGTGAACTGTGCAGGTGTTGTTGTAGTTTATCCCATTAAGACCCATTCACACATTTTTATGTGATTTATATGTACAAGCTTGCATCGCGGCACAAAGTGATGATATCTGATATACAGTAGTAAAATGTTAACATTCATTGGATATGGTTAGCGCCCCCTCCAGAGATACTTCCGGGTCCCGCTTTTGTGTCGCTTTTGTGTCCCCATAGGGTTATACTGTGTACCTCAGTCTGACTAAATCTGAGATGAAAACAACCACGAAAGTCTCATTTTACAGCTTTCCCTGCAACAACAAAGCTACTGGTCTCCCAAATCTGGCTGTGACAGGCCGCCTGCCCCACACTGAATACTATCGCCATTTTATTTCATTGTGTCAACTAAATCCTCATTAATGCAAACTAGATTCAACATACTCAACCCTGCGCACATTCTAAATATGCCCCCGAAATATTGTACTCAGCAAATGGACTGTTACCATCTTTAATAATTATGATAACTAGAACTGCACTCTGCCGAGTGCATACTTGCTTGTTGCACACTAGTAGGCCATAAATGGCCTACTAGTGCGCAGGCAGAGCGCGCAAGTACTTTCGACCGCTACAAACCGCTACAAACTGTCAAATCTCAGTTTCTGCCTCTATGTATATGTCATTTGTAAGTTGATTAGCGGTATACTGTGGTTACTTTGCGCCCTATGCACCGTCCCAGCCTTTCCGATGCGTATGCACCGTCCCAGCAATGACTAATGACTAGACATACGTATACATATACATTATACTATATAGAGTATGTAGTTGTAATTTGATTAGCAGTATATTGTGGTTACTTGGTGCCAAAAAGTGACAGCCGTCTTTTTCAACCGTTTTTATGTGTATGCAAATCTGTGCCTGGTTTGCTGGGACCAGATTACACATTACGTCATCGTTGAGAGCTGGGACCAGAGTACATGGTGTGTATATGTATGACTAGCTCTCAGTGATGACGTAAGAGAAATGGTCATCTGTAATCTGTCCCAGCAGACCAGGCACAGATTTACAAATTACAAATTTCAAATTACAACTACATATAGACTATGTAGTTGTAATTTGATTAGCAGTATACTGTGGTTACTTGGTGCCAAAAAGTGACAGCCGTCTTTTTCAACCGTTTTTGTGTGTATGCAAATCTGTGCCTGGTTTGCTGGGACCAGATTACACATTACGTCATCGTTGAGACCTGGGACCAGAGTACATGGTGTGTATATGTATGACTAGCTCTCAGTGATGACGTAAGAGAAATGGTCATCTGTAATCTGTCCCAGCAGACCAGGCACAGATTTACAAATTACAAATTTCAAATTACAACTACATATAGACTATGTAGTTGTAATTTGATTAGCAGTATACTGTGGTTACTTGGTGCCAAAAAGTGACAGCCGTCTTTTTCAACCGTTTTTGTGTGTATGCAAATCTGTGCCTGGTTTGCTGGGACCAGATTACACATTACGTCATCGTTGAGACCTGGGACCAGAGTACATGGTGTGTATATGTATGTATCTGGTCCCAGCAAAACAGGCACAGATTTGCATACACATAAAAATGGTTGAAAAAGATGGCTGTCACTTTGAAGAGACCAAGCGAAATTATTACTTGCGCGCTCTGCTTGCGCAAGTAACTAGAACTGCTTGCTTGTTGCACACTAGTAGGCCATAAATGGCTATTTGCTACCTACAGTACCTACTTTATGCATGTTACGTAATGCCTACTTGTGCCTGATATGGCAGTGGTGCCAGATTACATAAAAGCATTACCTTTAATTCTCCCAACACTAAAACATATCGTCATTACGTCACCATCGAAAACGAATTACACTCTGGCATTGGGTCCTTCAATCCACATCTTTATTACGTCATCATTGAGAGCTAGTTATACATATACTATGTATATGTATGTATATGTAATTTGTAAGTTGATTAGCGGTATATTTTATGTTTACGTCATCATTGAGAGCTAGTTATACATATATATGTCATTTGTCAGTTGATTAGCGGTATACTGTGGTTACTTTGCGCCAAAATCCGTCCCAGCCAACCCGCCACTTTTGATGCGTATGCAAATAAAACAGCAAATTGTGCCTGATTTGCTGGGACCAGGTTACATACATGTATACACAGGAACATTACCTTTAATCCTCCCAACACTAAAACATATCGTCATTACGTCACAATCGAAGACCAATTACACTCTGACATTGGGTCCTTTAATCCACATATTTCTTACGTCATCATTGAGAGCTTGTTATACATATACACACACCATGTACTCTGGTCCCAGCAAATCAGGCACAATTTGCTATTTTATTTTACAAATTACATATATATAGTATATGTAATGTATGACTAGCTCTCAATGATGACGTAAAACATATGGTCATGTATGTAATCTGTCCCAGCAAATCAGGCACAATTTGCTGTTTTATTTGCATACGCATCAAAAGTGGCGGGTTGGCTGGGACGGTGCATACGGACCGGGCAAAACTATTACTTATAATAGTCTTTATTGTCTCCACATCATATATTTTCTTTGTCATGGACACTTGTACAAAACATTAATAATTCTACTCGAGTTGGAAGCATTAAGACGCATTTTAACCCTCAATGGCTTCCTTTCTGAAAAATAACGTCATTGTGAAAAGATTCACACGTTTAGATATTCTATTTACAATGAGATGCGGACGGGAGCTGGTGCCACTTGGACCCAGACGTAACGTAGGGCTACAAAATGACGTCGGGCTTAAATACAGAATTGCTTCTCTTTGTGTATAGTATTATAATGGCGTTGGTGACCACAGCCGGCTGCAGCCTCGCCCCAACTGGGGGTTAAGCCAATTTTTTTACTGTGTAAAACAACTGCTGTGAGCCAGATGCTTTGCTCATTGATGCCATTTGGAACGTCTCACAGACAGTGTGGGCCATTTGGGTCACACCTCCTGACATTTCCAGCTGTTCCAAATGTTGCCATGGACACAGAGCAGAGGCGCGATGATTTCAGTCACGAATGATGTGTCACGTGTATTGGCTATGGAGATGCCAGAGAACAGGCGGACAGATAGTGAAGTCGGAGAGAGGGAAGGAGTAAAGGATTTTGATTGCTTTGAACTCTACAAAGCCCTTTGAAAAGCAGGACCATAGACATACAGTTGTTTGCGTCCATTAAAAAATAAATAAATAAAACCGTCTGTAATGTCTAATTTCTTCACTCGCTCTCAAAATTGTCCCCAGCTGGCTTTGATCCTTTCATTAGTTTAGCACAGATTGTCAACTGTCAAACCGTCAACACCTTCCAGCCCAGGTGTGTGTGTGTGTGTGTGTGTGTGTGTGTGTGTGACTGTGTGTGTGCGGGGGGGCTTATTATGTCTTGAAACAGCTAGCAGAATTTATCACAAGAAATCACCAAGCTGCATTCACTGTAGTGCAGGGAATCAGAAAAAAACCCAGACAAAAACTAAATCCAAACATCAAAGACAAATTATATTCCTGCACACACACCGATCCGCTCTGCATTTAGCTTAGTATAATACATCAACGTTTTCATTGATGCCAGATGCAGATGTGATCAGTGTGTGCAGGGATTTTTTGTATGTTAGTAGTGTTTCAGTCTGTCTATTTCCCCCTCCATTGTGCTAGGGTCATTTTTGAGTTTTAGAGCGAACATTGTTCACTTCAGAAACAGCTATTTCAACACAACAGATTCTGATATATTTTATAAAAAGTCTGTGGTGTCGGGTCACAAATGACCCTGGCAGAGAAGTTGTGGCTCAATTCTCCCAAATTGTCAATATTAAATGTTTACATGTTTGAGAGTTTTTTACATTTAAAAGTAAAAGTTTGGGTTTATGAAAACATTAACAAGTTTTTACCTTCTGTCCTGTAGTGTATATAGGGGTCACTTTTACCAATGGACCGGATGTTATCCCGGATGTGTAGCAGCTAAATGTAGTCAAATTTGACCCGCTAACACCAAGTGTCATCAGGGTTCTATCACAATGCAAGGGTTAAATAAATTAATCACAGCTACTAGAAAATGAAAAAAAACTCTGTCAGAACAACCGTGCTGTTTTCGTGCTCAGACGCACCCAGCCACCCACCCACACACCCACCCACCCACACACACACATAGTGACTTAAGGAAGTGGTTGCACCACTTAAAAATATGTTATACCAATGCCAGGGTATAACTGGCTTTCGATGGTGACGTAATGATGATATGTTTCAGTGTCGGGTGGATTAAAGGTATACCTCTATGTAATCTGACACCACTGCCATATCAAGCACAAATTAATCCTTACGTCATACGCAGCCACGGACATACGCATCGGAATCACCGGATAAAAAACATTACTTGCACGCTCTGCTTGCGCAAGTAATTATCCTGCTCCAAATAATCAACTACATCAGTGCATCTGCATTTTCCCAGATATATGTTTTGACCTCTGACCATATCTGTGTGGCCCATAACTCTGACTATGGCTATAGACATGCTCTGAATGTGGCATTTGCTATGTAAATCAATCATTCCTCTGTAGGGGAAGGAGACCGGCACATTATCAGTGCTGCTACTGAATACTGAATACAGTCTCAGAGGAGGGTTTTTGTTGAGAAATGCACAAGCGGTGGACCCTATTAACCCTGTGCATGCATTTGGCATTCCAAGACTCGTAACGCTTTGACCTTGGAAAGAAAAAAAAAGGTTAGAATTAGATTGTGATCTGCGGCATCTGCCTTTAATCAACAGTACTAGCATTCAGTAAATTGTTTACATGAACGTTTAGCGCCCATAGAGACTACCTGCACATATTCTATGGAGGATGGTGCGACTGCAATACCTTTTAGGGAACCTCACTTATGAACTTGCCTTCACCCTGTCAGTTCATCCTACAGTATAAACATTAAACTGTCAAGACAAAAAAGAATAAGCTGAAAACTTGTAGTTGCTTGCTTCAATTGCTTTTATTCTACCATACAAACTAACAGACGTGTCAACTGTCAACATTTCAAGTTGCACGTTTCCTCATTCTAGGGATTTTTAGGGGATGTTTTTTTAACGAGAATCTAACTCAATTATTTGAGTTTGATATGATTTGAAGTAGGGCCGATCTTCACTGCACCATTGCTTTTGGAAATCTGTAGGGGTACAGTACAGCAAAAAGTTAATCTGGCACAATCCAGCCGTTTCGACCGAAAATGAACCGATAATTCCCAGTAGGTTACTTAGTACGCCGATCTTATCTATAGCCGATCGGCTCGCCTGGAGCCTACTGGCTGCGATTGGCGTTGATGACACGTTAACCGATCTTATCGGTCTAGTCAGGTCTACTGGACATGCTGGGAGCCTACTGAAAATGACAAGCCTCCTCATACCTAATATTAACGCATGTTCACCAACCTTAATCCTGTCGGGTTTATTTATCATTCGGCAGAGCATGCCCATACTCGTCGAAAGACTCGAAAACAATCGTACTGATCCTAAGTGATCACTGCGGTCTTGTCTATTGATAACAGTCGAATCGGGTGCACAATCGGGCCCTGTAAATTGTGCCATGATCCAAGGTAGCCTATCCATGGAAAACACAATATGTTGATTATAATGACCTATGAGTTATAGGCTGTGAAGTGGGCTGTTGTACATACGCTGTACAACAACGAAACTAATACGTTTCGACCCCTTCTGGTCTTCCTGACGAAGACCCGAAGGGGTCGAAACGTTGTATCCTCTTCATGAAATAAAAGCTTGGAGCTCAAGACCAGTGTGCATCTCCTTTCACCTGTACGTATCTTTGTTCAACACGCATAGAAGTTTTTGCTGTCCTGCTGGATCCTATTTCTCATGTTGTGCCAAACAGCCACCCCGACAAACTTTGGAAGCCAATCATAGCCAATCAAGGGTGGAATATGAGAAATCAGACCACAGATCACATCACTATAGAGATATTGTGTACCAATTTGAGTGATATTTGGACAAAATCTGTATGACTAATAGCAAAACAAATTGTTGAAATAATTGGCCTCCTGGTGGCACTATAAAAGGCAGATTTGAAACATTTGTTGCAGAGCTTCTGCTCTGGTTCTGTGCACAGTTTTACGTTGGTCATGTCAACGCTGATGCCAGAGATTAACTGTATACAGACAGACGGAAACACGGACACACACACACGGACGGACGGACAGGGGCCAAAACCTAATCTCGGCCATGCCTTCGGCCTGGTGGAGACAAATAATTATTCTTTGAGACACATATACAGGTATTTTGGGGACATAGCCGAATCCGCCATTCCTTCATGGGGTGAAAACAACACAGCTTATCATTGGAACTGCATTAGGGGACCTACACGTTGTTACATTTTATCATGTGTTTATTTCGTCATAGCACAACATGGTGAAGTAGTGCAGGTAATCGCAACAACCTCTGATGCTGTTGGCAATGGTTCCGCCAATTCTGAGGCCAATTCCGCAATTCTGTCAATAATCGTATGCTTTGAGACACACATCTGAGTTTTTGTGCAGTCAAACAAAGAACAAAGTTTATCCGCTTCCCCTATTCGCTCATGCTAGGACGTGTAGTCAGAGGAATCTAGGTTGACCTTCAGCAATTACATGCAAAATCCAATTCCTGTAGTGTTCCATATACCGACACAGAAGACTATCAGATTGTCTTTCTTCATTTTCCTTTCTTCTTTTTTTTTGTTGTAAGGATGCATTCGCAACGGATGGTTGTGACTGCATGATAATCTTTGTGCATGAGCCAGAACTGTCCCTGTAAAGCCGGATCTTATCTTCATATCCCTTTATCTCATCAGAACAGGCCACAGGCTGAGCATCCTCCTCAGCCAAAGCACGGATGCTGTGGATGCGCGCTCGCACACACACACACACACACACACACACACACACAGTACATTCGTTCTACCCCGACCCGACCCGTATGCACAGCAGGGGGTGGGGTTGCAGGGTGCCACATACAGCAGTTTGGCGTTAAATTGCATGATGGGGCTACTCTCCTGATGATAAACTGCCACATGGAAATGATGGAGGACTCGCTGATGAACTCACTTCACATTTAGACGCGGGGCTGACGTGTGACTGATGTGTTGTCGTATACTCTCGCCTCTCTCCTGTGGCTGCGGAATGTGAGGCATGCGACACTGCCTGGGTGCACATGTGGGCCATACGAGATACAATGCTGAATTTATGCCTACAGAGGGACATTTAAGCCATTCAAACCGGGAAAGCGTCTGTGTCATGTTAGACTTATTTTTGCTATTCAAAAATTGCAGGTGTACAAGGTCATAGCGTGTCACTTCGTGCCATATGAGCTTGTACATCTTTGAAAAAACATGAGGATTTGTGCAAATCTTTGAATGTTTAAATGTTTTAGAGCGGACATTTTTTAACATCTTTGCTTCTGGCGGTGCCTGGAACAAAATATTTTGAGATGGGGGGTCTGCAGCCAAATACATAATTGTGGGTGTCCTATACATGAAGAAGTTTGAGAGCCACTGAAGTTTTTTCATAAATCTTATGGATTTGGAAGATTTTTGACATTTTCAAACAATTATTGACATATTTTTCCCCCGAAAACACAAATGGCAGCACAATGATCTTCAAGGAAACAACAACAGGATCTGTCCATGAATACAAAACAAAACAAAAAAAGGCAAAAGGAGATGAGAAAAAGGAAAAAGAATGTCATGTAAAGTGTAAACCTATGGAAGACATTTATAGAATCTGCCTATCAGGACATAATGGGTTAAGTCTAATTTATGGCATAAATGTTATACTGGACCTCATCATATAATGTATAAATTAGGCCCATGGTTCTCAGGGAAGGCATAGCCATGGTGTCTGAAATAATTGAGATTTTTTTGTGTGGGATATGCAGTGTTGGGCAGTACTATAGCTACATATTACTGTAATATTATTACTTTTTCCAGTAACAAGTAGTATAACGAATTACTCTGCAGAAATAGTAATATAATAACTATTTACTCCGCCAAAACACGCTTCGTTACTCGTTACAAATGAGCGTCATTTGTTTTTGTTAATTCGTTCAGTTATGCACTCATAGTAGATGGTCGTTGCATGGCATGCAAAAACACATCTACAAGCTATCAACGGGTAAAAACAGAGTTGCGTTGTAGCTTGTAGATCTGTTTTTGTTAGCCTGCACAGCCTGCGCACAGTTATGATGTAGCGTATGCATCTATGCGACCGTCTGCACTCGCTTCACTTCCAAACAACAGACAGAGACAGACCGAAAGAGAGAGTGGCGAACCACGACAGACAAATGTATCGGTATTATTTTGTATTCTTGTCTGTCAAAGATGCCAAGTATATAATGTCCGTTGTACGGGCAATGTCTTTTTTGGTGGTTTTTGCCACGCAACGGCACATACTCTCTACCCAAGCTATCATCCTAACTTAGAAAACTTTATTTGGATTGACAGGACTGAGCTTGATGCTTGCCACAGGTATACAGGTGGTGGTTGGATTGACTGGGTTCAACAGAAAATATGGTTTTACGGTTGCACGTATATTTATACCTAGCCGCACACCGGAAATAGATTTACAAGATGATGTGGTCCTTTGCAGATCTGCTATTTTTTGCCGGTGCCAAACAAAGTATAGTCAGGATTTATTGAAAGGTCCACTTTCACCACTGCCTTTTATCCAAGTAATATCAAAGAGCCTTAGTAATGTGAACAAAAGTACATGTTGCTGTTATACGCAAAATATATATTGCAAATTCCATGCAAAAAATTACATGGTTGGAGACTGGAAATGACATCACTTTGTTTGTTACACTGATTGGCTGAAGGGGTTGTCTGTCAACACTGTACTACCAACCATGCAGGGTCCAGGCTCAACTCAACTCCACACAAATTAATGGAAACGCAATTTTAAGGAGGAGTGGTTAACCAGGCTACGGAAATCCCAGGAGTGGATAGATATCATTATAATTCATACAATCATATAATTGGGAGATCTAAAGGTCAGAAGTACATCCATCCACATCCATCTATCTTCAACCTCTTATACGTAGTCGGGCCGCGGGGGCAACAGCTCCACCAGAGTGCTCCAGACTTGATCCCTCTCCAGCAACATTAGTGACTCCCTCCTGGGGGATCCTGAGACGTTCCAAGGCCAGTGAGTTGATGTATTTCCTCCAACTGCACCTTGGTCTGCCCCGGGTTCTGACTCAGTTCAGTTCTTGACCGTTTCCCATGACCCTCTTCTACCATATTGCTGAATTTCGTGGAAAGCGACGGCACAGAACTGACAGAACTGCAAGTGGAAGAAGAAAGAAGAAGAAAAGACTGTAGAAAAACAATAGGGGCCTTCAATAAAGATTAATAATAATACAATTACCAGATAATTGAAAAAGCTGGCGAAAAGACGATGCACTGTATGCATAGCAGGATGAGTGACAAGATGACATGTCGTCTCAGCCATCCTAATTCAGTGCTAACCATCCTGTCTTCCTCTTAGTTTTGCTCAGTTTCACATTGTCACCAAACTTTTGCCATTTGTCTTAATTTACAGCCATGACGTGCACGCAGAAGATGATTAAGCTGTCCTTTTGAAGGAGACTGCTAAAGAGACGGCACACAAGGTAATTACACACCACCATTCACTTAACTGCCAGACAGATTTGATGTATGGGATCAGTGAAAGGAAATAAATAAATAAAAGATAACTGGGTTATCGCTACCCTTCACTGGTCACTGCTCTATTTCAGTGTCTTACCTGCTATGTTCTGCAGAAATGTGTGAATAAAGAAATCACATGACACATTACGTCTCTTCCAAACAAACTGTACTGAAGAGAAAACGGCACTGCTTCCCCTACAAGACCCACTGAGGCACACCAAAACAATTGATCACAGACTCACCAAAAGAAAAAATAGCTGATCATAGAACTATCGATCCATGTGATGCTGTAAAGCAATAATAATGTAAACTGGTTTTAAATGGACCCACAATGTTATAAAAATATAAAGACTATACTCCAAATACATAAGGGATAATATCTGGCTAGGTGGTCATTGTCGGGAGATAATTTGTCTATTTCTCGCTCAAATGTGTTCAAAAACATTTTTGAAAGCAATGTTTAGCTGTAAATGACATTGTGTGTCACTTATAGTGTGTGTAATTTACATGGCTGTCATGTTGGAAACAGCAGTAAATCAAGTGGGGCGCGGGCCGCACAGCTGGAGCTCAGAGGGTTTGATTAGGCAGAGGTCTGTTATACAGCGGAGCGGTCAACACATAACTCACCGCTGAATTCAGCGATTGACCAATCATAATCAAGCATTCAACCAAGCCATGTAATAACAAAATATAGCTGATACTTAAAATAAAGACTTTGTTCAGAATACTTGGTAATAAATTGGTAAAAATAGCTTAGATAACTGTTTTTAAATAAATCAATACAATTTCACTACACAAGCGCCGCTTAATTGGTCAAAGGTGACGTCACAATTGACTACCCAACTCGTCAAATACTACCGCATGCCAAGCGGTAGTGTTTGACGAGTTGGGTAGTCAATTGTGACGCCTTGGTGCGGTGGTATTTGACAAGCTGGGTCATGAAATTGTGTGGGTGAAATTGTAGTCAATATGTAAAATGCCATAAAAAACATTGAAATTGCAGTCAAGTTAAAACATTGACATTGTAGCAGCAACAATGTGGGCACCGTCAGAAGCAAGCTTTGAGGCATACCGGAGCAAGTGCTGTTGGAAATGCCCTTGCGTGAGAATGCCCTGCGTAGAGTGTAATGGAGAAAGCCATTAAATATTTCATTCATAATTTATTTCGTTATTTTTTATATATATAATTTATTTTCTGACAGCAGTATCCAATTGAATTAGTTTTTAATTCATGACAAGTTTTGCTTTATTGGGAATAAATGTTTTTTGAAAATGTCTTGAAATGAATAGAACAATTAATTAAGACATGTGTATTGACCGACCCACTGTTTGGGAAACTGTTTTAGATCTGGTCTAGTTATTGAGTTTGGTAAATTGTAATTAAATCAGTCTATCTCAGTATCTCTCAGTATCTCTCTCTCTCTCTCTCTCTCTCTCTCTCTCTCTCTCTCTCTCTCTCTCTCTCTCTGAATAATTGTATGGCTCTAGCAGTGATTCTCAACCCGTTTAATTTCAAGGACCCCCAGTTTGACCTGCATTAGTCTATGCAACCCCATTTAATGGCATTTTCTATCTCTGGGACCCCAATTTATATTGTAAAATCAATGTTGATGTAACTCTTGAGAGTGTACAAATGGTTCCATTTGTACACTCTCGGAGTTACAGACCCATAAGGGTCCATTTGGTTCCAAACTATAATTTAGCTGAGGACCCCCTGGAACTCCTTCAAGGACCCCTGGGGGTCCCCAGACCCCACTTTGGGAACCACTGGTCTACAGTATCTGGACAGGGTTATTTGTCCACTCAACATTACATATCAATACATACTGTAGATGGCTACATCTTGCTTCCAAGATCATCGGACTTCCTACACCCACACTTTCTGATATGAACAATAAGGCCATCACACGACTAGCACTCTCGATATCAAATGACACTGATCATCCTCTGCATCGCTTCTTTAACCTCATGCCATCTGGACAAAGATACAGAACCTTGCCATGGAAAAAGGTCCGTTTTAGTAGGAGTTTTGTCCCCTCAGCCATCGCGGCATTAAACAAACTGCCCCGCCGATAGGATGGTTCTGTACAGTGTACACAGTGGGGACCTCATGTTTTGTTTTTGTTTTTGTATTGTCTTGGTGTTATGTTCTCTGTGTTGTTTTTGATGTGGGTGTTGAACAGATTGTGAAGACAAATATCCGTCGGGACAATAAAGATTATTATTATTATTATTACTGTAGGCCTATATATACAAACCTATTATCAAAAACACTGCAGCAAATGAACATGATGTTTTCATTTCCAGGCGACTGTGAAAGAACACTTCGGCGTGGACCCATTATTCAGACGCCCGGGGGCCATGCAGCCGACAGTAGTTATTCCCTGAAATGACTGACAAGCATGAAAAATCATTTTGCTCATTAATACCAATACTGAGAGGACAGGGGAGAGGGGGGGGGGGAGTGGTGAAAGGTAGAGGTGGGGGTTCTGTCTGTTTTGCGTTTTAATGAAGCTCGTTTTAAGGGTGTTAGAGCTCGCATTACAAGGGTCATTTTGTAAGTAGCTAACCTTAATACCCACACAGAATTACAGCACTAATGTTAGTACCATTGTGGTTGTTGTCATGTTTAAAATAAAAGCTTAACATTATATTATGGCTTTTCAGAGCATTCAACCAGTCATTTTAAATTTCTAATACTTGCTCTATACTGGGCGTATAATAGTCACAATTTGGTGAAAAATACAGTTTTAGCACGTAACACCAGGCCATATTTATTCATAAGGGCAACATCTGATATGACTGGAAAGCTCACAACAGCAACTCCCAGCCATATCTCAGCGACTGTGTTTTGCTTGAGTGATGTTCTCTATAAGAACCGAACCCTCTTTTCTTTACAGATTACTGCCTCGCTGAGCTGTCCTCTGAAGCTGGCCCCAGTCACAGGAAATCCATGGTGTGCAGCGCCTGTCCACCATGCACGATAACGGGTCTCAGTGAAAAATGCACTTCTACGGCTGAGGAACGCCCAGCCCATATTTATTCAACAGGGAAACATCTGATATGCTGCTGTCCAGTGTTCCACATGATGTATGAAGCCAAAGACTTTCCCTTTGGCACAACGGAGGAGCAAAAACCCAGTAAGCCTGTGTTGTTCTCAGGAAACGCTTTTGTTTCCGCACCGGCCACAGTAGATATACCTAATTCGTGTTGTGTGTGTGTGTGTGTGTGTGTGTGTGTGTGTGCAAGCTACTACACTGTCTCAAAGGTTAGAGGTACATGAGTTCATAAGCCATTGTTACCACGGTATTCTTTTCAACCTGCCTTCTTGTCTTCTTCCTCCACAGTGTCCTTGGTAGTCCATTTAACACCTGACCCTTGCAGGCCCATGGAATGCATTATCTCCTCCATGCTCTATTGACACTGAGGGGTTGGAGAAAGCTCTCTCTCCTACTGGAACGCGGGAAGCGAACGCAGCTCGTACATATTTAAGGTAAGTTATTTTTAAGTTAAGTTTTTAACTTAGCCATAACCATATAAGGAGTCCCCAAAGCAGCTATACGTCCAAATATGGAGTGTGTTGCATCAATCACAAACAAATCACTCAGCTCCATATATGGGCACAAAGGTGGGACACACAGACACACACACACACACACACACACACAGACAGACAGACAGACATGATCTGCTAGGTCTCATAGTAAGTGCTCACTGCATTCGCAATCACTGCGTTCGCAATAACTAGTCAGATCTGGTGCAGAATTAGCTATATTATTTCAACTGGTGAAGACGTCCTGGAAATGACGTAAAATCATCCCCATATGGGCTGTGATCTGGCCTAGTCCTGAACGTCACCGGAGGACGTCATCATAACGTCATCATGACGTCACCATGACGTAATTT
Organism: Protomyctophum bolini; assembly: GCF_963924005.1. NCBI lineage: Eukaryota > Metazoa > Chordata > Actinopteri > Myctophiformes > Myctophidae > Protomyctophum > Protomyctophum bolini. The sequence goes on from NC_137882.1 coordinate 20,583,415, forward strand.
GCCTGCTGGGAGCCGATCTACCAATTTTTCTTTTTGGTGTTGAGCGAAAAGCTTTGAGAACCCCTGATCTATGGTATAACTATTCATCTACATTTTCACTAAGACATTCAGTAAGTAAACAGTGTTCAGGAGTAATGTCCATATTCCAAGCCTGAAAACACATTCATGCACTCACGCTAGGCATGCACAGATCACATGATCATTCATGTACAAGCTGGTACATGAATGGGCATTTGATGTAGTTGCAGAAACTACCGCAGAAGAATAGCAGCAAATATTAACCCATTAAAACCGGAAAAGCATTTGTGTAAAAGAAATTGCATTGTCTATTAGAAAATATAGCAGATAAACTTGCAGCGTGTCACTAGGTGCTGGGAACTTGTACATCTGCTATTTTTGAATATTTTAGAAAAATCTTGAAAGTGTTCAAACTACTGATTTAGAAGGCATTTGTAGAAGGTGGAACTGTTGGCAGTAAATTAGTCGAGACGTTGTTTTTCTTCCTTTAAAATGTCACATGATCGGGAAGTGACAAATCATGAAAGGATGCGTTGTGAGTCTGTGACTTGTGTGACTAATCCAATCAGGAAGCAAATGCCAGCGCGGCAGCGCCTGCATCATTTTAACATTACAAAAAACATGCTGCAGTACTTCGAAAAACCAAATGTTTACAGTTTAGCCGGAAAAGAAGAGCAGAATGCTGTGAATGATAGGTGCAAATATAGCAAACGGTAGGTGTTTTCATACAAAACCATCTCAGGGTAGATGTAGCCTGAGGGTCAAATGCTTGATATCAAGTGGCATTGATCCCATCTCGGATGCAAATGTAATTTAATCATTTTTTAAGAGCACCTTAGGCGGTCCAGAATGACAAACATATTAAATATTATCTTTGGGGGGAGGGGGTGGCACAGGTGTTAAATACAAGGCTGTTGCAGTCTTTAAAACACCCTGCTTCCCCCTAATGTCATTCACGACCGCTACTGTATCTCTACACATCAGCCCTTAAGTAAACAAGTAAACACAATTATAAAAACAGCTCTGGGGGTATACATCAGGGTAGGGGTGCGCCAATGCTATGCCTGCGGGTAGGAGAATGATGTCTCCGAATAATTGAGCATAGCAATGACAAAACAAACACCTTCAACCTCTCAGGGGACCTGACAAACTGACATTTGTAATTTATTCTCTTCCTTGTTCTGTTTTTTTTTACCACCTGCAACGAGTAAATCAAGCCAAGATACCGTATCTTTTTTCCTCACTACAGATTGCATCTCTATATTAGTACAGAGTGTGTGGGACTGCTTGTCTCTGTTGCTATTTTTTAGTTGCAACAGATGGAATGTGCCGATCGACTAGCGTGTGTGATGTGAGGTTGAACCAGCAGCAGGTGGACCTTCATGAAAGAAAATAAACCCAGTCAATTATTAATAACAACAACCTCTCTCAAGGCAAACCAATGTGCCGCACATACTACTGTATGAGTATTCATTGAATTTGTGAGAATAGAATGCTCCTGGGAAAGAACAAAGGCCTGAGGGGACACGCTAGTCGACACCCGTTCATGGCTCTTGGAGGGATACCAACGCTCAATGGAATTCATGTCTCGCGGTCCGGTGACACATTCTGGCCCTGACCTAACATGTGATCAATACTGTTCTGTGACCAGCCAGCCATTCACAAAGGAACATACTTAAAATGGACCCCTTTCCATTCAGTGGTGGGGAAGAAGGGTGAAAGAGTTGTTTTCTAGTGTTGGGTATGTTCTGTTGGGTAGGTTCTTATGTTAGAAAGCTGAGAGAGTTTCTTTGACAGAGAGCAATTTGTTTTCTTAAGGCACCATGCTGTGCCAGGACAAAACAAACTATACATTTGTCATACATTGAACAATGTGGGACTATCAAATTACCTGCCAAGATGTTAGAAATGTTTCATGACCTGTCGTAATGACGACATATTTGTATCTATTCTAAACCTAGTGTACAGTATGTGAAGAACGGCACTGCATTTCTGTCTTTCTTTCTTTCTTTCTTTCTTTAACATTTAGGTGATAAATAAGAATTTCTGAAGTCACATTACATTGTATTTTGGTATCCTGCTCAGAAAAACGTTTTCCAGCCAATAATATTGTATATTTTGTGCATGTTCTGAAATGTGAAGTTGAACTAAGACACCTCTGCCGACACACCTGCCAACACTACTTGCTATGCAGCGAGCAAACAAATTGGATCAATAATGTTCTATTGACTGCTCATTCCGTTATTGAAATGGGCCCCGAACTGTCAAACATTTGGCCTCTATCAACTTCTGGGCTCATTCCACATTATTTATTCAAATCTGTCCATGTGACATAGACTTATTTTTATTTAAGGGAGTGCATTTCGACCCAATATGCCCCTGCAGGGGCAACATTTGGGGTCCCAGGGGATGGCAATTGCCTTAAGTTCAATGTGTTAAATGTGTTCACATTTAACCTCAAATTCAGTTTTTAACAGATTCATCAGATTTTATATCAGCGCTGGATGCATCTCAATCCACTTTACATGTGACACATGTTCTAGCATTGTGCTTTCTTGTCTGCAGCCATGCATTCATCAGCCACTTTCATAATGACATTATAGGCAGACATTAAAAAACAACAAAAAACTATTATCAATATGTTTTTATAGATCAAATAATAGATCTAATCTAATAGTAGACACACTCACACTCTCAATGTTTTGCACATTTTTTTTTCCATCCATGCAAAAAATGTTTAGATGCTCGTCTAATAGCCCATATCGTATGGCATACTGTAGCATGCCGTTTTTCATCATTTTTGAGGATTAAAAAAAAATGAAATGAATGACGTTTTGCAAAAAAAAATTAAACATTTTTTTTAAACATTTTTTTTCCATCCATGCAATTTTTTTTTAGATGCTCGTCTAATAGCCCATATCGTATGGCATACTGTTTTTTCTACAGCTTGTAGATCTGTTATGTTTAGCACCTAAATGATCAAATCCTTTGGCCACCCTCATAGTATGTTTCCCTGAATGGACACCTCTGCCCCTCTCTCCTTTTTTTCCTCCCACTCTCTCCTGGTGAAATGAGATTTAAGTAGCAAAGAGAGCTCCAGGGCTCGCAGCGCCAAACTAAACCCCTCCATCAGAACCTGTCAATAGGGGAAAGTAATAACTATGGTTGCTACACAACAGAAGGAAGGAAGCAGGGTGCTGAGGTGGTGGGTGGGGCTGAGGATGGAATCCGTTTTTACAGAAAAGGTTTTGTACGGTGATACGGCTGCTATAATGCAAGCTGGGTTGTCAATTAGCCTGCGTGCGCGTACATGTCACTAAGAGGATTACAATGTTCCTGCTCTGCACAGTGCCCCCCACCCCTTTTGTGCCATGCATAAAAAGTGAATCATTTGAAGGGGGATTCTTACATAGATTATCTTTCTTTCTTTCTTTCATGTATTATCTCCAACATGCCTGTCTGTCTGATATTTCATTCCAATTGGCTATGATTGACTTTCAAAGTTTGCATATACAGTATATATTTTATAGCATCAATATACTGACTTAGATATTGCACTACTGTAAGTACTAAGTACTGCACTACGTAGCCTACTCTGACCACGGGTACAACAGATACACACAACACCGATGAGTAGAACGTGCATTGCATAGCCAGAGGCCGGGGCATGCGTTCCCAAAGGCATTGTGTTAGACGGATACCTTTATTTATCCTGCTGGGGAAATCCAGACACTGAGATTGTTCCCAACAGGCATTGTTCCCAATGGGCATCGGCCTAGTTCTAGTTATAAATTAGGTTTCCTGCATGCTGGCCACCTACCTACAGCATTAAGAAGCGAGAATCAAGAAGGTTTATTTGTCGCTATTCATACAGGTACAAGCAGCGTAATGCAAGTGTGGTGAGGTCTGCAAATATACTGTGCTAACACAACATTATGGTAATAACAAATAAAGATATGGATAGAGTCGAGATAAAGAAACAGATAAAGCCCCATGTTGAGTCCTATAGCAGCAATCGGGAAGGGGAGCAACGGAGCATATCAGAGCTGACAATTCTTAATCCCATACAGTATCTCACCGCTGCACATTGAGGTGGCTGAACTTGACCACTGTCCCTTTAGTCTGCAAAATGTAAAGCTGTACCACATCCCTGGCTTAGGTCGACGAGGACATAGTGCTAGATAGATGACCTCATCATCCAAGCTGGAGAGCGCGCACACGTGCACGAACGCACACACACACGCACGCAACATAATGGTAGAGTAATAGTAGAGTCGGGGAGCTATTGTATGTACCAGGTCGGGAAATTGGGTGTGGTCTGTTTTTTTGTGTGCCTGTTGTAACTGTTCTGTAGCTGTACGTTGTACTGAAAATGGGGTTAGTTTCCAAGTAAATGGAGTCTCTGCTGGACCCTTTCTACATCATGCTGGATACACCTAAATCACCAGCACAAAACCTTACAGGATGCCAGGTCGATAAGCAGGATGGGATCATGAATATGTCTGCACTAGAAATCACAAGCTGTACTTTGTCAACTATGTCATCCTGTATTATTGAGAGAAAAGCAGAAGGCCTGCACACTCCAGATTAGATGGAAGTTCTTTTGCTGCAGGCCTCAATAATGAAATGAAGAAGTATAGCCAGCACACAATACACCTCTCATGGACACGCAGCGGACACGTTTCGACCTGATAGCCCTTCCTCTGCCTTCTGATCTTCAATCCTGTATTCTTGACCCTGCCCTGCAATGTCATCATGAAGCAGAATACATGGCCTCAAACATCTATATGCTTATGCAGTTCCCAGAGTGAATCGGTAGTACAGTCCAGTACAGATATAGGGCGTGCAGGTCAAATTCCAATATAGTGTGATATATAGAACAAAAAACACTACAGGTATTGTCTGCATGGAAAGCAGACAGTACCTGATGATAATCTCTTATCATCTCACCAGTAATTTACAATGCTGGGGAGGTGGCATCCAGGCCTGGGAGCTCTCTCTCTCTCTCTCTCTACGTCGTCCTCAGACGAGCCCTCCATCGTCGTCTCCAGTCATCTCGGTTCTCCATACATCTGGCCAGCTCCTTTGTGCTTTCCACACCAGTATCTCTCTTTAGTACGTCCACGTAGGTAGGTCCTCTCGATCGATGCCCGTGTGTTGGTTCCCACAGTACAAGCTTTTTGGCCGGGAGTTCTTGATGTCGGTGGCAGTGGCCAGCTAGTCTCATCCTCCTTACTGCTATCTTCTCCGTTACACTTGGTAATGCCCCGTACAGCCGCTTGTTGGTGATGTGCTCATCCTGGTTGATGTTCAGTACCACACGTAACATTCTTGTGTAGCACCCGTCCAGGGATTTCTGTAGGGCTTGTTTAAGTGTCCAGCATTCACAGCCGTAGAGGAGGACGGACTCCACGGTAGCAGAGAAGAAACTGATCTTGATGTGTCGGGGGAGGTTGGATTTCCACACACTGGTCATACCGTTAAGAGCTCGCCAGGCGAGTGCCTTCCTCACTTTAAGCTGGATATGTTTAATAAGATCATGAAGAAGGTCAGCAGCAGTGTTGGTCTACAGATGGATGGGCGTAGTTGCAGCGACGGCTCCAGAAAATTGTGACTGGGGGTGCTATGGAGGGGCTGGCTATTTAGAGGGGGGGCTAATGAATCTTGTTTTACATAGAAGTCTGTCAATTTGGCTTGTTTGGGGGGGGGGCTTGAGCTGTCCCTGCGTAGTTGTAGAGAGTAGGACGAGGGACAAACTCAACACCTCCCTTCCACTGTCTCTATGTATGATCTGTGGAAGAGTATGAGCATTTTCAGCCTGGTCATCACTCCCTACAGTTAGATCAAAACATAGATGTACCATTCCTTTCTGCCAACAGCCATGTAACTCCCTCCTATTGTATTCAAAAGTCGTGTATTGATTGTCCTATTGTGGATTGCTTAAAAACTGTTATGGAGTTACAAACTGTTTAACAACCCGAATGAACGTGGCTCAGTGTTGCTTGCTCACGTTGATTGTGTCGGATGTGAGTGGTTGTTTGTGATTAGGATTGTATAGGAAAACTGTCTAAACTAAATACTGCATATGGTTGTGAAGGTGTTTTGTGTATGAGTATTGTTTTTTGCATTGTCTTGAATATATTCATTTGATAATGCTACTAAAGTAAACACCTTAATTTCCCTTCAGGAATTAACAAAGTGCCTCAATAAAGTGTGTATATTATCATATTCTCATCTCATCAGGAAATTATCAAAATGCTCCCTGCTCTAGATCTTGGGTTCTCAAGCTGCCTCTAGGGGTGTGTGAGAGGGAAAAAATGTAAATGTGATTTAATGGTGTAATAATTACACCATTACTCTGTGTTCTCCAAAGTGTTCTTAAAAAAGTAAAATCATGATGCAATTAAAACATTTATTAAAAAAACATACATTTTAATAAATCAATAAATGCCCTCACCTGCTTTCACACGATGGTGCTATAGACAAAAGTGCACAAAAACTATACAATTATCAGTCCAGCACCCATTGTACATAAATAGTCTAATCTTGCACCCACCCTGCACTGTATGCCCATGTGGTCTTCAAATGGCGTGTGGTCTAGGCGTCTGGCACCAAAAGGCTATCTTACACACAGAGGGAAGAGTAAAAAAGCGACATGCTCTGACTTTAAATGTTTGACTGACTTAAACGGCTTCTGGCAGCTAAATGAGGACAGCACTCTGCAAGCATGATAGGTTCACGTTTCCTTGCACACAAGCAGATATTTGTCAAGATTCCGTGCGTTATTGCCAGGCGTCTTTAGCTGCGGGCAAGCTTGAGGAGATTTTCATTAGCCTGCAGCTTAAAGGCGCTACTAAACATGAATAATAAGAAATGTGCATGGAAACGGATCGAAACACAATTACCAAGACTGCCTCTTTATAATTGCTAAGTAAATATGCTGTACTGTTTTATTCACCATTTGCTGCATGTGCCGTGGTTTTGATCTCATGTATGTTTATCACGTCTGAAGCTCTGTGTGAACTACAAGCAACCCTCGCATGACCCCCAAAGCTAATTTGACCTTTACGTTTACTGACGGATATCTAGACCTATACATTTTTTGCATTATTAAAGATGGTGCCCAGTGTCCAGATGCAGGGGGAAAAAGACTAATATTTCTGAGGCTTGAGCCCTGGGCTGGGCTTTGAGACACCTCAAATGCTTGTCAGTTTACATTGTCATAAATGGTGTGTTACTACTAGGCTTACAGATCCTGGGGAGAGCTATATTCTACCTGACAGTGTGGGTCCTTGTCTAGTCTAGGCGGTAGTATAGTAGAAGGATTTCAGGGCCTACTCAGATACCTTGAATGTCCTGAGGCGATATAGGCATTGTCTGGCTTTCTTTACCACAGTCTATGCATATCTCAGAGTCATATATTTCAGTCATTGCTCCTAAACTGTGGAAGCAGCTGCTTTTAAAACGTCTTTAAACCGTGATTAATGTTATATTCCTGACTGTTTGATTGTATTGTTTTTATTACTATTTTTTATTTTTTATTGCTGCTTTGCCTAATTGTACAGCACTTTGGTCAACGTTGTTGTTTGCCATAGGGTTAGTCTTAATGTTGTCGCTGCCATCTATACGTTCATAAACGTAGCTAGGCTAACGGTACCTATACTGCCACTGGTGCTATCTACGCGTATGTTCGTAGACAACCCCACCTTCCTGAATAACCCGGAAAGGAAACAAGCACCTTAGAGTTGGAGTGGACGCGTGGCATTCCTTAGGTGTGCGTATGCTACCACTAGATGGCGCTAAAGGCGTTAACCGGACACGGGTGAGTCTTAACCGACCACGTCATATAGTCGTACTAACGGGATGTCGGACTAATGCGCAGTCCCCTCGTTGAATACGGAGTTGTGTATTGATTGTGTAGGCTATGTGTATGATTGCATAAATTAACCATTTGTGACGTTACAACTGGAATGAAATTGAACTATTTAGCACAACACAAGCACACCATCATTATGGATTTAGAACACTTACACCACAGAAAGTGATACAGTTTTAATGAAAAGGAATCAGACAATTATAAATCACTAACGAGCCTACTATGTCTTCTAAGTTACAGGCCCAGTAATCACTAGCAGGGAAAGCTGTTAAGCTGCTGAGCACAATTTTTGATCATAAGTTCCCCATATGTCACCTTCACCTTATACCTTTTTCTCTGGGGAGACACAGAGCACAGATATTCCCCTTAGCTGTTCTGCTGGGGATTACCACAGTAAACTGCAAGCGTTTCAGGGAAGGGAGAGGTCAGAGTCACACACACGTGTACTGTTTCTCTCGCTCTATAACACGCATGTGTACAACTGTGCACGCACGCCTGCGCACACAGTCACACACAAACACACAGGTATACCTTCAGCTTCCTGCACCTTCTCCTTAACCCTCTCATCATCACTCTATTGCACAAATGCATCCTGTCACCGGTGGTCTCGCTGGGGATTTGCCCGTGACCCTCCTTTTCCTCCCTCTAAGTGTGTTTCAAGGACAAAACCTATACAGAGCACTCACTGGCTGGAAAGCAGACGATACAGGATGATCAGGATCTGCCCCCCTTGACCAGCCACTTCTCTCCTGCAGTGGCTAGGACCATCACCATCACATATAATATATGTGATGGTGATGGTCCTAGTCTGTGACCCACAAATGGTTTTGGGAAACATATTATGTTTCCCAAAACCATTTGTGGGTCACAGACCAATTTTTATCGGTCACGACTCGAGTAAAAAATGTGTATGTGTATGTATATATATATATATATATATATATATATATATATATACTGTATATATAAGAAAAGCAAAACATCATAATCAGGTATTATTATAGAAGGAGGAATAATCTACAATTATTTTTATGTGGGGTGAGAGCAGGAGAGGACCTGGTGAGACGTAGGAGGTGCCCGGCCAGGAGTCGACCCAGTGGACCCACAATGCCTAGTCCCTCCATGCGCTGGATGGGCCGCCCAGTACCGGCAGAGTAGTTCTGGAGCAGCGGATTGTGTGTCCCTGGTTTTTCCCCTAATGGGACTGACCGAGGGTAGCTACTGGGACGTAAGTCGGGACTTGATCACCCCGGCTGGGTCACCCGAGTGAGGCGTACGATGTTGGTAGACCCGAAACCCGATGACCTTGGGATACATCACTGAGGATATGTCCCAGTTGCATACTAGCAATGTTTTTTTAGTTCTATGTGGACCTCGTCCTTTTTTGGGGCGAAGTGGCGTGCACGCATCCGATGGAAGACCACTGGCGAGCACTGCCGCTTTGGCATGGGGGGTCAGATCAACATATGGAATTAATTCTGTAGGCCTATTGGCCATATATGGAGTGTGTCTTGAGTGCAGGGTTTCATGAGGTCAGATCAACATATGGAATGTCAGAACAAGTCAGTTCCATATATGGAGATCTAAGGGTTTGAGGTTTGGTGTCAGAGGCAGAGTTGCTGGCCGGCTCCATATGCAGATCTAGGTGATCATCCAGACTTCTCCATGAATGGTTATCCAGGGTTAGATGAGGCCAGTGTCGTGATCTTCATATTATGGAGATGGCGATATATGGTGGCGTGACGTGTCACGAGGCGTGACCATACAGTATACGGAGGCGTGATGTACGTCACAAGGCGTGACCATATATGGAGGTGCGATGTCACAAGGCGTGGCCATATATGAAGCCCCTACATCTCACTGGTGGAGATGTAGGTTTTTTAATAGTAAGTGCGACCTACTTTTGCAATTAAAACCTGGATTTCACCTTAGCACCACGCACCTGATCCAGTCCTTCACTTCCTCCTATGACCACCCACCAGCCTTATTGCCACCCCCCTCTCTCTCTCTCCCCCTCTCTCTCTCTCTCCCCCTCTCTCTCTCTCTCTCTCTCTCTCTCTGAGCAATAAGTAAATTGATAATCACCATCTTCTAGTGGCGTCAAATTTAACAAAGCCCAATTGATGCCCCTAACAAGAGTGTTACTTTATAAATGTACACTTCTGCAGGTTGTTCGCTTTTGCTGATGTGAATCTTTTCTGTGTCTCTTTTCCAGGAGATTGGATTTTTTATACAAAGAGGGGCCTGATTCACTTCAATCATCTGCTCATCGGTCATAGGGGATTACTTAATTGGAGAGAGAGAGAGAGAGAGAGAGAGATTGTTTTGTTTCCATTTGTGGTTGTATTGTTCAGGCAGACAAAATAGAATATCATCACAATTCTGCAGTATTTAACATAATTGGATTTTACTTATTACAGAAATCCTATTTTTAATTTAGTTACTTATTCACATTCATTTGTTATAGGCCTATACATGCATTTGCTTCAGTACTAGCTTGCGGTTTTAATGTGACAATGTGTTTGGGACTGATTTCTAATGACATGACATTAAACTCTGCATGGCCTGAAGCAATTCATGGATGAACTGCTAGTTTAATGATCCCCGTGGACGTTAAACAAAGGTTATTTAAGGTGGTGTTTCCTTAACACTCACCTGATTATGTTAATCCAATAAGAATTAGATGTCGGTTGTTATGGCGAAATTACACAAGGCAATTACATTTTGAATTCAAATCACACACAGGTTTCTACACAGGCTTCTCGTCACACTTATTTGTGTCACTCAGATTCAATGCCTTGCTCAATGGCACTTCGATTAACACAACAAATTCCATTCAACACTCCCTTTTTGTAATGATCTTTGCCATGCCTTAAATTTACAATATTGAATGCAGACTTGGCTGTGAGATTGACAGATCCCTGCTCGGACCTGCCCCTCCTTCCTGATTGGGTGTCCTCGCCCACACCCTAATCCCAATTGGCTGGGCCTAGTTGGCTGTTGCCTATAAATGCTCAGTTGAACTTCTGCTCTGGTGGGGGACGACAGCAGTTTGCAGCAGAGACTCGGTTCCTCTTGTCCTCTACCCGTTGCCTGCCCTTTTTGTTTGCTTTAGTTTATTTGTTTATTTGAATTCGATTCCCTTCTGTGTTCAGTAAGTTATGCCTCCCAGCCATTAGTATTTAAGTTTGTTCCCTTTAAAACTGTTTAGTAGCCATAAACGTCAAGACGTCTAATTGCCAATTAAGTACCGGATGCCACGGACGACAAGACGTCTTCCCTTGGGAAAAAAAAAAGAAAATCAACCTCGCCAACGAGCACCTGTATTCAGTTCAAGCAAAAGACCACGGCAGCGATCCCTTCCTCTATTCAACTCTCTATTCTCTAATACTGGCTTTTCAATCTCGGGCACAGTGTGGCATTTTGTTTTGTTCTGTTCACAATCAGGCCTCCAGAGCGGCTGGTCAACAGAGCACCAAAGTCTGACGTCAATATCGGTAGAGGGTGCAAATCCACAGGTTTTTTTATTTGCATTATAATCCCCATAGGGGGACTTTAGATCGCCTCATATAAGTACTGTGTTTGAAAAATAAACAAATCACCCAGGCCACTTCACTCATATGGATATGAAGAATCAACTGACTGAGAGAACACGCTATTGTTACTGCTGCTGAATTAGTTACATTTTCGCTAGAAACAGACTACTGACTGTCGCAAACTGATTGTCAGGGAGACACCTCCCTGACAATAACGCTGAGACAGCTTGTTTATTTTTAGACCACAATGCTTATTATAAAACGATTTTAACCCATTCTGGGCGGGAACCCCTTTTGGTGTTATACCCCCTCAGGCCGGGAACCCATTTTTGGGTTCTGTACAGTATGTACAGTATTAAAAAAATACAAAAGATGTATGCTGCTATATAAATATTTGAAGTTTTTCAGAAATCTTAGGTCAGGCTTTAGAAGGCGTTTTTAGAATCGGCCTTAGGCCTTAAAATGACCCCATGTTATTCTCCATAGAGAAAGAATTGCCAGTGTGATATGAGTCTGGCTTATTATCCAGGCTACCAGACAGGCTACTATCATCAACCTGCTGCAAAGCGACCTGATCCCAGTCTAACACAGTCATATACACAGAGAATACTTTATTTTACTACTTTATGACTCAGGAGTAGGCCTACAGAGCAGAGGTCCAATGATCGATGGGTTGGCGGTTTGAAACCCGGCTCCTCCTGTCCACCTGTCGAAGTGTCCTTGGGCAAGACAATGAACCCCACATTGCCTCAGGCTCCAATGAGTCGGTCGGTGTTAGCTTGCCAAGATTGGTGTGGGAAGTGAGGATGTGGTTGACTGTTCGCCGCTTCAACTGCTAATGTATGAATGAATGGACCATTGTCAACGCTTTGACTAAGCACTCCATTAGTTGAGGGGCAAGCCCTCATTTTCAATGTAGCCGAGGTTACAATAATGGACACAATCCAAATGAATTGTGTCTTTCATTGGCCTCTTCAGGAAAATGGGGACTATCAGGTGCTTTATTTTCTTTAAAAGGAAAAAGAAAATCAAAGCTCATTAGGTTACACCGCCTAAGGCAAAGCAATTTCTTGGCAGAACCAAAATGACACATCTGCAACAATACCTGTGGGAGAACATGCACCATTACCACAGTCTCATTAGCTACGCCATCACATGCTGGCAACACAATAAAATCATGCTGGTCCATAAGTTAATTTACTTATGATAAATGTCACCCTCAGTGGTGCAAGGAGTAAAGCAATAGAGCTTTAAAGGGATACTAGGTAACATTTAGCCTTTTTTTTTAACATAGTTCATTTCCCTCTGTCAGCCTGACGGCCACTATATTATTGTGCTGGTGTGTTTCCTTGCGGAAATTGATGATTGATTGATTGATTGATTGAATACTTTATTAGCAGGTTTGGAGTACAGCAGTACAGTTACAAAAGCTATGCTAAAAGGTTATTGTGGTCCATTACACTCAATGAATCATCAAGAAAGCCATACAGTAATCAATGCATTACATACAGTATCAGGAACAACACTAGTAACACAAATACTGGATATATTTACAGAAGAAAAGGGGTGAGGTCGAGGGACAGAGGATGACGCTATAGAATAAAGTCAACAAAACTGATATATTTCTCAGTTTGCTGCTTTAACGTTTCAGTCCCGCTGATCTTTGGGAATTGAATTGTATGCATACAATTCCTGAGAGCTTGCTGCATGCATGAGGTAGTGTGTTGTTTGACTCTCTAGGGGAAATATAGTAGGGGATACGATTATCTAAATCCAATTCTAATTTGAGGACAGCTATGTTTTTAGGACAGGAATAGAAACGTTTGGTTGCTGTTTGTAAAACATTCCACATTTTGGTGGCAGATCCCATTACATTTCACTGGGACCTTGAACAACAATCCATGTAGCATTGGTTCCACATTAGGCCTATTAGGCTACCAATCAAGCGACACATTACTGCTAAGAGACTAGTTTCTCCAGGCATGATGATGCGCAAGGATAGGGCCCCTGGCGGGCTTGTGCCCCTGTCCCATATGCATCAGAGTTTTGTATTCTGGTCGCTGCCCGCACAGAATACAAAACTCTGATGCTGGCATTCAAAGCAACCAACGGTATGGCTCCCCCATATCTTGCAAGTATGATCGAACCCTACAAACCCTCCCGCGCACTCAGAGCCAACGCAGGGAAGTTGGAAGTACCCTCACTAAAAACGCCGGGACAACGCTCCACACGTCCCAAACTCTTCTCCCTTCTGGCTCCAAAACTGTGGAATGCACTTCCCATTGCAGTCAGAACTGCAATGGGATGTAGTCATAGCACGTCATAGTACATATGTATAGCATAGTAGTTTATATGTATAGTTTCATTATATAGACTAGAATTTCGCACCCCTTCGGGAGCTCATCCCAGTGTCGTTGCAGCGCAATATGGGAAGAAGGAAATTGCGGGAGTTGACAGACTCCACTTCATGTTTCAGCTGTGTTTTTAAACTCAGTAGTGTGCCCTGCACACAGCGCACACTCGCAATTGCAGCTGGAGGGCGACGCGACACACACACACGCCCACACACACGCCCACACACACACACACACACACACAGAGCGATGTGTGGATAAATCACTGAGATTTGGGAAATGTGTTCTGAATGGGCCTGAATATATGTGTGTAGGCTGACAATGATTTCATAAAGTGTAGTTTAGTTTTGAACAGGCAACTAATGTAGTGATAGATTAATTGAATGGGCCTGAATAGATAGATAGATAGATTTCTTTATTTTTGTGTCATGCACCAAAGGCGCCCAGCCCACATGGGCTTACAGGACACACCATATCATTGCATTCAATATTGCATTGTGTACAATAAACAGATATGTTTTGTTGATATTCCCTTTTTTTTTTACACAAACAAAACATTCTGCCTTATTTCCCACGCCCTGCATAAAAAGTCTGCCAAAGCAAAAGTACCTTTCCTAAAACATAATTCCAGTTTTTCATAGTCCTCCAACCAGAAAAAGTCTGCACAGATGGTTGTCATTTTACAAAATAATACATGTGTTAATGCTTCATATAATGGGCAGTAAAACAAAAGATGATAGATTGAACAGGCAACTAATGTAGTGATTGATTAATTGAATGGGCCTGAATAGATCTGTGTAGGCTACAACAATTGGCGTGCTTTGTGTAAATGGCCGTCGTGAGGTTCACTGTTCCTTTTTAGATGGACATTCCACAGCGCCAGCGCCATGGGGGAGGGTGGAGGGGCACACACACACACACACACTGGGGCCAGCGTGTAGGCATAGTCTACTGTAGTAAATATAGGCGACTAATAATGTGCATGGAATGGATAGTGCATGAGTGTGCAGGTTCAGCGCACACGCGCAATTGCGATGTATGGATAAATGAAATGATTAAGCACGCAACATTGAGAAGCATGCAACATGCTGTGTGATTACCTGTTTCGGTTCGCGACACACACACACAGGGCGATGTATGGATAAATCAAACGAACGATTAAGCAAGCAACATTGAGAAGGATGCAACATGCTGTGTGATTTACCTGTTTGGGTTTGTTTTGCGCGACTGGCTCGCAAATGTTTGGAGGCACGCGTGTATTGAGAAAGTGCGCTGCGTTTTCTTCGTGGCATATTGTGTTTTTGGGGGGGTGATGGCAGAGTATATTTTGTTGGTGGAGTGAGTAGCCTACAGTGCAGTCAGAGAGTAGTTCACAGGTCACACACAGGAGCAGTGAAAGGGGGAGGGGACTTGGGATGGCAGTGTAGAGTAGGCACGACATTGAGGGGATAGAAACCATCCCGGTCGCGTGGTTCATCTAACGCGTGTGTCACTGTGAAGGACTGGCCCCATTAAGTGAACGTAGTTGGTGACACAGGAGCAGTGAAAGGGGGAGGGGCCTTCGGATGGCAGTGTAGAGTAGGCACGACATTGAGGGGTAGAAACCATCCCGGTCGCGTGGTTGATCTAACGTGTGTGTCACTGTGAAGGACTGGCCCCATGAAGTGAACGTAGTTGGCGTAGTAGACGCCAACATGACGATTTTGACGTAGGCTGTTGAGGTTGAGCAAGAATAGCGTGTTTCAGAAAAGTAATATTTAAACAGTAAATAAGACATTTTTGGCGAATGCAATGTAGTCTATATGTTTTGTGGGAGTGTGCAGGTTTTATTTTGCATAGAGAGATGTGTGGTGGAAGTGTGGTTTGGTCGGAGATAGAGCACGAATGAACGGCCATGTGCTCATGTACCCCCTGTCTATTAGGTCAGAAAAGTAATATTTAAACAGTAAATAAGACATTTTTGGCGAATGCAATGTAGTCTATATGTTTTGTGGGAGTGTGCAGGTTTTATTTTGCATAGAGAGATGTGTGGTGGAAGTGTGGTTTGGTCGGAGATAGAGCACGAATGAACGGCCATGTGCTCATGTACCCCCTGTCTATTAGGTCAGAAAAGTAATATTTAAACAGTAAATAAGACATTTTTGGCGAATGCAATGTAGTCTATATGTTTTGTGGGAGTGTGCAGGTTTTATTTTGCATAGAGAGATGTGTGGTGGAAGTGTGGTTTGGTCGGAGATAGAGCACGAATGAACGGCCATGTGCTCATGTACCCCCTGTCTATTAGGTCAGAAAAGTAATATTTAAACAGTAAATAAGACATTTTTGGCGAATGCAATGTAGTCTATATGTTTTGTGGGAGTGTGCAGGTTTTATTTTGCATAGAGAGATGTGTGGTGGAAGTGTGGTTTGGTCGGAGATAGAGCACGAATGAACGGCCATGTGCTCATGTACCCCCTGTCTATTAGGTCAGAAAAGTAATATTTAAACAGTAAATAAGACATTTTTGGCGAATGCAATGTAGTCTATATGTTTTGTGGGAGTGTGCAGGTTTTATTTTGCATAGAGAGATGTGTGGTGGAAGTGTGGTTTGGTCGGAGATAGAGCACGAATGAACGGCCATGTGCTCATGTACCCCCTGTCTATTAGGTCTGAAAAGTAATATTTAAACAGTAAATAAGACATTTTTGGCGAATGCAATGTAGTCTATATGTTTTGTGGGAGTGTGCAGGTTTTATTTTGCATAGAGAGATGTGTGGTGGAAGTGTGGTTTGGTCGGAGATAGAGCACGAATGAACGGCCATGTGCTCATGTACCCCCTGTCTATTAGGTCAGAAAAGTAATATTTAAACAGTAAATAAGACATTTTTGGCGAATGCAATGTAGTCTATATGTTTTGTGGGAGTGTGCAGGTTTTATTTTGCATAGAGAGATGTGTGGTGGAAGTGTGGTTTGGTCGGAGATAGAGCACGAATGAACGGCCATGTGCTCATGTACCCCCTGTCTATTAGGTCAGAAAAGTAATATTTAAACAGTAAATAAGACATTTTTGGCGAATGCAATGTAGTCTATATGTTTTGTGGGAGTGTGCAGGTTTTATTTTGCATAGAGAGATGTGTGGTGGAAGTGTGGTTTGGTCGGAGATAGAGCACCAATGAACGGCCATGTGCTCATGTACCCCCTGTCTATTAGGGTAGCAGGATATTAAAATAGGGAGGAGAGGAGTAACCTGTGTTGCAGTGGCTTGATAAAGAACCGTCCAAGGCACAAACTCTAAATATTACACTAGTTGGCAGCATGCTGAACAGACAGTATCCGATTATGTACACTACTGTCGTGTAATTTCTCCCTTTACACGAACTAGAATTCTATCTATTTGAGACAGAAACGGCTGAGCACACGGCAGGCTTGTAGACAGTAGTCAAAAACACTGGACGAATGAAAGCAGGTAGAGAGGTGAACTGAAGTGTTGTTGTTCATTTATTGCAACCGAGACAACCGAGATCCAAGACAGAGAGCTTCGCCTAGACCCTGAGCCTGGAGCAGCTCAGGGCTCTCCCACTGACCGCTGCTGCGGCCAGCCTAAAAGACTCTCCTAATCCTTGCATTTTACAGGACATATATACTGTTTTTGCATAGACACAGATATACGGAGGTGGAGACTGAAACTTTACATACCGGTATACATCAACATATTGCCACTTGGTAAGCAAAGGTCTCTCCTGGATACAATAGAATGCTAAATTTCCTATCACACCTGGCCAGGCCAAGACATTGACCTACTTAGCATCTCACCTTTAGCAGTGACCCAGGACAGGCCCACGACACCTTGACTCTAAATAACAAAGCCAGGCCTCTGAGACGAACTGCCTTGCATATTAAGCCAGTTCCCACCAAATACAACATGCAGTTTGAGTGGGATATTTGCATAGAACTATTGATCCTAGATACGACATTCCCCCCTTTTAGCAGACTCCCCGTCTGCTAAATACAAATTGTGGAACAATAATTCCCTTACACCCCCCTTGACCCCATCATATGACATAATACTAACCATAGGAAAGAAACAACGACAGACAGTGACACTTATTAAAAGTTCCCAAAAATAATTCCAGCATCCATATATGATTATTGACATTGCACTTTTACATTTAAGATAAACCACTTTTCTGAGGTAATCTTCAAACACTGCAAAGATGGAAAATGATTAGCACAATTAACTGACATTAAAACACAACACAAATCTTTGTCTTTACAATACCCACATTTTACAGACAGCTTGATAATTCATTTATATTTTTAAAAACTATATCCTCCCAAGGTTCGATCTTAATAACAGCACGCGGCGACGCATTACAGCAACAAGCCCTGGTTAGGCGAGACCTAATGACCATCTAAGCTACTACGGTTACTTCTCTTACGTTTAAAGGCCAAAGTTTTCTCGATATTAACAACAAAATCTCGCACGTCGTGGCAACTAACTGCCTTTTAGTTGACTATTATTTGCAAACTTCATACGAGAAAAGAATAACTATAGCTCTATTAATTGCAAGACGAATTACCACTGACGCGTAAGTGGGAGGAGCATCCCGTCCGCCTGATACAGCCACATCATTGTTTCAATAAAGCTAGACATATTTCCTCATTTCCGAGACAATATAGGCTCTATTTCTTGAATCAACTTTTTAACTAATTTAAACTTCGACAAAACACACATCAACACATGCCTACATTTATATGCTGAATACACTTACATTAGACACACACTTTTTGAATACAGAATAAAGACTGTTGAATATCCCCATCCGTTATTAATAAACTTTTAGTGTCTTTTTCCCATTGTCTCTTACCTTGTTTAATATCCATTATTCATTTAAGAAATTAGTCAATCTACCTTTAAAACAGACGCTGCTCCAAAATGAAGCGATACAGGTACCATGCTACTCTTTCACCAATGATTACTTTTAGTCCCATACTGCAGAATTACTGAGTAAAGTTAATAGACTGAACTATTTCGACTACTATTTTCACCATCGGCTACTTTAGACCCTCATTTAGATACAGGACTGTACATAACTGTATTTTAAATACTTTCTTAAACATAATTCTCCCTCCTCTCATGACGTACCTGAACAGCCACTCGGTCAACTGAGGAACTGCATGTATGAAGAAAATGTTTTTTCGCGCACCGCGCCGCTCTCACGTGTGTCCATTGTCCTTGCCCATCCAACACATTATTCATTCCCCCCTCCAGACATTACGAATATGAAATATCTCATAATGACTGGAAAGAAAAATATGAACTCCTGTGCAGCTACAGGCCGATCGAAACGCAACACGTGAGCTTGCAGATCTGCTCCGTTTGAAGAATGAATGACGTCCCCCGGTCGGTCGCCGTTTGTGAGCGTCGATGTGATGAATAGCACCGTGCCGTCCTCCCGCCGCGATGAATGCATCCGATCGCCGCTCGGTCGGGCCGCTGCTCGTCGCCGCTTGTAGTAGGCCCATTTCCCCGCATGGGACCGCCGCTTCTCCCCGCCGAGATGTGAAGAGACGCCCGTCGACGCGCTGTGCACCGCATATGTGCCGTCCTCCAACACCAAACGTCGAAGAGAAGATTGCTTTGTCCCGCCGCCGTTCGCCGAAAAAAATCCAAAAGCCAAAAATAGACAGAATCAACCCACTGGGTCCACTAGGTGTGTAGTGCCTGCAATGGGAATCTCCCACCACAATGGCACATTTGTATTCAGGCTCCATCTGTCGTGTAATTTCTCCCTTTACACGAACTAGAATTCTATCTATTTGAGACAGAAACGGCTGAGCACACGGCAGGCTTGTAGACAGTAGTCAAAAACACTGGACGAATGAAAGCAGGCAGAGAGGTGAACTGAAGTGTTGTTGTTCATTTATTGCAACCGAGACAACCGAGATCCAAGACAGAGAGCTTCGCCTAGACCCTGAGCCTGGAGCAGCTCAGGGCTCTCCCACTGACCGCTGCTGCGGCCAGCCTAAAAGACTCTCCTAATCCTTGCATTTTACAGGACATATATACTGTTTTTGCATAGACACAGATATACGGAGGTGGAGACTGAAACTTTACATACCGGTATACATCAACATATTGCCACTTGGTAAGCAAAGGTCTCTCCTGGATACAATAGAATGCTAAATTTCCTATCACACCTGGCCAGGCCAAGACATTGACCTACTTAGCATCTCACCTTTAGCAGTGACCCAGGACAGGCCCACGACACCTTGACTCTAAATAACAAAGCCAGGCCTCTGAGACGAACTGCCTTGCATATTAAGCCAGTTCCCACCAAATACAACATGCAGTTTGAGTGGGATATTTGCATAGAATTATTGATCCTAGATACGACACTACAAAAAAAGGCCTACACATAACATAACACACAAACGGTATACCCTAGTGAACAGCAAACAAGAACATATATGCCCCATTTGACATTTACAGCAGTACTATAAAATCCTAACTCTAAGAGCATGCAACCAAGTGGATCTGCGCTATCTTCTACAGAGCATAGGAGAAATACATAGTTATATGTAGCAGGGGGGACTTTTGAGGGATGCTTAATAATATATATACTTAATGCCTACTAAACTACGCCACCTTTTTCTAGAGGGAAGGTCCTCTTTAACAATATAAAGCACAGGTTCGTGTGACCAAGGTTGAGCATGGAAATAAGACATATTGGGATTTCAAACAAGGAATTTTATTCTCTTTTCGTTTTGTACACAGTTGTTCTTTTAAAATACTCATTAAAAGTCAACATCATATACTGTACCATATACACTTGGCTGGCGTACCGGAGGAGGAGCACAGCAGCATGGAATAAGGGCATTTCTATATTAATTCACCAGGCAGCCAGTATGCCGGTACATTTAGGAAAGCCATGCCTTCAGACTCTTGTCCTCCTCGGATACGTCAACCTTACAGCAAGCTAGGGGATCCCCTGAATGAAAGCAGCCCAGCCCTTTTAAACCTGTCGGCCAATAAACCCCACCCTTAATTTGAAACAAGGAGCACCTGGCTGATGTTGCCATAGTAACAGGTCTACCTGGTTACATATATAAAATATCAGGTACAGTAAACCAGTGGTTCCCAAAGTGGGGTCCGGGGACCCCCAGGGGTACCTGAGGGAGTTCCAGGGGGGACCCATCTATTTTGTTCATGTTCATAATGTGCTAAAGTGTTTAAAGCAGTGGTTCCCAAACTTTTTCATGTCAAGGACCCCCAAATTGACACTACTTAGCCCATGGACCCCCATTTGAAAAGATATGCCAGGGACCCCCATAAGAGAAGACGTACACATTTGGACGTCTACATTTAGACGTCTACATTTAGACGTCTGTATACATTTAGATGAGCATGGAGAAATTTTGACATTTTTGACATTTTTGCCTTATATAGGATGTTAATGGTATGGTCACATATACACCCGATATAAAACAAATTGCTCAATGCTGACAGCCAGTCAGCAAGAGGATTCATGAATGTATAGACAATAATAGGCCAATAAAAAAAAAACTATACCGAATGTCCCGCTCCACACCCCCGACTGCCGGACTAAGAGAGCATTTTATGTCTTAAAACTGGCCATTCATTGTCAATGGCATTCAATGTTTGTGTTTACACACACCCTCAAAGCTGGACATAGGAGGTGCTAGCGCCCCTCAAAAACAGAACAGAGAATGGGAAAATCCAACCAAGGAATACTTTTCTTAGAAATGTTGCCAACTGACTCTTTGCGGTTATAGTAAAATAAGAATTGGAGTTGCAAATTACCTTGATTTGTTGATTTGTTTAACTAAGCCAAATACTAGCCAGAGACGTGTTTATATGTCATTCTGTGTCTCCAAAGAGATTCTAAACAAATCTTGTATATTTGCCACTCCAATTCCTATTTTATTATAATAATGCAGAGAATCGGTTACATATATCTGGACTGAGAGTTGAATGACACAAAAGAGCCAGGCCTTTACCGACACAAGAGTTTCTCTCTCTCTCCTTAGTTTAACTATAGGGAACAAAGAGTCTACCAACGCGCCTAAAGCCTGGAACAGCTGGTTCCGGTGCATCACAGGAACAAGGACAATAGTTGCAGGAGGAGGAGAGGACACTGGAGGAGCACGGACATTTCTTTTATTATAATCTTGTCACCAGGAGGAAGGGTTGATGTCTGCCATGGACTTCATCTACATCTGACCAGGTCCGTCTCTCCCCCAAACCTCAAGTTCTGGACATCTATGAGCATACTCTAGTCTGGAGAATTAGTTCCACAGGCACCCGGGGGCACTGCTCCTTTTAGTACCTTCAAAACCAGACACATTAACAGCTGGGGAAACTCTTTTCTTTTGTCCCCACCCTGAGCTATCCTCAACCAATGCAGAAGAGACCATGCTGGGCAGGACCTATCCGGTTGAGTGTCCAAACTGAAGTATGCAAGCATTTTGTTGAAGCACCGCCCAAGGCAACGGTGTGGACACTTTGTAAATATTCTGTTTACATTCTCCGTGAATGTAACGAGCGCAGTGATTGGGGGGAAATGCATGTGACGGGAGTTCAAGGTTCAAGGTTCA
The DNA here is from genome assembly GCF_963924005.1 of Protomyctophum bolini. Classification (NCBI taxonomy): domain Eukaryota; kingdom Metazoa; phylum Chordata; class Actinopteri; order Myctophiformes; family Myctophidae; genus Protomyctophum; species Protomyctophum bolini. The sequence continues at coordinate 20,605,797 of NC_137882.1, forward strand.
GCGTGTACCTTTCCCTGTCCTTCCTCCTCTTGCCCTCGCTCTTCTTCTTGTGAGTGTGTTTGGATGTGTCCTTCATGTCGTGTTTGGATGTGTCCTTCCTGTCGTGTTTGGATGTGTCCTTCGTGTCGTGTTTGGATGTGTCCTTGGTCCTTGTCCTTGGAAAAAAAAGTTAGCCTCGTTTCTCATCATTTTGGACCGTGGGCAAATCTTCAAAAATGATGAAAAACTGCGCGCTATAGTATGCCGTACGATATGGGCTATAGCCCACGGTCCAAAATGATGAGAAACGAGGCTAACTTTTTTTTTCAAAATTTCAAAAAACATGGGCTATAACCCATCGTTTTTGTCATTTCGTCATTTTTTTTAAATCTTCAAAAATGATGAAAAACGGCGCGCTATAGTATGCCGTACGATATGGGCTATAGCCCATGGTCCAAAATGATAAGAAACGAGGCTAACTTTTTTTTTCAAAATTTCAAAAAACATGGGCTATAACCCATCGTTTTTGTCATTTCGTCATTTTTTTCAAATCTTCAAAAATGATGTAAAACGGCGCGCTATAGTATGCCGTACGATATGGGCTATAGCCCATGGTCCAAAATGATGAGAAACGAGGCTAACTTTTTTTTTCAAAATTTCAAAAAACATGGGCTATAACCCATCGTTTTTGTCATTTTGTCATTTTTTTCAAATCTTCAAAAATGATGAAAAACGGCGCGCTATAGTATGCCGTACGATATGGGCTATAGCCCATGGTCCAAAATGATGAGAAACGAGGCTAACTTTTTTTTTCAAAATTTCAAAAAACATGGGTTATAACCCATCGTTTTTGTCATTTCGTCATTTTTTTCAAATCTTCAAAAATGATGAAAAACGGCGCGCTATAGTATGCCGTACGATATGGGCTATAGCCCACGGTCCAAAATGATGAGAAACGAGGCTAACTTTTTTTTCCAAAATTTCAAAAAACATGGGCTATAACCCATCGTTTTTGTCATTTCGTCATTTTTTTCAAATCCTCAAAAATGATGAAAAACTGCGCGCTATAGTATGCCGTACGATATGGGCTATAGCCCACGGTCCAAAATGATGAGAAACGAGGCTAACTTTTTTTTCCAAAATTTCAAAAAACATGGGCTATAACCCATCGTTTTTGTCATTTCGTCATTTTTTTCAAATCCTCAAAAATGATGAAAAACTGCGCGCTATAGTATGCCGTACGATATGGGCTATAGCCCACGGTCCAAAATGATGAGAAACGAGGCTAACTTTTTTTTCCAAAATTTCAAAAAACATGGGCTATAACCCATCGTTTTTGTCATTTCGTCATTTTTTTCAAATCCTCAAAAATGATGAAAAACAGCGCGCTATAGTATGCCGTACGATATGGGCTATAGCCCACGGTCCAAAATGATGAGAAACGAGGCTAACTTTTTTTTCCCAAATTTCAAAAAACATGGGCTATAACCCATCGTTTTTGTCATTTCGTCATTTTTTTCAAATCCTCAAAAATGATGAAAAACTGCGCGCTATAGTATGCCGTACGATATGGGCTATAGCCCATGGTCCAAAATGATGAGAAACGAGGCTAACTTTTTTTTTCAAAATTTCAAAAAACATGGACTATAACCCATCGTTTTTGTCATTTTGTCATTTTTTTCAAATCCTCAAAAATGATGAAAAACTGCGCGCTATAGTATGCCGTACGATATGGGCTATAGCCCACGGTCCAAAATGATGAGAAACGAGGCTAACTTTTTTTTCCAAAATTTCAAAAAACATGGGCTATAACCCATCGTTTTTGTCATTTCGTCATTTTTTTCAAATCCTCAAAAATGATGAAAAACTGCGCGCTATAGTATGCCGTACGATATGGGCTATAGCCCACGGTCCAAAATGATGAGAAACGAGGCTAACTTTTTTTTCCAAAATTTCAAAAAACATGGGCTATAACCCATCGTTTTTGTCATTTCGTCATTTTTTTCAAATCCTCAAAAATGATGAAAAACTGCGCGCTATAGTATGCCGTACGATATGGGCTATAGCCCACGGTCCAAAATGATGAGAAACGAGGCTAACTTTTTTTTCCAAAATTTCAAAAAACATGGGCTATAACCCATCGTTTTTGTCATTTCGTCATTTTTTTCAAATCCTCAAAAATGATGAAAAACTGCGCGCTATAGTATGCCGTACGATATGGGCTATAGCCCACGGTCCAAAATGATGAGAAACGAGGCTAACTTTTTTTTCCCAAATTTCAAAAAACATGGGCTATAACCCATCGTTTTTGTCATTTCGTCATTTTTTTCAAATCCTCAAAAATGATGAAAAACTGCGCGCTATAGTATGCCGTACGATATGGGCTATAGCCCACGGTCCAAAATGATGAGAAACGAGGCTAACTTTTTTTTCCCAAATTTCAAAAAACATGGGCTATAACCCATCGTTTTTGTCATTTCGTCATTTTTTTCAAATCCTCAAAAATGATGAAAAACTGCGCGCTATAGTATGCCGTATGATATGGGCTATAGCCCACGGTCCAAAATGATGAGAAACGAGGCTAACTTTTTTTTCCAAAATTTCAAAAAACATGGGCTATAACCCATCGTTTTTGTCATTTCGTCATTTTTTTCAAATCCTCAAAAATGATGAAAAACTGCGCGCTATAGTATGCCGTACGATATGGGCTATAGCCCACGGTCCAAAATGATGAGAAACGAGGCTAACTTTTTTTTCCAAAATTTCAAAAAACATGGGCTATAACCCATCGTTTTTGTCATTTCGTCATTTTTTTCAAATCCTCAAAAATGATGAAAAACTGCGCGCTATAGTATGCCGTACGATATGGGCTATAGCCCACGGTCCAAAATGATGAGAAACGAGGCTAACTTTTTTTTCCCAAATTTCAAAAAACATGGGCTATAACCCATCGTTTTTGTCATTTCGTCATTTTTTTCAAATCCTCAAAAATGATGAAAAACTGCGCGCTATAGTATGCCGTACGATATGGGCTATAGCCCACGGTCCAAAATGATGAGAAACGAGGCTAACTTTTTTTTCCCAAATTTCAAAAAACATGGGCTATAACCCATCGTTTTTGTCATTTCGTCATTTTTTTCAAATCCTCAAAAATGATGAAAAACTGCGCGCTATAGTATGCCGTATGATATGGGCTATAGCCCACGGTCCAAAATGATGAGAAACGAGGCTAACTTTTTTTTCCAAAATTTCAAAAAACATGGGCTATAACCCATCGTTTTTGTCATTTCGTCATTTTTTTCAAATCCTCAAAAATGATGAAAAACTGCGCGCTATAGTATGCCGTACGATATGGGCTATAGCCCACGGTCCAAAATGATGAGAAACGAGGCTAACTTTTTTTTCCAAAATTTCAAAAAACATGGGCTATAACCCATCGTTTTTGTCATTTCGTCATTTTTTTCAAATCCTCAAAAATGATGAAAAACTGCGCGCTATAGTATGCCGTACGATATGGGCTATAGCCCACGGTCCAAAATGATGAGAAACGAGGCTAACTTTTTTTCCCAAAATTTCAAAAAACATGGGCTATAACCCATCGTTTTTGTCATTTCGTCATTTTTTTCAAATCCTCAAAAATGATGAAAAACTGCGCGCTATAGTATGCCGTACGATATGGGCTATAGCCCACGGTCCAAAATGATGAGAAACGAGGCTAACTTTTTTTTCCAAAATTTCAAAAAACATGGGCTATAACCCATCGTTTTTGTCATTTCGTCATTTTTTTCAAATCCTCAAAAATGATGAAAAACTGCGCGCTATAGTATGCCGTACGATATGGGCTATAGCCCACGGTCCAAAATGATGAGAAACGAGGCTAACTTTTTTTTCCCAAATTTCAAAAAACATGGGCTATAACCCATCGTTTTTGTCATTTCGTCATTTTTTTCAAATCCTCAAAAATGATGAAAAACTGTGCGCTATAGTATGCCGTACGATATGGGCTATAGCCCACGGTCCAAAATGATGAGAAACGAGGCTAACTTTTTTTTCCCAAATTTCAAAAAACATGGGCTATAACCCATCGTTTTTGTCATTTCGTCATTTTTTTCAAATCCTCAAAAATGATGAAAAACTGCGCGCTATAGTATGCCGTATGATATGGGCTATAGCCCACGGTCCAAAATGATGAGAAACGAGGCTAACTTTTTTTTCCAAAATTTCAAAAAACATGGGCTATAACCCATCGTTTTTGTCATTTCGTCATTTTTTTCAAATCCTCAAAAATGATGAAAAACTGCGCGCTATAGTATGCCGTACGATATGGGCTATAGCCCACGGTCCAAAATGATGAGAAACGAGGCTAACTTTTTTTTCCAAAATTTCAAAAAACATGGGCTATAACCCATCGTTTTTGTCATTTCGTCATTTTTTTCAAATCCTCAAAAATGATGAAAAACTGCGCGCTATAGTATGCCGTACGATATGGGCTATAGCCCACGGTCCAAAATGATGAGAAACGAGGCTAACTTTTTTTCCCAAAATTTCAAAAAACATGGGCTATAACCCATCGTTTTTGTCATTTCGTCATTTTTTTCAAATCCTCAAAAATGATGAAAAACTGCGCGCTATAGTATGCCGTACGATATGGGCTATAGCCCACGGTCCAAAATGATGAGAAACGAGGCTAACTTTTTTTCCCAAAATTTCAAAAAACATGGGCTATAACCCATCGTTTTTGTCATTTCGTCATTTTTTTCAAATCCTCAAAAATGATGAAAAACTGCGCGCTATAGTATGCCGTACGATATGGGCTATAGCCCACGGTCCAAAATGATGAGAAACGAGGCTAACTTTTTTTTCCCAAATTTCAAAAAACATGGGCTATAACCCATCGTTTTTGTCATTTCGTCATTTTTTTCAAATCCTCAAAAATGATGAAAAACTGCGCGCTATAGTATGCCGTATGATATGGGCTATAGCCCACGGTCCAAAATGATGAGAAACGAGGCTAACTTTTTTTTCAAAAATTTCAAAAAACATGGGCTATAACCCATCGTTTTTGTCATTTCGTCATTTTTTTCAAATCCTCAAAAATGATGAAAAACTGCGCGCTATAGTATGCCGTACGATATGGGCTATAGCCCATGGTCCAAAATGATGAGAAACGAGGCTAACTTTTTTTTCCAAAATTTCAAAAAACATGGACTATAACCCATCGTTTTTGTCATTTTGTCATTTTTTTCAAATCCTCAAAAATGATGAAAAACTGCGCGCTATAGTATGCCGTACGATATGGGCTATAGCCCACGGTCCAAAATGATGAGAAACGAGGCTAACTTTTTTTTCCAAAATTTAAAAAAACATGGGCTATAACCCATCGTTTTTGTCATTTCGTCATTTTTTTCAAATCCTCAAAAATGATGAAAAACTGCGCGCTATAGTATGCCGTACGATATGGGCTATAGCCCACGGTCCAAAATGATGAGAAACGAGGCTAACTTTTTTTTCCAAAATTTCAAAAAACATGGGCTATAACCCATCGTTTTTGTCATTTCGTCATTTTTTTCAAATCCTCAAAAATGATGAAAAACTGCGCGCTATAGTATGCCGTACGATATGGGCTATAGCCCACGGTCCAAAATGATGAGAAACGAGGCTAACTTTTTTTTCCCAAATTTCAAAAAACATGGGCTATAACCCATCGTTTTTGTCATTTCGTCATTTTTTTCAAATCCTCAAAAATGATGAAAAACTGCGCGCTATAGTATGCCGTACGATATGGGCTATAGCCCACGGTCCAAAATGATGAGAAACGAGGCTAACTTTTTTTTCCCAAATTTCAAAAAACATGGGCTATAACCCATCGTTTTTGTCATTTCGTCATTTTTTTCAAATCCTCAAAAATGATGAAAAACTGCGCGCTATAGTATGCCGTATGATATGGGCTATAGCCCACGGTCCAAAATGATGAGAAACGAGGCTAACTTTTTTTTCCAAAATTTCAAAAAACATGGGCTATAACCCATCGTTTTTGTCATTTCGTCATTTTTTTCAAATCCTCAAAAATGATGAAAAACTGCGCGCTATAGTATGCCGTACGATATGGGCTATAGCCCACGGTCCAAAATGATGAGAAACGAGGCTAACTTTTTTTTCCAAAATTTCAAAAAACATGGGCTATAACCCATCGTTTTTGTCATTTCGTCATTTTTTTCAAATCCTCAAAAATGATGAAAAACTGCGCGCTATAGTATGCCGTACGATATGGGCTATAGCCCACGGTCCAAAATGATGAGAAACGAGGCTAACTTTTTTTCCCAAAATTTCAAAAAACATGGGCTATAACCCATCGTTTTTGTCATTTCGTCATTTTTTTCAAATCCTCAAAAATGATGAAAAACTGCGCGCTATAGTATGCCGTACGATATGGGCTATAGCCCACGGTCCAAAATGATGAGAAACGAGGCTAACTTTTTTTCCCAAAATTTCAAAAAACATGGGCTATAACCCATCGTTTTTGTCATTTCGTCATTTTTTTCAAATCCTCAAAAATGATGAAAAACTGCGCGCTATAGTATGCCGTACGATATGGGCTATAGCCCACGGTCCAAAATGATGAGAAACGAGGCTAACTTTTTTTTCCCAAATTTCAAAAAACATGGGCTATAACCCATCGTTTTTGTCATTTCGTCATTTTTTTCAAATCCTCAAAAATGATGAAAAACTGCGCGCTATAGTATGCCGTACGATATGGGCTATAGCCCACGGTCCAAAATGATGAGAAACGAGGCTAACTTTTTTTTCCCAAATTTCAAAAAACATGGGCTATAACCCATCGTTTTTGTCATTTCGTCATTTTTTTCAAATCCTCAAAAATGATGAAAAACTGCGCGCTATAGTATGCCGTATGATATGGGCTATAGCCCACGGTCCAAAATGATGAGAAACGAGGCTAACTTTTTTTTCCAAAATTTCAAAAAACATGGGCTATAACCCATCGTTTTTGTCATTTCGTCATTTTTTTCAAATCCTCAAAAATGATGAAAAACTGCGCGCTATAGTATGCCGTACGATATGGGCTATAGCCCATGGTCCAAAATGATGAGAAACGAGGCTAACTTTTTTTTCCAAAATTTCAAAAAACATGGACTATAACCCATCGTTTTTGTCATTTTGTCATTTTTTTCAAATCCTCAAAAATGATGAAAAACTGCGCGCTATAGTATGCCGTACGATATGGGCTATAGCCCACGGTCCAAAATGATGAGAAACGAGGCTAACTTTTTTTTCCAAAATTTAAAAAAACATGGGCTATAACCCATCGTTTTTGTCATTTCGTCATTTTTTTCAAATCCTCAAAAATGATGAAAAACTGCGCGCTATAGTATGCCGTACGATATGGGCTATAGCCCACGGTCCAAAATGATGAGAAACGAGGCTAACTTTTTTTTCCCAAATTTCAAAAAACATGGGCTATAACCCATCGTTTTTGTCATTTCGTCATTTTTTCAAATCCTCAAAAATGATGAAAAACTGCGCGCTATAGTATGCCGTATGATATGGGCTATAGCCCACGGTCCAAAATGATGAGAAACGAGGCTAACTTTTTTTTCCAAAATTTCAAAAAACATGGGCTATAACCCATCGTTTTTGTCATTTCGTCATTTTTTTCAAATCCTCAAAAATGATGAAAAACTGCGCGCTATAGTATGCCGTACGATATGGGCTATAGCCCATGGTCCAAAATGATGAGAAACGAGGCTAACTTTTTTTTCCAAAATTTCAAAAAACATGGACTATAACCCATCGTTTTTGTCATTTTGTCATTTTTTTCAAATCCTCAAAAATGATGAAAAACTGCGCGCTATAGTATGCCGTACGATATGGGCTATAGCCCACGGTCCAAAATGATGAGAAACGAGGCTAACTTTTTTTTCCAAAATTTAAAAAAACATGGGCTATAACCCATCGTTTTTGTCATTTCGTCATTTTTTTCAAATCCTCAAAAATGATGAAAAACTGCGCGCTATAGTATGCCGTACGATATGGGCTATAGCCCACGGTCCAAAATGATGAGAAACGAGGCTAACTTTTTTTTCCAAAATTTCAAAAAACATGGGCTATAACCCATCGTTTTTGTCATTTCGTCATTTTTTTCAAATCCTCAAAAATGATGAAAAACTGCGCGCTATAGTATGCCGTACGATATGGGCTATAGCCCACGGTCCAAAATGATGAGAAACGAGGCTAACTTTTTTTTCCCAAATTTCAAAAACATGGGCTATAACCCATCGTTTTTGTCATTTCGTCATTTTTTTCAAATCCTCAAAAATGATGAAAAACTGCGCGCTATAGTATGCCGTACGATATGGGCTATAGCCCACGGTCCAAAATGATGAGAAACGAGGCTAACTTTTTTTTCCCAAATTTAAAAAAACATGGGCTATAACCCATCGTTTTTGTCATTTCGTCATTTTTTTCAAATCCTCAAAAATGATGAAAAACTGCGCGCTATAGTATGCCGTATGATATGGGCTATAGCCCACGGTCCAAAATGATGAGAAACGAGGCTAACTTTTTTTTCCAAAATTTCAAAAAACATGGGCTATAACCCATCGTTTTTGTCATTTCGTCATTTTTTTCAAATCCTCAAAAATGATGAAAAACTGCGCGCTATAGTATGCCGTACGATATGGGCTATAGCCCACGGTCCAAAATGATGAGAAACGAGGCTAACTTTTTTTTCCAAAATTTCAAAAAACATGGGCTATAACCCATCGTTTTTGTCATTTCGTCATTTTTTTCAAATCCTCAAAAATGATGAAAAACTGCGCGCTATAGTATGCCGTACGATATGGGCTATAGCCCACGGTCCAAAATGATGAGAAACGAGGCTAACTTTTTTTCCCAAAATTTCAAAAAACATGGGCTATAACCCATCGTTTTTGTCATTTCGTCATTTTTTTCAAATCCTCAAAAATGATGAAAAACTGCGCGCTATAGTATGCCGTACGATATGGGCTATAGCCCACGGTCCAAAATGATGAGAAACGAGGCTAACTTTTTTTCCCAAAATTTCAAAAAACATGGGCTATAACCCATCGTTTTTGTCATTTCGTCATTTTTTTCAAATCCTCAAAAATGATGAAAAACTGCGCGCTATAGTATGCCGTACGATATGGGCTATAGCCCACGGTCCAAAATGATGAGAAACGAGGCTAACTTTTTTTTCCCAAATTTCAAAAAACATGGGCTATAACCCATCGTTTTTGTCATTTCGTCATTTTTTTCAAATCCTCAAAAATGATGAAAAACTGCGCGCTATAGTATGCCGTACGATATGGGCTATAGCCCACGGTCCAAAATGATGAGAAACGAGGCTAACTTTTTTTTCCCAAATTTCAAAAAACATGGGCTATAACCCATCGTTTTTGTCATTTCGTCATTTTTTTCAAATCCTCAAAAATGATGAAAAACTGCGCGCTATAGTATGCCGTATGATATGGGCTATAGCCCACGGTCCAAAATGATGAGAAACGAGGCTAACTTTTTTTTCCAAAATTTCAAAAAACATGGGCTATAACCCATCGTTTTTGTCATTTCGTCATTTTTTTCAAATCCTCAAAAATGATGAAAAACTGCGCGCTATAGTATGCCGTACGATATGGGCTATAGCCCATGGTCCAAAATGATGAGAAACGAGGCTAACTTTTTTTTCCAAAATTTCAAAAAACATGGACTATAACCCATCGTTTTTGTCATTTTGTCATTTTTTTCAAATCCTCAAAAATGATGAAAAACTGCGCGCTATAGTATGCCGTACGATATGGGCTATAGCCCACGGTCCAAAATGATGAGAAACGAGGCTAACTTTTTTTTCCAAAATTTAAAAAAACATGGGCTATAACCCATCGTTTTTGTCATTTCGTCATTTTTTTCAAATCCTCAAAAATGATGAAAAACTGCGCGCTATAGTATGCCGTACGATATGGGCTATAGCCCACGGTCCAAAATGATGAGAAACGAGGCTAACTTTTTTTTCCAAAATTTCAAAAAACATGGGCTATAACCCATCGTTTTTGTCATTTCGTCATTTTTTTCAAATCCTCAAAAATGATGAAAAACTGCGCGCTATAGTATGCCGTACGATATGGGCTATAGCCCACGGTCCAAAATGATGAGAAACGAGGCTAACTTTTTTTTCCAAAATTTCAAAAAACATGGGCTATAACCCATCGTTTTTGTCATTTCGTCATTTTTTTCAAATCCTCAAAAATGATGAAAAACTGCGCGCTATAGTATGCCGTACGATATGGGCTATAGCCCACGGTCCAAAATGATGAGAAACGAGGCTAACTTTTTTTCCCAAAATTTCAAAAAACATGGGCTATAACCCATCGTTTTTGTCATTTCGTCATTTTTTTCAAATCCTCAAAAATGATGAAAAACTGCGCGCTATAGTATGCCGTACGATATGGGCTATAGCCCACGGTCCAAAATGATGAGAAACGAGGCTAACTTTTTTTTCCAAAATTTCAAAAAACATGGGCTATAACCCATCGTTTTTGTCATTTCGTCATTTTTTTCAAATCCTCAAAAATGATGAAAAACTGCGCCCTATAGTATGCCGTACGATATGGGCTATAGCCCACGGTCCAAAATGATGAGAAACGAGGCTAACTTCTTTTTTCAAAATTTCAAAAAACATGGGCTATAACCCATCGTTTTTGTCATTTCGTCATTTTTTTTAAATCTTCAAAAATGATGAAAAACGGCGCGCTATAGTATGCCGTACGATATGGGCTATAGCCCATGGTCCAAAATGATGAGAAACGAGGCTAACTTTTTTTTTCAAAATTTCAAAAAACATGGGCTATAACCCATCGTTTTTGTCATTTCGTCATTTTTTTCAAATCTTCAAAAATGATGAAAAACGGCGCGCTATAGTATGCCGTACGATATGGGCTATGCGTTTGGGAGGGTTGTGCCCAGAACGAAAATGTTGTTCAAACTGTGTTTGATTTTGGGGGTGGGGGTGTTACGGCCGCAGGCCTATATATGTCTTTGTCTGCGTGGTGCGCACAGTGCGCGCCCCGTTGCCTAACCCAGCCCTGTAGGTCCGTCAGCACAGCCATTGGTGGGGAGCAGTGCCGCCGCTCCGCTGTTGGTCGCCCGCTCCGCATCTCGCTCCTCCAACCAGCTTCTACACCTGCGCCCACCTGACGGCATAAAGGCGTCCTGAAGCCTTCACTCCGGGCCGCTGTCCAAACAGTCACTCCAGAGTGGAGCCGGCTAGAGGCAGCGCGCCCTCCGTGCAGCAAGAGAATGCACGGAGTATCACAATACAACCACCCGTATAGCAAGAGTTGCTATGATGAGTTTATTGTGTCACTTCTATATGTTCTGAGCACCTGGCCACGGAAGCCTGCTTTTTGTACAGTTTGTTAGATTAGAATAGAGTAGGCAATGGTAGGGCACTGTTGTCACTTTATTTTCGGTTGTTAGGTTAGTGTGTCTAAAACTTAAGAGGTTAGTTTTAGTATGCTTTTGATTATTTCCCTTAGTTGCTCCGTGTGTCATTTATGTTTGTAAAAGAGAACGTAATTATTACATATTGAATACTTATATATAAATGTATACTGTTTCCCACTATTGGCATAAAATTATATAATAAAGAACTTTGGCATTTCTACTACCTTGCCTTATTAATAACCGTCCTAGACTCGGTGAGTCGTAACACCTGGACCTGTAAATGAACACAAAAACAAAGGCACTGGTGTCGGACTTCTGGTTTACCGGAACGGGGTTCAACTCCCTGCAGTGCCCTGCTCAATGTGTTGTATTTACCGGAAAAATTGAGTGTTGCGGAGGATGAGAAACATTTCCGCAATTCCGCAATTTCACGTGTTTTCCGCAATTTTTTATTTCCGCAATTTCACGTGTTTTCCGCAATTTCCGCAATTTCACGTGTTTTCCGCAATTTGCAATTTCCGCAATTTCACGTGTTTTCCGCAATTTCACGTGTTTTCCGCAATTTCCGCAATTTCACGTGTTTTCCGCAATTTTTTATTTCCGCAATTTCACGTGTGCAATTACGGAAATTGAGGAAATTGCGGAAATTGAGGAAATTGCGGAATTGCGGAAATGGAAATTGCGGAAATTGAGGAAATTGCGGAAAAATTGCGGAATTGCGAAATTGCGGAAATGATAATTGCGGAAATTGCGGAATTGCGGAAATAGAAATTGCGGAAATTGAGGAAATTGCGGAAATTGAGGAAATTGAGGAAATTGCGGAATTGCGGAAATGGAAATTGCGGAAATTGAGGAAATTGCGGAAAAATTGCGGAAATTGAGGAAATTGCGGAAATCTTAATTGAAATTGCGGAATTGCGGAAATGGAAATTGCGGAAATTGAGGAAATTGCGGAAATTGAGGAAATTGCGGAAATGTTAATTGCGGAAATTGAGGAAATTGCGGAAATGTAAATTGAGGAAATTGCGGAAATTGCGGAAATTGCGGAAATGGAAATTGAGTAAATTGCGGAAATGGTAATTGCGGAAATTGCGGAATTGCGGAAATGTTTCTCATCCTCCGCAACACTCAATTTTTCCGGTAAATACAACACATTGAGCAGGGCACTGCAGGGAGTTGAACCCCGTTCCGGTAAACCAGAAGTCCGACACCAGTGCCTTAGTTTTTGTGTTCATTTACAGGTCCAGGTGTTACGACTCACCGAGTCTAGGACGGTTATTAATAAGGCAAGGTAGTAGAAATGCCAAAGTTCTTTATTATTCTAGGTGGCATGCCAATAGTGGGAAACAGTATACATTTATATATAAGTATTCAATATGTAATAATTACGTTCTCTTTTACAAACATAAATGACACACGGAGCAACTAAGGGAAATAATCAAAAGCATACTAAAACTAACCTCTTAAGTTTTAGACACACTAACCTAACAACCGAAAATAAAGTGACAACAGTGCCCTACCATTGCCTACTCTATTCTAATCTAACAAACTGTACAAAAAGCAGGCTTCCGTGGCCAGGTGCTCAGAACATATAGAAGTGACACAATAAACTCATCATAGCAACTCTTGCTATACGGGTGGTTGTATTGTGATACTCCGTGCATTCTCTTGCTGCACGGAGGGCGCGCTGCCTCTAGCCGGCTCCACTCTGGAGTGACTGTTTGGACAGCGGCCCGGAGTGAAGGCTTCAGGACGCCTTTATGCCGTCAGGTGGGCGCAGGTGTAGAAGCTGGTTGGAGGAGCGAGATGCGGAGCGGGCGACCAACAGCGGAGCGGCGGCACTGCTCCCCACCAATGGCTGTGCTGACGGACCTACAGGGCTGGGTTAGGCAACGGGGCGCGCACTGTGCGCACCACGCAGACAAAGACATATATAGGCCTGCGGCCGTAACACCCCCACCCCCAAAATCAAACACAGTTTGAACAACATTTTCGTTCTGGGCACAACCCTCCCAAACGCATAGCCCATATCGTACGGCATACTATAGCGCGCCGTTTTTCATCATTTTTGAAGATTTGAAAAAAATGACGAAATGACAAAAACGATGGGTTATAGCCCATGTTTTTTGAAATTTTGAAAAAAAAAGTTAGCCTCGTTTCTCATCATTTTGGACCATGGGCTATAGCCCATATCGTACGGCATACTATAGCGCGCCGTTTTTCATCATTTTTGAAGATTTAAAAAAAATGACGAAATGACAAAAACGATGGGTTATAGCCCATGTTTTTTGAAATTTTGAAAAAAGAAGTTAGCCTCGTTTCTCATCATTTTGGACCGTGGGCTATAGCCCATATCGTACGGCATACTATAGGGCGCAGTTTTTCATCATTTTTGAGGATTTGAAAAAAATGACGAAATGACAAAAACGATGGGTTATAGCCCATGTTTTTTGAAATTTTGGAAAAAAAAGTTAGCCTCGTTTCTCATCATTTTGGACCGTGGGCTATAGCCCATATCGTACGGCATACTATAGCGCGCAGTTTTTCATCATTTTTGAGGATTTGAAAAAAATGACGAAATGACAAAAACGATGGGTTATAGCCCATGTTTTTTGGAATTTTGGGAAAAAAAGTTAGCCTCGTTTCTCATCATTTTGGACCGTGGGCTATAGCCCATATCGTACGGCATACTATAGCGCGCAGTTTTTCATCATTTTTGAGGATTTGAAAAAAATGACGAAATGACAAAAACGATGGGTTATAGCCCATGTTTTTTGAAATTTTGGAAAAAAAAGTTAGCCTCGTTTCTCATCATTTTGGACCGTGGGCTATAGCCCATATCGTACGGCATACTATAGCGCGCAGTTTTTCATCATTTTTGAGGATTTGAAAAAAATGACGAAATGACAAAAACGATGGGTTATAGCCCATGTTTTTTGAAATTTTGGAAAAAAAAGTTAGCCTCGTTTCTCATCATTTTGGACCGTGGGCTATAGCCCATATCGTACGGCATACTATAGCGCGCAGTTTTTCATCATTTTTGAGGATTTGAAAAAAATGACGAAATGACAAAAACGATGGGTTATAGCCCATGTTTTTTTAAATTTTGGAAAAAAAAGTTAGCCTCGTTTCTCATCATTTTGGACCGTGGGCTATAGCCCATATCGTACGGCATACTATAGCGCGCAGTTTTTCATCATTTTTGAGGATTTGAAAAAAATGACAAAATGACAAAAACGATGGGTTATAGTCCATGTTTTTTGAAATTTTGGAAAAAAAAGTTAGCCTCGTTTCTCATCATTTTGGACCATGGGCTATAGCCCATATCGTACGGCATACTATAGCGCGCAGTTTTTCATCATTTTTGAGGATTTGAAAAAAATGACGAAATGACAAAAACGATGGGTTATAGCCCATGTTTTTTTAAATTTTGGAAAAAAAAGTTAGCCTCGTTTCTCATCATTTTGGACCGTGGGCTATAGCCCATATCATACGGCATACTATAGCGCGCAGTTTTTCATCATTTTTGAGGATTTGAAAAAAATGACGAAATGACAAAAACGATGGGTTATAGCCCATGTTTTTTGAAATTTGGGAAAAAAAAGTTAGCCTCGTTTCTCATCATTTTGGACCGTGGGCTATAGCCCATATCGTACGGCATACTATAGCGCGCAGTTTTTCATCATTTTTGAGGATTTGAAAAAAATGACGAAATGACAAAAACGATGGGTTATAGCCCATGTTTTTTGAAATTTGGGAAAAAAAAGTTAGCCTCGTTTCTCATCATTTTGGACCGTGGGCTATAGCCCATATCGTACGGCATACTATAGCGCGCAGTTTTTCATCATTTTTGAGGATTTGAAAAAAATGACGAAATGACAAAAACGATGGGTTATAGCCCATGTTTTTTGAAATTTTGGAAAAAAAAGTTAGCCTCGTTTCTCATCATTTTGGACCGTGGGCTATAGCCCATATCGTACGGCATACTATAGCGCGCAGTTTTTCATCATTTTTGAGGATTTGAAAAAAATGACGAAATGACAAAAACGATGGGTTATAGCCCATGTTTTTTTAAATTTTGGGAAAAAAAGTTAGCCTCGTTTCTCATCATTTTGGACCGTGGGCTATAGCCCATATCGTACGGCATACTATAGCGCGCAGTTTTTCATCATTTTTGAGGATTTGAAAAAAATGACGAAATGACAAAAACGATGGGTTATAGCCCATGTTTTTTGAAATTTTGGAAAAAAAAGTTAGCCTCGTTTCTCATCATTTTGGACCGTGGGCTATAGCCCATATCGTACGGCATACTATAGCGCGCAGTTTTTCATCATTTTTGAGGATTTGAAAAAAATGACGAAATGACAAAAACGATGGGTTATAGCCCATGTTTTTTGAAATTTTGGAAAAAAAAGTTAGCCTCGTTTCTCATCATTTTGGACCGTGGGCTATAGCCCATATCATACGGCATACTATAGCGCGCAGTTTTTCATCATTTTTGAGGATTTGAAAAAAATGACGAAATGACAAAAACGATGGGTTATAGCCCATGTTTTTTGAAATTTGGGAAAAAAAAGTTAGCCTCGTTTCTCATCATTTTGGACCGTGGGCTATAGCCCATATCGTACGGCATACTATAGCGCGCAGTTTTTCATCATTTTTGAGGATTTGAAAAAATGACGAAATGACAAAAACGATGGGTTATAGCCCATGTTTTTTGAAATTTGGGAAAAAAAAGTTAGCCTCGTTTCTCATCATTTTGGACCGTGGGCTATAGCCCATATCGTACGGCATACTATAGCGCGCAGTTTTTCATCATTTTTGAGGATTTGAAAAAAATGACGAAATGACAAAAACGATGGGTTATAGCCCATGTTTTTTGAAATTTTGGAAAAAAAAGTTAGCCTCGTTTCTCATCATTTTGGACCGTGGGCTATAGCCCATATCGTACGGCATACTATAGCGCGCAGTTTTTCATCATTTTTGAGGATTTGAAAAAAATGACGAAATGACAAAAACGATGGGTTATAGCCCATGTTTTTTGAAATTTTGGGAAAAAAAGTTAGCCTCGTTTCTCATCATTTTGGACCGTGGGCTATAGCCCATATCGTACGGCATACTATAGCGCGCAGTTTTTCATCATTTTTGAGGATTTGAAAAAAATGACGAAATGACAAAAACGATGGGTTATAGCCCATGTTTTTTGAAATTTTGGAAAAAAAAGTTAGCCTCGTTTCTCATCATTTTGGACCGTGGGCTATAGCCCATATCGTACGGCATACTATAGCGCGCAGTTTTTCATCATTTTTGAGGATTTGAAAAAAATGACGAAATGACAAAAACGATGGGTTATAGCCCATGTTTTTTGAAATTTTGGAAAAAAAAGTTAGCCTCGTTTCTCATCATTTTGGACCGTGGGCTATAGCCCATATCATACGGCATACTATAGCGCGCAGTTTTTCATCATTTTTGAGGATTTGAAAAAAATGACGAAATGACAAAAACGATGGGTTATAGCCCATGTTTTTTGAAATTTGGGAAAAAAAAGTTAGCCTCGTTTCTCATCATTTTGGACCGTGGGCTATAGCCCATATCGTACGGCATACTATAGCGCGCAGTTTTTCATCATTTTTGAGGATTTGAAAAAAATGACGAAATGACAAAAACGATGGGTTATAGCCCATGTTTTTTTAAATTTGGGAAAAAAAAGTTAGCCTCGTTTCTCATCATTTTGGACCGTGGGCTATAGCCCATATCGTACGGCATACTATAGTGCGCAGTTTTTCATCATTTTTGAGGATTTGAAAAAAATGACGAAATGACAAAAACGATGGGTTATAGCCCATGTTTTTTGAAATTTTGGAAAAAAAAGTTAGCCTCGTTTCTCATCATTTTGGACCGTGGGCTATAGCCCATATCGTACGGCATACTATAGCGCGCAGTTTTTCATCATTTTTGAGGATTTGAAAAAAATGACGAAATGACAAAAACGATGGGTTATAGCCCATGTTTTTTGAAATTTTGGAAAAAAAAGTTAGCCTCGTTTCTCATCATTTTGGACCGTGGGCTATAGCCCATATCGTACGGCATACTATAGCGCGCAGTTTTTCATCATTTTTGAGGATTTGAAAAAAATGACGAAATGACAAAAACGATGGGTTATAGCCCATGTTTTTTGAAATTTTGGAAAAAAAAGTTAGCCTCGTTTCTCATCATTTTGGACCGTGGGCTATAGCCCATATCGTACGGCATACTATAGCGCGCAGTTTTTCATCATTTTTGAGGATTTGAAAAAAATGACGAAATGACAAAAACGATGGGTTATAGCCCATGTTTTTTGAAATTTTGGAAAAAAAAGTTAGCCTCGTTTCTCATCATTTTGGACCGTGGGCTATAGCCCATATCGTACGGCATACTATAGCGCGCAGTTTTTCATCATTTTTGAGGATTTGAAAAAAATGACGAAATGACAAAAACGATGGGTTATAGCCCATGTTTTTTTAAATTTTGGAAAAAAAAGTTAGCCTCGTTTCTCATCATTTTGGACCGTGGGCTATAGCCCATATCGTACGGCATACTATAGCGCGCAGTTTTTCATCATTTTTGAGGATTTGGAAAAAATGACAAAATGACAAAAACGATGGGTTATAGTCCATGTTTTTTGAAATTTTGGAAAAAAAAGTTAGCCTCGTTTCTCATCATTTTGGACCATGGGCTATAGCCCATATCGTACGGCATACTATAGCGCGCAGTTTTTCATCATTTTTGAGGATTTGAAAAAAATGACGAAATGACAAAAACGATGGGTTATAGCCCATGTTTTTTGAAATTTGGGAAAAAAAAGTTAGCCTCGTTTCTCATCATTTTGGACCGTGGGCTATAGCCCATATCGTACGGCATACTATAGCGCGCAGTTTTTCATCATTTTTGAGGATTTGAAAAAAATGACGAAATGACAAAAACGATGGCTTATAGCCCATGTTTTTTGAAATTTTGGAAAAAAAAGTTAGCCTCGTTTCTCATCATTTTGGACCGTGGGCTATAGCCCATATCGTACGGCATACTATAGCGCGCAGTTTTTCATCATTTTTGAGGATTTGAAAAAAATGACGAAATGACAAAAACGATGGGTTATAGCCCATGTTTTTTGAAATTTTGGAAAAAAAAGTTAGCCTCGTTTCTCATCATTTTGGACCGTGGGCTATAGCCCATATCGTACGGCATACTATAGCGCGCAGTTTTTCATCATTTTTGAGGATTTGAAAAAAATGACAAAATGACAAAAACGATGGGTTATAGTCCATGTTTTTTGAAATTTTGGAAAAAAAAGTTAGCCTCGTTTCTCATCATTTTGGACCATGGGCTATAGCCCATATCGTACGGCATACTATAGCGCGCAGTTTTTCATCATTTTTGAGGATTTGAAAAAAATGACGAAATGACAAAAACGATGGGTTATAGCCCATGTTTTTTGAAATTTTGGAAAAAAAAGTTAGCCTCGTTTCTCATCATTTTGGACCGTGGGCTATAGCCCATATCGTACGGCATACTATAGCGCGCAGTTTTTCATCATTTTTGAGGATTTGAAAAAAATGACGAAATGACAAAAACGATGGGTTATAGCCCATGTTTTTTGAAATTTTGGAAAAAAAAGTTAGCCTCGTTTCTCATCATTTTGGACCGTGGGCTATAGCCCATATCGTACGGCATACTATAGCGCGCAGTTTTTCATCATTTTTGAGGATTTGAAAAAAATGACGAAATGACAAAAACGATGGGTTATAGCCCATGTTTTTTGAAATTTTGGAAAAAAAAGTTAGCCTCGTTTCTCATCATTTTGGACCGTGGGCTATAGCCCATATCGTACGGCATACTATAGCGCGCAGTTTTTCATCATTTTTGAGGATTTGAAAAAAATGACGAAATGACAAAAACGATGGGTTATAGCCCATGTTTTTTTAAATTTTGGAAAAAAAAGTTAGCCTCGTTTCTCATCATTTTGGACCGTGGGCTATAGCCCATATCGTACGGCATACTATAGCGCGCAGTTTTTCATCATTTTTGAGGATTTGAAAAAAATGACAAAATGACAAAAACGATGGGTTATAGTCCATGTTTTTTGAAATTTTGGAAAAAAAAGTTAGCCTCGTTTCTCATCATTTTGGACCATGGGCTATAGCCCATATCGTACGGCATACTATAGCGCGCAGTTTTTCATCATTTTTGAGGATTTGAAAAAAATGACGAAATGACAAAAACGATGGGTTATAGCCCATGTTTTTTGAAATTTGGGAAAAAAAAGTTAGCCTCGTTTCTCATCATTTTGGACCGTGGGCTATAGCCCATATCGTACGGCATACTATAGCGCGCAGTTTTTCATCATTTTTGAGGATTTGAAAAAAATGACGAAATGACAAAAACGATGGGTTATAGCCCATGTTTTTTGAAATTTTGGAAAAAAAAGTTAGCCTCGTTTCTCATCATTTTGGACCGTGGGCTATAGCCCATATCGTACGGCATACTATAGCGCGCAGTTTTTCATCATTTTTGAGGATTTGAAAAAAATGACGAAATGACAAAAACGATGGGTTATAGCCCATGTTTTTTGAAATTTTGGAAAAAAAAGTTAGCCTCGTTTCTCATCATTTTGGACCGTGGGCTATAGCCCATATCGTACGGCATACTATAGCGCGCAGTTTTTCATCATTTTTGAGGATTTGAAAAAAATGACAAAATGACAAAAACGATGGGTTATAGTCCATGTTTTTTGAAATTTTGGAAAAAAAAGTTAGCCTCGTTTCTCATCATTTTGGACCATGGGCTATAGCCCATATCGTACGGCATACTATAGCGCGCAGTTTTTCATCATTTTTGAGGATTTGAAAAAAAATGACGAAATGACAAAAACGATGGGTTATAGCCCATGTTTTTTGAAATTTTGGAAAAAAAAGTTAGCCTCGTTTCTCATCATTTTGGACCGTGGGCTATAGCCCATATCATACGGCATACTATAGCGCGCAGTTTTTCATCATTTTTGAGGATTTGAAAAAAATGACGAAATGACAAAAACGATGGGTTATAGCCCATGTTTTTTGAAATTTGGGAAAAAAAAGTTAGCCTCGTTTCTCATCATTTTGGACCGTGGGCTATAGCCCATATCGTACGGCATACTATAGCGCGCAGTTTTTCATCATTTTTGAGGATTTGAAAAAAATGACGAAATGACAAAAACGATGGGTTATAGCCCATGTTTTTTTAAATTTTGAAAAAAAAAGTTAGCCTCGTTTCTCATCATTTTGGACCGTGGGCTATAGCCCATATCGTACGGCATACTATAGCGCGCAGTTTTTCATCATTTTTGAGGATTTGAAAAAAATGACGAAATGACAAAAACGCTATAGCCCATATCGTACGGCATACTATAGCGCGCAGTTTTTCATCATTTTTGAGGATTTGAAAAAAATGACGAAATGACAAAAACGATGGGTTATAGCCCATGTTTTTTTAAATTTTGGAAAAAAAAGTTAGCCTCGTTTCTCATCATTTTGGACCGTGGGCTATAGCCCATATCGTACGGCATACTATAGCGCGCAGTTTTTCATCATTTTTGAGGATTTGAAAAAAATGACAAAATGACAAAAACGATGGGTTATAGTCCATGTTTTTTGAAATTTTGGAAAAAAAAGTTAGCCTCGTTTCTCATCATTTTGGACCATGGGCTATAGCCCATATCGTACGGCATACTATAGCGCGCAGTTTTTCATAATTTTTGAGGATTTGAAAAAAATGACGAAATGACAAAAACGATGGGTTATAGCCCATGTTTTTTGAAATTTTGGAAAAAAAAGTTAGCCTCGTTTCTCATCATTTTGGACCGTGGGCTATAGCCCATATCATACGGCATACTATAGCGCGCAGTTTTTCATCATTTTTGAGGATTTGAAAAAAATGACGAAATGACAAAAACGATGGGTTATAGCCCATGTTTTTTGAAATTTGGGAAAAAAAAGTTAGCCTCGTTTCTCATCATTTTGGACCGTGGGCTATAGCCCATATCGTACGGCATACTATAGCGCGCAGTTTTTCATCATTTTTGAGGATTTGAAAAAAATGACGAAATGACAAAAACGATGGGTTATAGCCCATGTTTTTTGAAATTTGGGAAAAAAAAGTTAGCCTCGTTTCTCATCATTTTGGACCGTGGGCTATAGCCCATATCGTACGGCATACTATAGCGCGCAGTTTTTCATCATTTTTGAGGATTTGAAAAAAATGACGAAATGACAAAAACGATGGGTTATAGCCCATGTTTTTTGAAATTTTGGAAAAAAAAGTTAGCCTCGTTTCTCATCATTTTGGACCGTGGGCTATAGCCCATATCGTACGGCATACTATAGCGCGCAGTTTTTCATCATTTTTGAGGATTTGAAAAAAATGACAAAATGACAAAAACGATGGGTTATAGTCCATGTTTTTTGAAATTTTGGAAAAAAAAGTTAGCCTCGTTTCTCATCATTTTGGACCATGGGCTATAGCCCATATCGTACGGCATACTATAGCGCGCAGTTTTTCATAATTTTTGAGGATTTGAAAAAAATGACGAAATGACAAAAACGATGGGTTATAGCCCATGTTTTTTGAAATTTTGGAAAAAAAAGTTAGCCTCGTTTCTCATCATTTTGGACCGTGGGCTATAGCCCATATCATACGGCATACTATAGCGCGCAGTTTTTCATCATTTTTGAGGATTTGAAAAAAATGACGAAATGACAAAAACGATGGGTTATAGCCCATGTTTTTTGAAATTTGGGAAAAAAAAGTTAGCCTCGTTTCTCATCATTTTGGACCGTGGGCTATAGCCCATATCGTACGGCATACTATAGCGCGCAGTTTTTCATCATTTTTGAGGATTTGAAAAAAATGACGAAATGACAAAAACGATGGGTTATAGCCCATGTTTTTTGAAATTTGGGAAAAAAAAGTTAGCCTCGTTTCTCATCATTTTGGACCGTGGGCTATAGCCCATATCGTACGGCATACTATAGCGCGCAGTTTTTCATCATTTTTGAGGATTTGAAAAAAATGACGAAATGACAAAAACGATGGGTTATAGCCCATGTTTTTTGAAATTTTGGAAAAAAAAGTTAGCCTCGTTTCTCATCATTTTGGACCATGGGCTATAGCCCATATCGTACGGCATACTATAGCGCGCAGTTTTTCATCATTTTTGAGGATTTGAAAAAAATGACGAAATGACAAAAACGATGGGTTATAGCCCATGTTTTTTGAAATTTGGGAAAAAAAAGTTAGCCTCGTTTCTCATCATTTTGGACCGTGGGCTATAGCCCATATCGTACGGCATGCTATAGCGCGCAGTTTTTCATCATTTTTGAGGATTTGAAAAAAATGACGAAATGACAAAAACGATGGGTTATAGCCCATGTTTTTTGAAATTTTGGAAAAAAAAGTTAGCCTCGTTTCTCATCATTTTGGACCGTGGGCTATAGCCCATATCGTACGGCATACTATAGCGCGCAGTTTTTCATCATTTTTGAGGATTTGAAAAAAATGACGAAATGACAAAAACGATGGGTTATAGCCCATGTTTTTTGAAATTTTGGAAAAAAAAGTTAGCCTCGTTTCTCATCATTTTGGACCGTGGGCTATAGCCCATATCGTACGGCATACTATAGCGCGCAGTTTTTCATCATTTTTGAGGATTTGAAAAAAATGACAAAATGACAAAAACGATGGGTTATAGTCCATGTTTTTTGAAATTTTGGAAAAAAAAGTTAGCCTCGTTTCTCATCATTTTGGACCATGGGCTATAGCCCATATCGTACGGCATACTATAGCGCGCAGTTTTTCATCATTTTTGAGGATTTGAAAAAAAATGACGAAATGACAAAAACGATGGGTTATAGCCCATGTTTTTTGAAATTTTGGAAAAAAAAGTTAGCCTCGTTTCTCATCATTTTGGACCGTGGGCTATAGCCCATATCATACGGCATACTATAGCGTGCAGTTTTTCATCATTTTTGAGGATTTGAAAAAAATGACGAAATGACAAAAACGATGGGTTATAGCCCATGTTTTTTGAAATTTGGGAAAAAAAAGTTAGCCTCGTTTCTCATCATTTTGGACCGTGGGCTATAGCCCATATCGTACGGCATACTATAGCGCGCAGTTTTTCATCATTTTTGAGGATTTGAAAAAAATGACGAAATGACAAAAACGATGGGTTATAGCCCATGTTTTTTTTAATTTTGAAAAAAAAAGTTAGCCTCGTTTCTCATCATTTTGGACCGTGGGCTATAGCCCATATCGTACGGCATACTATAGCGCGCAGTTTTTCATCATTTTTGAGGATTTGAAAAAAATGACGAAATGACAAAAACGCTATAGCCCATATCGTACGGCATACTATAGCGCGCAGTTTTTCATCATTTTTGAGGATTTGAAAAAAATGACGAAATGACAAAAACGATGGGTTATAGCCCATGTTTTTTTAAATTTTGGAAAAAAAAGTTAGCCTCGTTTCTCATCATTTTGGACCGTGGGCTATAGCCCATATCGTACGGCATACTATAGCGCGCAGTTTTTCATCATTTTTGAGGATTTGAAAAAAATGACAAAATGACAAAAACGATGGGTTATAGTCCATGTTTTTTGAAATTTTGGAAAAAAAAGTTAGCCTCGTTTCTCATCATTTTGGACCATGGGCTATAGCCCATATCGTACGGCATACTATAGCGCGCAGTTTTTCATAATTTTTGAGGATTTGAAAAAAATGACGAAATGACAAAAACGATGGGTTATAGCCCATGTTTTTTGAAATTTTGGAAAAAAAAGTTAGCCTCGTTTCTCATCATTTTGGACCGTGGGCTATAGCCCATATCATACGGCATACTATAGCGCGCAGTTTTTCATCATTTTTGAGGATTTGAAAAAAATGACGAAATGACAAAAACGATGGGTTATAGCCCATGTTTTTTGAAATTTGGGAAAAAAAAGTTAGCCTCGTTTCTCATCATTTTGGACCGTGGGCTATAGCCCATATCGTACGGCATACTATAGCGCGCAGTTTTTCATCATTTTTGAGGATTTGAAAAAAATGACGAAATGACAAAAACGATGGGTTATAGCCCATGTTTTTTGAAATTTGGGAAAAAAAAGTTAGCCTCGTTTCTCATCATTTTGGACCGTGGGCTATAGCCCATATCGTACGGCATACTATAGCGCGCAGTTTTTCATCATTTTTGAGGATTTGAAAAAAATGACGAAATGACAAAAACGATGGGTTATAGCCCATGTTTTTTGAAATTTTGGAAAAAAAAGTTAGCCTCGTTTCTCATCATTTTGGACCGTGGGCTATAGCCCATATCGTACGGCATACTATAGCGCGCAGTTTTTCATCATTTTTGAGGATTTGAAAAAAATGACAAAATGACAAAAACGATGGGTTATAGTCCATGTTTTTTGAAATTTTGGAAAAAAAAGTTAGCCTCGTTTCTCATCATTTTGGACCATGGGCTATAGCCCATATCGTACGGCATACTATAGCGCGCAGTTTTTCATCATTTTTGAGGATTTGAAAAAAATGACGAAATGACAAAAACGATGGGTTATAGCCCATGTTTTTTGAAATTTTGGAAAAAAAAGTTAGCCTCGTTTCTCATCATTTTGGACCGTGGGCTATAGCCCATATCATACGGCATACTATAGCGCGCAGTTTTTCATCATTTTTGAGGATTTGAAAAAAATGACGAAATGACAAAAACGATGGGTTATAGCCCATGTTTTTTGAAATTTGGGAAAAAAAAGTTAGCCTCGTTTCTCATCATTTTGGACCGTGGGCTATAGCCCATATCGTACGGCATACTATAGCGCGCAGTTTTTCATCATTTTTGAGGATTTGAAAAAAATGACGAAATGACAAAAACGATGGGTTATAGCCCATGTTTTTTGAAATTTGGGAAAAAAAAGTTAGCCTCGTTTCTCATCATTTTGGACCGTGGGCTATAGCCCATATCGTACGGCATACTATAGCGCGCAGTTTTTCATCATTTTTGAGGATTTGAAAAAAATGACGAAATGACAAAAACGATGGGTTATAGCCCATGTTTTTTGAAATTTTGGAAAAAAAAGTTAGCCTCGTTTCTCATCATTTTGGACCGTGGGCTATAGCCCATATCGTACGGCATACTATAGCGCGCAGTTTTTCATCATTTTTGAGGATTTGAAAAAAATGACGAAATGACAAAAACGATGGGTTATAGCCCATGTTTTTTGAAATTTTGGAAAAAAAAGTTAGCCTCGTTTCTCATCATTTTGGACCGTGGGCTATAGCCCATATCGTACGGCATACTATAGCGCGCAGTTTTTCATCATTTTTGAGGATTTGAAAAAAATGACAAAATGACAAAAACGATGGGTTATAGCCCATGTTTTTTTAAATTTTGAAAAAAAAAGTTAGCCTCGTTTCTCATCATTTTGGACCGTGGGCTATAGCCCATATCGTACGGCATACTATAGCGCGCAGTTTTTCATCATTTTTGAGGATTTGAAAAAAATGACGAAATGACAAAAACGCTATAGCCCATATCGTACGGCATACTATAGCGCGCAGTTTTTCATCATTTTTGAGGATTTGAAAAAAATGACGAAATGACAAAAACGATGGGTTATAGCCCATGTTTTTTTAAATTTTGGAAAAAAAAGTTAGCCTCGTTTCTCATCATTTTGGACCGTGGGCTATAGCCCATATCGTACGGCATACTATAGCGCGCAGTTTTTCATCATTTTTGAGGATTTGAAAAAAATGACAAAATGACAAAAACGATGGGTTATAGTCCATGTTTTTTGAAATTTTGGAAAAAAAAGTTAGCCTCGTTTCTCATCATTTTGGACCATGGGCTATAGCCCATATCGTACGGCATACTATAGCGCGCAGTTTTTCATAATTTTTGAGGATTTGAAAAAAATGACGAAATGACAAAAACGATGGGTTATAGCCCATGTTTTTTGAAATTTTGGAAAAAAAAGTTAGCCTCGTTTCTCATCATTTTGGACCGTGGGCTATAGCCCATATCATACGGCATACTATAGCGCGCAGTTTTTCATCATTTTTGAGGATTTGAAAAAAATGACGAAATGACAAAAACGATGGGTTATAGCCCATGTTTTTTGAAATTTGGGAAAAAAAAGTTAGCCTCGTTTCTCATCATTTTGGACCGTGGGCTATAGCCCATATCGTACGGCATACTATAGCGCGCAGTTTTTCATCATTTTTGAGGATTTGAAAAAAATGACGAAATGACAAAAACGATGGGTTATAGCCCATGTTTTTTGAAATTTGGGAAAAAAAAGTTAGCCTCGTTTCTCATCATTTTGGACCGTGGGCTATAGCCGATATCGTACGGCATACTATAGCGCGCAGTTTTTCATCATTTTTGAGGATTTGAAAAAAATGACGAAATGACAAAAACGATGGGTTATAGCCCATGTTTTTTGAAATTTTGGAAAAAAAAGTTAGCCTCGTTTCTCATCATTTTGGACCGTGGGCTATAGCCCATATCGTACGGCATACTATAGCGCGCAGTTTTTCATCATTTTTGAGGATTTGAAAAAAATGACGAAATGACAAAAACGATGGGTTATAGCCCATGTTTTTTGAAATTTTGAAAAAAAAAGTTAGCCTCGTTTCTCATCATTTTGGACCATGGGCTATAGCCCATATCGTACGGCATACTATAGCGCGCCGTTTTTCATCATTTTTGAAGATTTGAAAAAAATGACGAAATGACAAAAACGATGGGTTATAGCCCATGTTTTTTGAAAATTTGAAAAAAAAAGTTAGCCTCGTTTCTCATCATTTTGGACCATGGGCTATAGCCCATATCGTACGGCATACTATAGCGCGCCGTTTTTCATCATTTTTGAGGATTTGAAAAAAATGAAAAAATGAAAAAGAATATCCGCAATTTCCGCAATATCTGCAATTTCCATTTCCACAATTTCCACAATTACCATTTCCACAATTTCCGCAATTTCCGCAATTTGACAAAAACGATGGGTTATAGCCCATGTTTTTTTTAAATTTTGAAAAAAAAAGTTAGCCTCGTTTCTCATCATTTTGGACCGTGGGCTATAGCCCATATCGTACGGCATACTATAGCGCGCAGTTTTTCATCATTTTTGAGGATTTGAAAAAAATGACAAAATGACAAAAACGATGGGTTATAGTCCATGTTTTTTGAAATTTTGGAAAAAAAAGTTAGCCTCGTTTCTCATCATTTTGGACCATGGGCTATAGCCCATATCGTACGGCATACTATAGCGCGCAGTTTTTCATCATTTTTGAGGATTTGAAAAAAATGACGAAATGACAAAAACGATGGGTTATAGCCCATGTTTTTTGAAATTTTGGAAAAAAAAGTTAGCCTCGTTTCTCATCATTTTGGACCGTGGGCTATAGCCCATATCATACGGCATACTATAGCGCGCAGTTTTTCATCATTTTTGAGGATTTGAAAAAAATGACGAAATGACAAAAACGATGGGTTATAGCCCATGTTTTTTGAAATTTGGGAAAAAAAAGTTAGCCTCGTTTCTCATCATTTTGGACCGTGGGCTATAGCCCATATCGTACGGCATACTATAGCGCGCAGTTTTTCATCATTTTTGAGGATTTGAAAAAAATGACGAAATGACAAAAACGATGGGTTATAGCCCATGTTTTTTGAAATTTGGGAAAAAAAAGTTAGCCTCGTTTCTCATCATTTTGGACCGTGGGCTATAGCCCATATCGTACGGCATACTATAGCGCGCAGTTTTTCATCATTTTTGAGGATTTGAAAAAAATGACGAAATGACAAAAACGATGGGTTATAGCCCATGTTTTTTGAAATTTTGGAAAAAAAAGTTAGCCTCGTTTCTCATCATTTTGGACCGTGGGCTATAGCCCATATCGTACGGCATACTATAGCGCGCAGTTTTTCATCATTTTTGAGGATTTGAAAAAAATGACGAAATGACAAAAACGATGGGTTATAGCCCATGTTTTTTGAAATTTTGGAAAAAAAAGTTAGCCTCGTTTCTCATCATTTTGGACCGTGGGCTATAGCCCATATCGTACGGCATACTATAGCGCGCAGTTTTTCATCATTTTTGAGGATTTGAAAAAAATGACAAAATGACAAAAACGATGGGTTATAGTCCATGTTTTTTGAAATTTTGGAAAAAAAAGTTAGCCTCGTTTCTCATCATTTTGGACCATGGGCTATAGCCCATATCGTACGGCATACTATAGCGCGCAGTTTTTCATCATTTTTGAGGATTTGAAAAAAATGACGAAATGACAAAAACGATGGGTTATAGCCCATGTTTTTTGAAATTTTGGAACAAAAAGTTAGCCTCGTTTCTCATCATTTTGGACCGTGGGCTATAGCCCATATCATACGGCATACTATAGCGCGCAGTTTTTCATCATTTTTGAGGATTTGAAAAAAATGACGAAATGACAAAAACGATGGGTTATAGCCCATGTTTTTTGAAATTTGGGAAAAAAAAGTTAGCCTCGTTTCTCATCATTTTGGACCGTGGGCTATAGCCCATATCGTACGGCATACTATAGCGCGCAGTTTTTCATCATTTTTGAGGATTTGAAAAAAATGACGAAATGACAAAAACGATGGGTTATAGCCCATGTTTTTTTAAATTTTGAAAAAAAAAGTTAGCCTCGTTTCTCATCATTTTGGACCGTGGGCTATAGCCCATATCGTACGGCATACTATAGCGCGCAGTTTTTCATCATTTTTGAGGATTTGAAAAAAATGACGAAATGACAAAAACGCTATAGCCCATATCGTACGGCATACTATAGCGCGCAGTTTTTCATCATTTTTGAGGATTTGAAAAAAATGACGAAATGACAAAAACGATGGGTTATAGCCCATGTTTTTTTAAATTTTGGAAAAAAAAGTTAGCCTCGTTTCTCATCATTTTGGACCGTGGGCTATAGCCCATATCGTACGGCATACTATAGCGCGCAGTTTTTCATCATTTTTGAGGATTTGAAAAAAATGACAAAATGACAAAAACGATGGGTTATAGTCCATGTTTTTTGAAATTTTGGAAAAAAAAGTTAGCCTCGTTTCTCATCATTTTGGACCATGGGCTATAGCCCATATCGTACGGCATACTATAGCGCGCAGTTTTTCATAATTTTTGAGGATTTGAAAAAAATGACGAAATGACAAAAACGATGGGTTATAGCCCATGTTTTTTGAAATTTTGGAAAAAAAAGTTAGCCTCGTTTCTCATCATTTTGGACCGTGGGCTATAGCCCATATCATACGGCATACTATAGCGCGCAGTTTTTCAT
Organism: Protomyctophum bolini; assembly: GCF_963924005.1. NCBI lineage: Eukaryota > Metazoa > Chordata > Actinopteri > Myctophiformes > Myctophidae > Protomyctophum > Protomyctophum bolini. Next base: position 20,635,636 of record NC_137882.1, read on the forward strand.
CATTTTTGAGGATTTGAAAAAAATGACGAAATGACAAAAACGATGGGTTATAGCCCATGTTTTTTGAAATTTGGGAAAAAAAAGTTAGCCTCGTTTCTCATCATTTTGGACCGTGGGCTATAGCCCATATCGTACGGCATACTATAGCGCGCAGTTTTTCATCATTTTTGAGGATTTGAAAAAAATGACGAAATGACAAAAACGATGGGTTATAGCCCATGTTTTTTGAAATTTGGGAAAAAAAAGTTAGCCTCGTTTCTCATCATTTTGGACCGTGGGCTATAGCCCATATCGTACGGCATACTATAGCGCGCAGTTTTTCATCATTTTTGAGGATTTGAAAAAAATGACGAAATGACAAAAACGATGGGTTATAGCCCATGTTTTTTGAAATTTTGGAAAAAAAAGTTAGCCTCGTTTCTCATCATTTTGGACCGTGGGCTATAGCCCATATCGTACGGCATACTATAGCGCGCAGTTTTTCATCATTTTTGAGGATTTGAAAAAAATGACGAAATGACAAAAACGATGGGTTATAGCCCATGTTTTTTGAAATTTTGAAAAAAAAAGTTAGCCTCGTTTCTCATCATTTTGGACCATGGGCTATAGCCCATATCGTACGGCATACTATAGCGCGCCGTTTTTCATCATTTTTGAAGATTTGAAAAAAATGACGAAATGACAAAAACGATGGGTTATAGCCCATGTTTTTTGAAAATTTGAAAAAAAAAGTTAGCCTCGTTTCTCATCATTTTGGACCATGGGCTATAGCCCATATCGTACGGCATACTATAGCGCGCCGTTTTTCATCATTTTTGAGGATTTGAAAAAAATGAAAAAATGAAAAAGAATATCCGCAATTTCCGCAATATCTGCAATTTCCATTTCCACAATTTCCACAATTACCATTTCCACAATTTCCGCAATTTCCGCAATTTGACAAAAACGATGGGTTATAGCCCATGTTTTTTTTAAATTTTGAAAAAAAAAGTTAGCCTCGTTTCTCATCATTTTGGACCATGGGCTATAGCCCATATCGTACGGCATACTGGCCCCGTAAAGTCTGAATACCCCCCACCCCTTTCCCCTCACCGTTTCCCCCAGTTTACCTCCTTTTATGTGTTTCCTGTTTTGATTATATAGAATTGTAAACAAATGTAATGCTTTATGGTGTCGTCCACAATTAACAGTTTTTGTATTGAATTGTGCTTGAAATGTAATGTAATTCTCCAAACTGATAATACATACCGGTACTTCAATCAAGCAAGCAGCCTGCCCAGGGACTACAGATGAAATTTAGCTTCGGCTAACTCTGGCCCATTTACATTGATGTGAAAACTGACATGTTGATTAATGAGCTTTGTCCCTGTCAAATAAATAAATAAATAAATATTTCCATACCTTACCTGATATGATTATGACCCTTAGGTCATTGCTGTCAACATCGTTTATAATGTTCTCTGTTAGGGATTGTAACATGGACAAGGACAGGGCATTCCTCTTTCGTGGATTATTGAGTATGATTCTCCTGGTAAGAGAATAAATCTTTTTAATTGTTATGAACTGCAACACTTGGAAAAAGAATCACTTGCAGAGGATGTCTTGACAGAAAGTAGCTCATAACATCTCTACGGTGGATTTTTATGAAAAACAAGCTCGGCAGATTGAAAGAGGATAATTCCAGTTTGTACTACAGCTGCAATGTTGGTGAGTTTAACGTCGTTTAAGACAAGCAGATCGCAAACCAAAAAAGATGAGTGGGGAGTCAATGGAGGGTATTGCAACTCTAGATTCATCCCATTATAAAGAAATCTAGAGTTGCAAATTGCGGCTATGAGAAATATAGAATATAATTGTCAAATACAATCTGTGAATATTAATATTAATAATAATAAACTTTATTTATAAATCGCTTTTCGAAAATAATGTTTACAAAGTGCTTTACAGTGTCAAAGGATAACCAACAACAATCAAATGAAATGCATAAAATAACAGTAGGCTATAAGGGACCATTGATGTCCACTGGCCTATACACACCTGTGCATACGCCTGATTTATAGGTGTGCGAAAGATTTCTCCTACACTGAGAGTATAAAAATGTCATTTGTTATGCTGTCTGAGTCAAACTAACACTGACCTTGCGTGGGCTCTTGCTGCTCATGATGAGAGAGCCGTGTCTTCCAGTGCACGCAGATACAGGTACACTGCGATCATTTGCTAGCCTGTCCTGTTGGTGCTGACATCTCTGTTTGTACCGAATCTGTTTGTACCGCCTCCTGCCGTTAAGACAGGGTGGATCATCACTGTCTATGGCAATGTTGAGATTTGAGAAAGGCCATGCTACAACAGGGGTGCATAGTGGTCCAGTGATCACAACGCCCCCGGCTGTTAGGAGTTCAAACGGCACATTCGACAGTGGCAAGCTGCCCAGTCATGATTGATACGAAACGTAAGGGTGAAAGTGCACGGCAGGAAGGGAAGCTTGAAGTCTGTCTCACAATAGGAACATCGGTGAGTCAGGGAGGGAGAGGGAAAGTGACAGAGCAAGACTCATACAGTAACTCTATCTATACATCCCGGGGATCTCTGTACTGTACTGCATGTCTGTCTGTATGTCCTTAGCATATCTCAAGAACCGTGAATCTGATCAACTTCACACTTGTCGGGTGTGTGGCTGAGGACACTAGGTTGTGCAGTGCCATGTGCAAAGTCGAACGGATGAGTGGTTCACCACAACGTTGCAGCAAGTCTCGACAAGCACTGTCCGGGGCAAAGTGATTGGCCCGCTTCGGCCGGCCACCTCACAAGTAGCCTACAGGCAAGGACAGAGAGGTATAGCCTGCCCTACAATAACACATCAGCCTTTTTTGTGCAACACTGCCATACTGTATGACAAAGTATAAATCAGGATTAAGAGACAGAGAGGACCACACAGAAAAAGAATCAGGGGATTAGGCTAGTGACTGTGAACCATAGCCTTTGTGTTGCTCATAAGTCTTTGTACCTTAAATGTGTGTTCTCAGAACAGGAGACATTTAGCTGATGGTGCAATTCTACAACCAAGTCCTCTCGGGAAATGCATCTACGTCTCGGCTTGTCGGTTGTAAATCAACTCGTTTCTGGAATAATTTTCCCCTTCTGGAGAGAGGCTATGCTGTTCCATGGTCGGGGAGGCTTGGAAAAGAGACACGCACAAGCAATAAAACAATGTGTCAACTGGCGGAGACGATGATAAGTGGGGATAGGAGAGGGGTTTAGGGGCCTGTGTTGTGAAGGTTGGGCTTAACAGGTGAATCCATTGCAAAGTTTGAGATTTGAAGGGGCTAGGTCGTTGGATTCCTTCCTCATCCCTCATTTGCCCATCACAGCGATTTCCAAGTACTGTAGGTGTGGAAATAATTCAAAGGTTTGAGAAGTCATTATAAAGTACTGGGGGAAACCATATAGTTATATATAATAGAGACGTCACCGGATTTCTCCTCCCATCTACTTGAATTGAGTTGCTCACCCTGCGCATGAGGCGATTAACCCCTGTTCTTCCGGGAATGGAACAGAGTGCATTCTGGGATGGAATTGGGCCATACGTGAACGTGCCGAGCCAAAAACATGAACGAGTACCGTGCGTGCGTGAGCGTGTCGTGAACGAGCGCCGCCGTTGTGTATTGGCTCGTGGCGCGAGCCAGTGCGTTCACGTATGGCCCAGTGCTGCCAACTGCAATACACTTTCGGCCACCATGTGCATTGCGCTTCAGTGTTTGCTGTTGGTGCTGTCTCTATTAATATATAGTCCGGCAGCCGACATGCTTCTCTTATTTAAAGTGGAAAATTTGGTATATTGTCTTATTTATTGGCCTAAGATATTGTCTATATACAGTACATACATTCATGAATCCACTTGCTGACCGGCTGTTAGTATTGGGCAATTTTCTTCTTTCATTAACATCCTATGGCAGGCAAAATTGTCAAAAATGTCAAACTTTCCTTTTGCTTTAAGTAGCATAATTATGTCAAACTAGGGTTTTTTCATGATTCTGAATCCATTCCAAGCATTCGTTTTGCACAAAAAACACTCCTTGGGCTAGAAACGGCCATAGACGTCATGACAAATGTGATGAGTTCAGCAGATTTTGGGCAAGTGGCTATGGCTGTTACATCATGACATCGGTCACGAGGACGTCCGACATTAACATACATGGATGTACTCAAGAAAGACGCAGAAGCGCAAAGTAACAACGAGCTGGTCACATTTATGGAGAACCGGGTTGACGGGAAGCGACAATGTCTGAGGATGACCTAGAGAGAGACACTCAAGTTTGGCTGGACAAGGCTGTGTCGACCCTGCAACCCAATGTCATTTCTCAACACTTAGTAATCAGGAAGGGAGGCTTTGTCCAAGTGTGGTTTATTTAAGAAAAGAAAAACGTGTTTATTACATGACTAAACTGTAGTATTTAGCCCTAAATTATCCCTTTTTTTCTTTCTTTCTTTTTTCTTTTTTTTACAAGTCTAGTAGAAGTCTATTGGATCCACCTAACAGGCTGCCCATTTTCATGTGGATCTCGCATAATAATTACAAAATTCCTCAAGTGTCTTCAAAAATAAAAAATACAGTTTGATGATTTAGAGATAAATAGATAAATACGCAAAACACATCAAATCAAAGATCAATCAACCAATAAATAAATAGAACAATAAATAACATTCATAACCTCTTTGGCCAAACATCGGCCACCGCACTGTTTCCACAGAGTAGACGTTGGTCGGTCGTGGTAAACATCTCGACCAAATCAGGGCACAGTATACTGAGTGAGCATTCAGCTGACCTTTGGGGTTCCAAGAGATAACATATAGGATATGTTGTCTGGAACAGCAAATGAGAGAACAATTATATCGAGGCACTTTCAAGGACGTCCAAGGAAATTGCAGCATTTCCTGTTTTAGTTTGTGTCTGTGTCTGTTTTTATTCCCCAGGTAGAAAATAAGATACATAACATTCATTTGAATGCTAATTAAAATGCTACCTTTAAGAATCAAATCACATCGTATTCCTAGTAGTCTACTTACCGTCCGCTTGTACAATCACAAGAGTGAGCGTGGACAAAGCATTAGATGCACCAGCAAATGTTAAACCAGGGAAAACAAATGCACAAAAAAAAGGAGAGATTGTGGGTGGGGAAATACATAAATAAATAAATAATAATAATAATAATAATAATAATAATAATAATAGTGAAAATGCTACTAGACGTGTTTGGCCTACTGAAATAAATAAACACCGTGTCACAGGTTCTGAGTCTACAGTACAAACAAGCAGCGTCATTGCACCGTGTTCTCTCCGGTCGCCGTCGCGTCCGACAACCGACTCCCCTCGGCCGCCGACACCGCCGACGCCGACGACGCCACCTCCCCGAATATCCCCGCCAGGGTCTTGAAGCGTGGCCCCCACTCCGTGAGATAGTCGTAGCTGTCCTCGGCGGTGGCCGCCGCCAGCGACTCCACGGAGCTGAGCGACTCGGCCACGGAGCCCTCGCCCTCGTAGGCGTACGTGGCCAGCGAGTCGTACGGCGGCGCCGCGTTGTCCGCGTCGTGGTCCCGCAGCCGCTGCGCGATGAAGTGGCGGATGTCGGCGCTGCCGTCGTCGTGGTCGACGTTGAGGCTGGCCTCGTGGTGGGAGAGCAGCGGCGGCGGCGTGGGAGACGGCCCCGCCGCCGCCGCCGCGGCCGCAACGCCCGCAACGCCGCGGCGCCGCCTCGCCTCGGGTTTGACGTCCCTCCGGCTGCACTGCCGCGGCGGCGGCGGGACCTCCTTGACCTCTGCGACCTTGGGGTTGCGCAGCGTGCCCATGTCGAAGGCGTGCGTGTCCTCCTCGCCGCCGCCCTCGTCGTCGTAGTGGATCACGTTGTCTCGGATGTCCTCCTTGGACGACATGAGGGTCTCCTTCTGCTTCTGCCGCCGCAGGCCCACATAGAGGACCACGATGACTGGAGGGGGGGGGGGGGGAGTCACATATCACCGCCAGTCGTGGAAAAATAGTACTAATAGTGGAATTAATAATACCAATAGTAAATAGCACGTTTTACTTAAGAAAAAATAAATCCTGCAATGTGTAGAATGTCCCATTTCACAAGTTCAAAATGTGTACAATATCTTTTGGCAGGTAGCAGATTGTGAGCTTGTAGATCTGCTATTTTCAAATGGCCGAAATGCATGTAGGGCTGAAGTGGTTAATGTATGTTTTCTAATCAAAATTTAAATCTCCAAAGTAAGGGCCCATTCATTCATTCACTTTTACAGCTGTAGTGCCGAAAGGATTTCGGCTCGTCAGAAATTTTCAGTAGCACCGAAGAGACGACTTTAGGACGGTCCCCGCCCCCCCGAACCTCAAATGACGTCACACTGTAGGCTCTACAGAGCCGAACCGACTTTTATTCGGCTCTAAAATAGGAGTATGAATCGTGCCTAACTAGTACCTGGGGGGGGGGGGGGGGGGGGGGGGGCAGCGGACTGACCTCATGCTTCCTTCTATGCATAAGGAGGCCGCTTATTTTCCCCGGTTAAGAACCACTGCTCTACAGTATAGGCCTATTGCATACAATATATGAAAGTACTGCACACACTGCAGCATAAATCATTGGGATTTCATGGCCACTGCCTACAACACAAGCACGCAATGAATTCCATCTGTGATAATGTATTGCTGATGTGTCTAGGAGACAGGAATAAAATAGCGAGTACTGGCTGCACAGCACAGTCAGACAGACACTGGGAAATAGAATACTGTAGACACACTGTAGTGAAAAATGCATTTGTGTGGATAGACCTATAATTCAACAGTTTTCATTCTGCTGTGGAATATCCGGTTTAGCTCCAATCCTCCCAGGGGAGACGCTGGCTGCCCGGGGTTGTGCATATACTGTACATAGCACCAGACTAGATTAGAATAGAGAATAGATATTTTTTTCAATGCATAATCCTCTCTCTCTCTCTCTCTCTCTCTCTCTCTCTCTCAATTCTCGAATCTCCAGTTCAATTCAAGGTGGCGTTACTGCCACGCGAAACACACATTTGCATTGTCAAAGCAAATGTCAAATAAAATAAACCAGAAGAAAATGTACGTGCAAGAATATGGGTCTGTCTTGTCTGTCTGTCTGTCTGTCTGTCTGTCTGTCTGTGTGTCTGTGTGTGTGTGTGTGTGTGTGTGTGTGAACTCTTTCTCTTTCCACAATACTGGTAAATACAGAAAATATATTATATATCACTGTTGGCTTTATTATACACAGTACAGAACTCTCAAAGAAGCAGAGTAAAGGGGAGAATACACACATTATTCAACTGAAACGAGACGGTAAATAAATTCAGATGAAACAATAAATACAATTAAAATAATAGCTAAATGCATCAAGTAGGCATACTTCCTTCCTTTGTTCCTTCTCTCCTTTCCTGTTTGTTTACCTTCATTGCTTTTATTTCTGTCTTCCCTGGTGATTTGATGTACGGGTAGAAAGTGTGCTAGCTCCACCTAGTGGAATGTCTGCATACTTCAGCATGAGCCGATTTTAATGGGAACATCACTCCAATATGCCCCATGTGTTTACTGGCTGTGGCTTTATGCCAGTGGTTTTAAACCAGTGGGCCTTGAGAGGGTTCCAGGTGGTCCCCAGCTAAATGATGGAGGGTTGGTAACCAAATGGACCCGTATAGATCTTTAACTCTTGAGAGCGTAAGATGAAACCAAAATGGACCTGTATAATTCTTTATATTATATTATTATATATTATTGTTAAACATTCATTACTTAATACACAAGAAGTCTACATAATTAGAGAAAGTAGAATAATTGTTATTTTGATCACTGGGGGGGTCGGGGTTTGATCACCGGCCGGGACAAAGACTGTAAAAAATGGGACCCAGTGCCTCCCTGCTTGACACTACTTGAATGATCATGCTACAGAAACAGGAGATAGGCTCCTGCCCTATGGGCCTCATGGCTACAGAAACAGGAGATAGGCTCCTGCCCTATGGGCCTCATGGCTACAGAAACAGGAGATAGGTTCCTGCCCTATGGGCCTCATGGCTACAGAAACAGGAGATAGGCTCCTGCCCTATGGGCCTCATGGCTACAGAAACAGGAGATAGGCTCCTGCCCTATGGGCCTCATGGCTACAGAAACAGGAGATAGGCTCCTGCCCTATGGGCCTCATGGCTACAGAAACAGGAGATAGGCTCCTTCCCTATGGGCCTCATGGCTACAGAAACAGTCTCCAGTTTCATTATTCTTGTGTCCTTTTTTCCCCTCACAGCCACAGGAGCAACTGGGTCATCCTGACAAATCTAGCCACAGGAAACAGTAGCTCAGAAATGAAATGTTCTTGTTAAGTAAGTAAGTAGCCTTGCCGAGCCATGAGGCCCATAGGGCAGGAGCCTATCTCCTGTTTCTGTAGCGTGAGGCAGCTTGATGTACAAGTACACCCCCTGGACATGACGCTAGTATGTCGCAGGGTTCTTGTCAGTAGTGTAAAGTAACTAAGTACATTTATGCAGTTTTCAGAGGCAAATATTGTACTCCACTGGATTTGTTTGAAAACTTTAGTAACTAGTTATTTATTTCATGATTCTGAGTCATCACAACTGTGATGGTTATTACAATTTGGCAAGTGCCATTTTTCAATATGTTCCAGCACTGGGATTTCTTAGGACTTTTGATGTTGTTACTAACATATTTATGAAACAAAAAAAGTTGGAAGCGTTTCTGTTGCAATTTGTTTGAGGTTAAACCCTAAATGGCCTATACTAATATACGATCGCAATGCAGTGCGAGCTTGTAGATCGGCTATTTGCGAAAGATTTGAAAACATGAAATGAGATATTCTGCATAAAGATTACTTTTGCTTTTGATACATTAAGTACTTTTTGATCCCAATACTTTTGTACTTTACTCAAATACATTTTGAATTCCAGACTTGTACTTGTAACAGTATTTCTAAATTGCACAATTGATACTTTTACTTCATTAAAAAAATGCGAGTACTGTTTCCAACACTGCATCTAACACAAAACTACACTCGCATTACCTTCATCATTCTACGGCATTGATGTTGAGTTTGTGCTCACATTTATTTAGACATCACTGAAATGGTTAAAGTAATAAAGTATATTTAATGTGTGGACAATCGGTGAGCCACTCCCATGCAATGATACGCAATGATAATATAATAATGTCCCTGATTATAATGCAGTCCATAGACCGCTTAACAGAAAGGCCCTGTATGGATGTGTTGGAATTGGGAGAGTGTTTCCATGGCCACACACTGAGCCTCCTCGTCCTCAAGCACTTCAGAGGTCACGCTCGTATTTAACCTATGCTGTAAAATGGGAACCTTCCTCTTTTATTGATCCTAGCAGCCCACACACAATTCTGCTCAAACGGTGCCATAAATCGACATTTATGTCCTCCCCCACCATGCAGATGAGGGGGGCCCTTAACGGCAGGCCGAGGAGAGAGAGAGTTAGCGGGGAGTTTTACAACCGTGACCTTGCGGAGCAAGTTAAAGGAGAAGCCCTCGGAGGAAGGCTGCACTTTACGGGGCCAATAAGGAGATACGTTCCTCCCTCCAATCTAGCACGGCTCATCGAGTGACAGAGTTTATTAAGTGTTTTATAATCAGCCACCACAGTTCACGCCTCCAGGGTAATGCGAGAGCACCACAGTCCATTATTAAGTGACTGTTTGATGTTTAGAATGAGGAGTCACTGGATGATTCTAAAGTGCTTTGAAATAAATAGGTGTGACCCTCCCATTGGCATTAATTTATTATACCCTCCCCCATTATACCTATATATATATAATATTCAAGCACACATGCACACGCACACACGTGCACACGCACACACGTGCACACACACACACACACACACACACACACACACACACACACACACACACACACACACACACACACACACACACACACACACACACACACACACACACACACACACACACACACACACACACACACACGTGTCAAAGTTTCGATCTTATTCGAAGATCGAATAATCGAAACAGGATCAGGACATAATTATATAGTCCAGCAGTCGGAGGCGTAGAGTGGGAAATTTGGTTGTATTTTTATTGGCCTAAAATATTGTCTACTGTATGCATTCCTGAATGCACCTGCTGACTGGCTGGCACGTCATTGAGCAATTTCTATTATAGGGGGTTATATGTGACCATACCATTAACAAACTACTGTATACAAGACAACATTTTTGAAAATGTGTCCCACTTTGAACGAATTAAGCCTGTTGGCTGATGGAATAATGCATACAGTATGTCCTGATGAAGACGTGAAAACGAAAACATTGACGAGCAATTGAACTTCAGAGGAGCTGTTTCAGCATCAGTGTGCAGACTCTATTCTTCTTTTTAACTTTTTATTAACCATCCCATCACTATTCCACAGTGGTTTTCATAAAATGAAGTTAAGCCAACATCTAGCTTTTAATCCAGCATTTATTCGGTTCTCATTCCATCAGCATCAAGCCAGCACAGCTTTAGTAAAAATCAGACCTCGTGTAGACACTAGACACTAATCAGTCTTCAAAATAAGACTTGAGGTGATAATGTGAAACATGTAGTAGTATGATTAGTCACTGCTGCTTTCATTTTTTAAGTAGGCCTATTAGAAGTCTATCTCTCTCATAATGACAGATGCATTACCAAAATGTTATTTTAAATTTATAGGAAAAAAAATCAAAATAAAATAATAATCTTTAGTTTTTATTGCATAATGTAGGCCTATAGTATAATTTGTTCAATACTAATTTGTATTATCTTCCCCTGGACTCAAATAAAAAACAATAGGCAATTCTCCCTCAGACTATGCCATTATTAAAAATGCACATGTACATAGGTTTGCTTACATTTAGGCCACATTTGATTTAAGGTGAATATCTATGTGAAGTACAAATGCAGTTTATTGATTTAAGGTGAATATCTATGTGAAGTACAAATGCAGTTTATTGTCAACATTTCAGTTAAGTTGAACTATACTTTGCGGGGACATTTTGGCCCTCACAAATATATTAAAATGACTGCCATGGCAACTCACCCAGCAGAATGATGATACACAGGAGGATGGCGATGAGAGCGCCCGTGCTGAGACCCACCGGGAGGAAGATGGCTTCGGCGCTGCATGTCAGGAGAGCCCCGTCGGCCTCACAGTTGCACACGCGGATGGTCAGTGTGCCCGTGCTGGTTTTGAGCGGGTAGCCCTTGTCCTCAATGACCACTGGCAGGAAGTAGATCTCCTGGGATCGCCGTCGGAAGCCGCTCCGTTTGGTCACAACGCCGGCAGTGTTGTCTGAGCGGACACAAGGGAGATACAATGGTTTGAGACCCGAACCTGGCAAGGTGACTTAAAGACAGGCTTAAATGGGATTTTGAGAGTATTTTAATTCTATATTGTGACATTATTATGTCTTGGGGAAACGGGCTCAGCCAATCACAGCAATGGACCCACACATGGCGCTTTTAACCCAGCTATGCGCCTGCTCCCGTGCTTGCGGTTATGGTTAGGTTAGGTTTTGAAGTGGGTTGTCGTTTTTCGGACCAATGACTAGTCTAACTAACGTACTGCACCCGTTTTCTTGCTGCCTCTTGACACTTAAGTGTGCCTGCACCCCAAGGTGTGCTGTCAAGCTCATTTGAGCACGGGTAGAGAGCCTATTTGAACCAATCAGATTGCTTTTATTGTATGGATCTTATTATCCCTTCAGGGAGCTTTTGTTAGTTGAGTGGCATGACAATTGGACACACAGTACAGCTGTAGATGGAATAATACCAGCCGCAGGCAGCCCAAATCATGGAAGATGTGGTTTCAAGTGGTGTTGTGTTCCTGATTAAATCTGTGAAAATTGGCTTGTCTTTCATATATCTGTTCCTTAGCAGAACATAATTGTTCCGTTTTTTACATCCCGTTGTGAAATCTTTTGTATGGACTCTTTAAAATTGGGGCCCAAGAAATAACTTAGTTGCAAAGTAACCATGTACTGTAACAAAGTCACATGATCATAAGAAGATATTCAAGGCCATACCCTATACACATAGTATATGCATGGAACGGCATCAGACAAAAGGCTTTTAGACTATGACAGTAAGATATAATTATCGCTAACCCCCAGGGTCAAAAAAAGGAGAGAGAAATATTGCACTCCGAGTAGCCTGACATCAATTAGACCAACTTCTAACTCATAAGCCTCGAGGTCTCACATCAAACTCATTCATTCATTGTTTTTTTTTGTTTTTGTTGTCGTTGAGGTGTGCAGTTCACTATTGGTCCACTTTCCTTGGGACACAGGGGAACTCAAACGGACCAACTCTGTTGTAGATGGCAGGCAGGTGCACCTTTAGTGCCACCGTGTTAATACAAAAAAATACAGAGGTAGCAACTTGGGCAGGCAGCCTTAAGAGGTGTGTGAGGCTGGTGAGAATTTCACAATGCATACGAGGCAGGGGGAGAGTGTAATGTCTGCCATAACGGGGTGGTCTGACCCTGTCGAAGCAGGTTTGTTCCCCTGACAAGGTGGGAGCACTTTTTCTTCCACTGACAGATAGGGTCAGGATTTTAAGCACACATTGCACAACCCTCTCACTGTTGTTAATCGTCCACCCCCCCCCCCCCTCCCCCACCACACACACACGAGAGAAGAGATGAACAGACATGTTCCTTTCTTCTCTCATTTCCTTTGCTCTCTCTCTCTCTCTCTCTCGATTGCATCCCTCTCCAATTTTCTCTCCTGTGTTACACTCTCGCCACAGGCTGATTCTGTCACTCTGGATCTCTCTCTCATTACTCTTTATCACTCGTTCATTTTATCTTCCGCTTGCACAGAACCTGTCCTTCTGTGACCCAGCCCCCCCCCCCCCCCCCCTCTCTCTGAACCTGTCCTTCTGTGACCCACACCCCCCCAATCCAAAAAAAGGAAAAGGAGAAAACCTCCCCTGTTGGTGGGCTGCAAGGCTACCTGTTGTGTTAGTATACCGGTCCCCAGGTGGCAGTCAAGTCAGTGTTGAGAGAGCCTGAGGAAGGTCGAAAGACCGAAACGTTGCATATTGTGCATATTAAATAAAACGCTCTTGAATCAGCCAGTGGCAGTGTGCGGGTCCTTCTCCTACGTGTCTGCCTTCTGCTGCTTTGTCGCCGACGCACCTGCTTTTATTAGTACGTCGAGTGCGCGGAAGTCTCTCCTCAATAGTGTCGAGAGAGCGAAACAGTGTGTTTCCAAAACGTTTTGAAAGGAAAACACACATCCGAGGTCGGAAAACTGCACCTCACCAAGGTTGCAGAATGCAATAGGCTTCCCCCCAGCTGCATCCTGTCACGTCCCACTTTCCATTACGCTGCTCTGTGGGGCTGACTTCAAAGGAGCCTACGGGCCTTATTACGGGACGATGAATGATCATATGCTTATTAGTCATTTTGTCCTGGGTGCGGCGCATTGCTCCCTTTATAACGGTGAGCCTTAAACCATACCTTGACAATTTAATGGACATTGTCATTTTCTGATTATTCGTTTTATTGTTTGTTTTATTTTACCCAGCAGGCGTGTGTGCATGTGTTATTCATTTCATACTGCTTTTCCCCTTTCGTTTTTTTAGTAGAAAGTTAATAAATACAAGAGATTTAACCCATTCTGACCTGAGATCAGATTCATACGAGGTTTCCACTGGACACACACTGGTCTGATTAACCCATTCTGACCTGAGATCAGATTCTAAAAATGTCAGTCGCTCTTCGATTTTTCTAAAATAGCAGACCTACAAGCTCGTAGCGCGCCACTCGGTGGCGCGATATGAGCTTGTAGATCTGCTATTTTTCAATAGCTAAAGCATAACATGATGCTAACACCAAAATGGGTGCCCGGTCAGAATGGGTTAACAGGAAAATATTCAAGAGAGAATCCCAGGGGAAAAAATATATAAATAAAAGCAAACAGAACAGAACAGAACAGTTGACAGGTACAGTATAGTATTCCCCAAACTGTTAAAAAGAACTGTGAAACTTATTACAATATTAAGTTTGGAAAGCCATGTATTCCAATTTAAAACTACACTGAACAAGTTCTGTACTTTTGTTGATGTGGGGCAAAAGCACAGCTTTGTAGCTGAGCAACCATGCAGTAATAAATTTATAATTCTATAAAATAAAATGGTGTTTGTAACAGAAAGAAGATGACTCACTCCCAAAGTCTCTGATGGTGAAATTCTTGTTTTTCAAATCATCCTTCGGCGATTTAAATGAGAACTGTTGGCCGGCGTTCGGCAGATCTTCATCTTTTGCGCTAAAGATCTGAATCACCTATAAAAAAGAAGGGGGAAAAAAAGAAGTAAAAAAGAGGTTCAACATCTCTCATGCAAGACATGAAGCCTTATTCTGATATGCTACGGTTTGTGATATATTTGTCAACATAGTATACCCAGACTGATTAAAACAGTATATTGGTGATAATGGAAAGAAAATATAATGGAATAGCTATGGTACCATACATACAGTAGCCATTTTAAGTTTTAAGTTCCAGTAATTCAGAGTCAGTTGACAGCTCAATGCTCACTTAATTATATATTTGTACTAGTTCAACCTTTATGGAAACTTCAAATATTATCCATGCGGTATAAATAACATGCCTTTGTTCCTGGAAAGCAGACAGAACTGCGTACACACGTGGACTTGAAATGAGGGCCAAAGCATCTGTGAATATTTCACACACAGTCTAGTACCACTATTTAATATTATATTTTCTTTCTCGCAAGGCAGAGGGATATGAGGACAGGTACTGAATTCAATACAAAGGAAACTTGAAAATAGGATGTGCGCCCCGTGGCATGAATGCTAGGGACCATGTGGTTAAATGTGTTTGTAACTACTTCAGCTTGCCGTTCAAAGTGTGACGTGTGGCGTACACAGTATAGGCATTTACTAAGTTTCCTAACCCATGTGGAAGGACACATAACAAACTAAGACCAAACTAAGACCAAAGAAAATATAACAGGTGGTATAATAATGCATTATATGCATTATAAATGTGGTTATAATGCATTATAGACCTGCCCTTAATATAAAGTCTTAATATAAATGTCCATAACTTCACTGGTGATAAACTGAAACTGAAAACTCCATTTTCTTTCTCCCGCTCGTCATACTTGTTTTTCTATTAACTTGCCTAAAATTGGCACATAAACGTGCGTGCGTGCGCATGTGTGTGTGTGATTATTTTATATTCTTTTCCCACAACTTAAAATGTTTTTAAACAGAGGCGATGCATGGTCACAGGCCACTGAATTCAGTCGGTAATGTGCTCATCTACTCTCGTTTTCTACTCGGGTTTTCGCCTCCCGGCAATTTCATGCTCTAAAGTTCACCTCTGCCATTTCACATCCATATAAGGCCGTCCCATATAGGAAGGTTCCACATCCATCTGTGACAATGAGGCTGTACTCATTATTGCGCGGCATAAAAAAATAATTAGGTCATTTAATACTTCAGTGTAGTATGAGGAAAATGTTATAAAAGGAAATGTTTCCAATTAAATGGGACACTCAATCTAACCACACTTTTCACAGTAGAACAGATGGCTCAGGGTCTTGTCATTTGATGTGTACAATGTTGTCTGTTGTCCCAGACAATGTGATTTTAGTTGAAGTTTGTGTGTGTTGTGTGATGAAACCAGACAGAAATGACATGAACTGGTTATATCAGAGCGGTGATTTGGGCTCAAACCATTAGAAATACATTTGAAGGACATGAAAATATATTAAATATTAAAATTAGTTAAAATATGTTGTAGTTCCTTTAAGTACTGTAATCATTCCCATGGCAAGACCCACTAGCACTATAATGGAAAACAATGGAAAGACAGATTTTGACAATTTTCAACACATGTGTTTGCATATTGATCATTACAACATGTCATATTGTACCAGTCACAGACTATTGAGCGTCGCAGTCCCGCCCCCTGTCATGATGACGCCAGGCCCAGGAAATGAATCCCAATGCATTTTTCCCATAGACATTTAAAAAAGTATTTATTTAAAGACGGTTACGCCGTGAACAAAGCCAACTCCAGTTGTGACAAATCGTGACAATAAACACAATATTTTGGACCAAACAAACAATTACAAAGAAGAAAAACAACAAAAGAAGTGTTGTAACCTGCTGTTTTTTTCTACTAAACATTGTGTTTATTGTCATGATTTGTCACGACAAGAGTTGGCTTTGTCCGCGGCGTAACAGTCTTTAAATAAATACTTTCTGAAAAGTCTATGAAGAAAATGAACGGAGAATCATTTCCTGGGCCCTGGTAGGGGGCGGGACTGCAACGCTCTATTGGAACAATTGCATTTCCCATGTTTAAACACGTGCCACAGTTCAATGCAGCCCAGTTTGATGTGACTCACTCATAAGAGGAATCAGGCAACAAGCCCTCATTGTAAACAGTATGAAACCTGGAAGCACCGCGCTGTGTCTGTGTACTTTATTAAACCCAGTTTGAACGCGACCACCTCCCTCTAGACACTTTCAGGTGGAAATATTGTCTTGCCGTTGTATCTTGCTTGGCTGGGGTCTTGGTTATAGATTACTTTCCATGGGAGGTTTGTTCCACAACGTGGTGTGCTTCAAAAACAAGTGTTTCTGTGTGTTTTAGAGCCGCGTGAGCGCAGCCAATAACCAAGGGAGACTTATGATGGCTTTTTTCCCCCTTTCAAACAAGAGAAAAACCACATCTTTTATCATCTACCAGCTGTGTGCAACACATGGTGGAGTCACACTGTGGCATCGTCTGCTCATGGAAACGTGATGGGGAGGGCATCTCCTCATTGCCACAGAGCAGGAGAGAAGAGGATAGGGGCGATTAGGGGAGGAAAGGAAACGAGGGCAAAAGGAGACAGGAACAGAGAGGACGACAAGAGGATAGACAAGGAAAGAGATGTAAGTGAGTGAATAGGAAGGACAGAGAGGACAGGATGGACGGGTTGAGACATTAGAGGTGAATGAGCCAATTAGGAAGACACTGCCTGCAGTTGGTGGCTTCTGTAAGAATCGCATTTGAAGTTTTTCTTTAACCAGTTCAAACCAGGAAAGCATCTGTGTAACCAGTGCCACTATTACCATTAAACCCTAGAACACTAAACATATTTTTTTGTCACTAAACACAGGTATATTTTACCCAATTCCATAAAAAATATAAAAATATATTGCAGTACAGCAATACATGGCAACTTGAGGTACTCTTCTTTAATATTTCATCATGACTTTTCACAAAGAAAACAAAAAATCTGTGAAAAACGTGCATAATATTTTTTTAATATTCCTAAAAAAAGATAAATTAAGTTGGAAACTTCTCCTTTGGTCCACCCATTCCTAAGACATGTGAGAATGGTCCTGTGAATAAAAGAATAAAAAGTCCATTGTGGGTGTATTGGATTTTTCTCTATCACACTATCACTAAACACTAGTGAAATTCACCTGAGCATCATGAAGGTACTGAAAGACCCACCCACCTCAGACATCAGCAACATTATGAAAATTGCAAAAAACATGGGTGAAAATCACCCATGTTTAGTGTTCTAGGCAATTTAGGGTTAACACTTTGCCTATTCACAAATCGTGAAAATATGTGCAAATATATTTTATTTTAAAGCAAACAATATCCAAGTCCAAACATCATTTACAGATTTACAGATGTATTATACCAACATCGGGGTTTTTTTGTCTCCAGAAAACTGGATTTAGTAGACAGTTTAGAATCGGCCTCAGGTGTTATTTATCGGGTTAAAAAAGACATGCCGTCAGAAACAGTGGGCAGGCACAAGACATAAACGTCGTCATGATCACATCCCAGCTGTATCCATGCAGCAAGTGGGCTGGATTCCAGCCGGCCCTACATGCATGCTCAGTGTAATGAGCAAACACACAGCACTGTGATGGAGCGCCAGCAGAGCTTCTGCTGCACTCCACAACGGCGGCTGCATATAGATGCTGCTTAATGGGCTAATTTACAGGCACAGGTGGTGTACGCTATGTGACGCTCCGCCGCGTCCCAAATACATCATCCCAAATATGCACTCATACAGGCCGCCGCAGAGTATTACAGCCCCCCCCCCCCCCCCCCCCGCCCCACAGACACACACACACACACACACGCACACACACGCACGCACACACACACACACGCACACACACACACACACTCTCACTGTTGAGTATGAGCTCAAGTACAGAAGGCTGTCTCCGACGGCGGAGATCGCCCTATAGAGCGTCGCAGTCACAGTGACACAGTGTTGTACACAGTGTCATATACCCTGCCCTTTTGTCATGATTTGGCTTTGTCCGAGGCTTAAAGGTCTTTAAATAAATACTTTCTGAAACATCTATGGAAAAATGGAAAAATGGAAATTGCCCTCGTCGTTCTGAAAGGGGGGCGGGACTGCAGCGCTCTATACCCAGAGGTCATCTTGTCATCGGCTGTCACAATTAGGACATTTTACTTGGCGATTAACACATTAGCTGTCATTGATTCCCGTGGTCGTCAGACCAAATCCAACACTTAACGTGTTTCATTGATATGATTATGCTAAAGATCACTTTTCGCCAAGGTTGCTAGGAAACCGATGATGGTTCTCAAACGTTAACTTAATTTGAAGGACCCCCATAACTCTGAGTGTACATATGGAACCAAATTGACCACTACGGGTCTATTTGGTTCCATTTGTACACTCTCAGAACCTCCAGGAACCATGAAGGTCCCTGGACCCCACTTTGAGAAAGAGACCCGCTGGTGTTTCCAGTGAGCCAACATGCACAACATCCGCACCCTGACTCTGTTTGATCAGAATGCAACAGAGCTTTCATTAGCATCATTTGTAACACCTATGGAGGAAGTAAGGAAGATGGCAATAACTAGGGGCCCACAATAATGAAATTATGACCGATATCCGATCTTATTTGCAGGGTCATATATGCCAGTACCAATACTGACCGATTCCGATATCATACAGAGGACCACAATGGACACAAGCCTAGGCTTGACCCAAAGCCTTTTAATAACGTAACCAATCAATAAATCAATAAATAAATAGCCGCCAGTCAATAGTTTTCACAACTGAATGACTATACTGAATTCTACAAATGCGTTCTAAGCAGTTTTCTGGAAAAAAAGAAAAAAAAAACCCACATTGATTGATTGAAAACTGTATTGACAGTTTGCAGAATAAGCACAGGAAAGTACAGTTCAATACAAGGTCTGCTAAGAGGATTAAAGACCCAAGAAAGCACTAAGGCGTGTTTCCATTGGGGTCCTTCATTTTCAATCCATCAGAAATTGCTGCTATACGGGGTACAGTACAGAATATAGCCAAAATCTAAAATGGCACAGATGCTTTCCTGGTTTAAAACACTATGGTGTTGTTGGCACAAAACCATGGAGGATGGTCAAACGAGGTGGCGTTACGTAGTAGCTTCTGTGTTGTTGAGAGACTGTCCTTTGACCTGAAAAGTCACAGATCAACCTCCCCAGCAAAAAGAGAAAAAAAAAACATGTAAGCCTACAACCATGCTTGACATGTCCTTGAGCCAGACACCGTTGGCCCTGCCTGCTGTGTTACTGTGTACATTGCCCCTGTGTACAAAGCACTGTGTTGACATCGGCATTCATGTCAGAGAGCACAGTACGTGCATTTCAAAACACCACGAGTAGTATAAATCTGTTTCCGTCAACCGCCTTATTCCCAAAATAGACATTTCACATGGTCATATTTAGACAGATGCTAGGTTATCTGTGTACCTGGTATCCTATAGTTTAAATGTACAGATTATACATTTTTGATAGTAATTGTTTAGACTGATGCTTCTTGGTTTACTGGTGATTTACTGAGGCATTGTCTCTCTGCATTTGATGAAAAGCGTTTAACAATGCGAAAATAATGGTTATTTCACATCAAACTTCTATGTTGGTGATGACTCATTCATACGGGGTTGCTTCATCACATCGGTTCTATAGCGCTCTGTGTGCATGTACACAAACAGCAGTTTCAATGAATGTGAATCTAATCATTTGCAGGAAGTGAACACTGTTCTGGGGTACACTTTGGCAGAAAATATAGCAGATTTACAAGCTCACAACACGCTGCAACTTTTGTTGGTTATTTTCAGCGAAGATAAATTATTTAATGTAGAGTGAAAACAGAAAGGTCAAGCATATAGCCCCGAGGGACTCCGGTCAACAAAGTATAGGGTTTAAGTGGTTAAATTGAGTAACTCGAAATACAGAAAAAAGGGGAGACGAGCATGAACATACCTGTCCTGTTTTTGCATTTTCACACACAAAGGTTTCATGAGGGACGGCCAGCTCTGGGAAGTACTCGTTGATGTCCAACACATGAACAGTAACCGCCACTCGACTGGTCAACACTGGACTGTCTGAAAGAAAAGAATGTTGAAGTTGCTTTATTTGTCATGCTGTATAGTGCACGCACGCATGCACGCACGCACGCACGCACGCACGCACGCACGCACGCACGCACGCACGCACGCACACACACACGCACACACGTCACGCACACACACTAGTGCCTGATTCGTACTAGTTGTGGGCCACGTCAGACAGGAGAAAAATAG
This sequence comes from Protomyctophum bolini, assembly GCF_963924005.1. Classification (NCBI taxonomy): domain Eukaryota; kingdom Metazoa; phylum Chordata; class Actinopteri; order Myctophiformes; family Myctophidae; genus Protomyctophum; species Protomyctophum bolini. The sequence continues at coordinate 20,656,311 of NC_137882.1, forward strand.
CCCATATACAAGCTCACAACGTGTCACATTTGTGACGTTTTGTGATCTTATGGATCTGCTATTTTAGTGGGTGGCAGCAGTGTGCAAAACAGGCTTAAAAAAAACCTGCAAAATACTTTATGCTGTGTCCTCTAGACATAAAAGGTGTATAATAAAAGAAGACAATATAATAACTATAGCATAAAACAGGACATTGACTTTAATAACGGTGTGGCCTCCCTGTCTAATCTTTAGCTATCAATGGTATGTGAGAGTGCTATAGGTAGTGTGCAGTTATGAATAAGGCAGAAATCAAATCACAATGCAGAATTCACTGGCAAAGCAGGTTGGCTGAGGCTATCCTCTCTAGTGCTTTTTATGGGAGCCTAGCTATCTAAAATAGGTATCTCTCTCTCTCGCTCTCTCGCTGTTTGTCCTGGACTGTGTTCTGCATGGTAAAAACCAACAACAACAAAACACCACCACCCACCAACATGTCTTGCAGTATGCTCCTCTGATCCTGAGATATGACACAGATAATGCAAATGGAATTTATCGTGCCCTTGAGCCTTGACCTTTCCACCCAAACGTTAAGCTCATTCACACCAGGTTTGATGAACACCACTCAGCCGTCCTGGAGTTTACAGCGCCCTGCCACTGCTGCAGGCAGGGTAATGACTGGTGAAACTTTATGACACTGTACTACTGACATCAGGTGGATAGCCTCGGTATTTACATTCCAGGCCAAACATTGTACCAGACAGTACATTAATGTGTCCTTGAGTATGGAAAAGTCCAAACCTGCTCACTCATTTCTCGAGATAGCAGAGTCAGCTATAATGGCTGTTTTTGCCAACTGACACGTCTGCAAACATTCTTGCTTTATGCCCTTTCAACCATGCATGCATCCCTATCTTGGGCATGTCACTATAGATAATCCATAATCCATAATCCCCCAAATATTGAACAAACAAACCAACAAGCAAATAAGAAAATACCCCCCAACCAGACAAAGTATAAAGGGCCGCTTAAGTGGTTAATGCAAACACAGTGTGTGACTGTATTATTAAGCGATGTTGGGAGGGATCGTGAGGCACAGATGAATTATGTCATCTTCTAACAACATTAAACAGTTTACAGCCTTTAGGAAGACTACAAGCTGTAATGGGGCTTTAGCTTTAAGCATATTAATTGCAGAACTAGAGTCCCCCAGGAGCTGCTAAAGTGCAATACATACTCATACAAATCTCCCGGTTTGGAGCTATCCAAACTATAGTTTGGAGAGTCAGGACACCTGGATGTGCATGGGTTCAGAGGAAAAGTTCTGGCACTGCTCTCCCGAAACTCGGAAAGACGTCAATTTGTAGGAGGAAGGAGTATGGACTGGACCGTGCTTAAATCAAAACCATGATTGTTTGACTGTAATGGGCGGGGGGGTTACTAGAGGGATGTTCCTTAACTTGTGCCAAAGCCGAAAGCAAGGTAAACTTTATGGATTTGATGTGGGAATAAGGCCAGGCTCTATAGTTGAGAAGGGCTTAGGTGTGCAATGTGCGTGCGTCCGTGTGCATGCACACGGATGTAAGTGTGTACACACGGAGTGGTGGCGCTGGTGCTGGGTGGTGGAGGAGCATACAGGGAACAGTTGGGAGTGGGTGGATGTCTGTGGCTCAGACTCACAGGGGATTGGAGATGCAGCCATGCCTCAGTTGTCAACCTGTCAGTGACCTTGATGGAAAAAGCAATCTTCGACAGTGAGGTAAAAAAAAATAAAAAAATAAGACAGACACAGGCTTTCCTTTTTGGTGCTGTGCACCAACTGAAAGACTAACGTTCATGTGAGGCAAGAAAAAAAAAGTTGTATGTATTTTGGCATTGAATCATCAGATTTTCTGATATCAATTTTAAACGGCTTAACACCTTCTGACTCTTCAAAAAGCTATAAATGCTGTCTTTGAAAGTTATAGGCGTTTAAGAGAGCTGGGTACAGCGGGTTATCTTTCCCATCATCCTCCATCAGCCTGGATCCTAAATGGGACAGCTCATCTCCATAAGTATCTGCTGAGTTGCTTGGCCTGTGGTGAGTAATATATATTTCACTCCACTAGATGGAGCAATGGTATAGTGATTTTATTGAAATTATACTGAAGTCAGCATTTCAACAACACCATTTATGCTCGTTTTACTTTATTGGATATGTCCTGCATTGCTTGAGTGGTCAACCCTAAATATGTCTGTCTGTATATGGCTGGTCTATGTAATGCGCTAATTAAATTGTTTTTATTGAAAACCACCCAGCATTTTATACGTGCAACCACAGGCCTATTAAAAGGCTGCAGATATGGGGATATATCAAAGTGTGGACTCCATGAATTGACGGTGTAATAAAGAGGACAAGTTACACACACAAACATGCACGCACGCACACGCACACACACACACACACACACACACACACACACACACACACACACACACACACACACACACACACACACACACACACACACACACACACACACACACACACACACACACACACACACACACACACACACACACACACACACACACACACACACACACACACACACACACACACACACACACACACACACACACACACACACACACACACACACACACACACACACACACACACACACACACACACACACACACACACACACACACACACACACACACACACACACACACACACACACACACACACACACACACACACACACACACACACACACACACACACACACACACACACACACACACACACACACACACACACACACACACACACACACACACACACACACACACAATATTGGTGAGTTGCAACATCTACAAAAAAGATCTGTACATGTATACTATAATACTCTGCTACTGTTTTCTTTTCTACATTAAGATTATTAGTGCAGTGGTTCTGAACCTGTGGGTCTAACTGGACAAACATTGCCCAAAAATACTAGATTATAAATATAAGAAAGAGGCTAGATTTGTGAAAATAGCCTAGCATTGTGAGCTTGTAGATTTACTATTGCCACAATATTAATCTGTGGGACAAACTAAATTGAAAGCCTCAACTTCTACATTCCAAATGCTTATCAGTGTGTGTGTGTGTGTGTGTGTGTGTGTGTGTGTGTGTGTTTGGCTAGGTGGCCCAGCCTTCCACCAATCATGATCGAGCGGGGGTGGGCCTTAGTGTGCGTGCTGTTGGCCTGTTGCGTGTCTTCCCACTGTAGTGCGTGCATGTGCACATCTTGTTACCGGGGCAGACCGGGGGGGGTTTCCAAATCACTGAATGCTCCTTTAAAGTATTGTACGGTGACAACTAAAGTCTGTGTAATGTTTATGTTATACTGTTACTACAAAACAATCTAAAATAAGGGCATTTAAGATCATTTAAGCTGGGCTTCACTGAAGTGAATGAAAGGCATTATTCGTGGGCAGTATTCTCACGATACTGCCTGCTCAGGAACTGAGAGGCAGCATTGCAGAAACTCTTATTTTGCAGAAAACAAGGTATCCGAAAATAACCTGTCTACATGTCTACTTTCATTTGTCTGCATTTGACAAAGGTCAAAGACATTAAGGCTTTGTTTATTCAAGCCTTGTCTACTCAATTCCCATTGAGTCCAGTGCATTCTGTGAACTTCCGGTGCAGGGCTTTGGAACTATTCGGCTCCCCATAGCCACACGGGGCTGCCATTGGACTGGCCCCATGAAGTGAATGGAGATGTCGCAACTCTCCTTCAATGGCATTGTGCATGCATGACTGCCCTATGTAGAGTGACACATGGTGCTCTCCATTTGCTGCATGGCTGCTCAACACATAAGCTCTCCTTTTAGCTGCATGACTGCCGTACTTTGGGTGACACGGTGCTCTTCGTTTGCGTGCAGCTGTCCAAATTACGTAGAGCGACACAATGGTGCTCTCTCACAATGGTGCCATTTGCTGCGTGCAGTGTTGGAAAAAGCACTAACATTCTATACTTAAGTCAAAGTATCAATACTAGCCCATACTGCAAATGTAGAAATAATATGTTACAAGTAAAAGTTCGGAATTAAAAATGTACTTGAGTAAAAGTACAAACATATTGACATAAACATGTACTTAAAGTACAAAAAGTACACTCATTATGCCCTGCAGCATGTCCCATTTCAAGTTTTCAAATGTACAAACATTTTAAATCTTTTGATAGCCGATCTACAAGCTCACAATGTGTTGCAACGCATTGTGAGCTTGTAGATCGGCTATTCAAATGGATGAAATGTATAGGGTTGAAGTGGTTAGTGTATGTTTTGCAATCAAAATCTAACTATGACGGTAACTAATAAATGGAATGGAGTAAAAGTAAATTTGGAGTAGAAGTAAAGGTATTTTAAATTGGAAATGCTTGAGTAATGTAAAATAAATACCTCAAAATTGTACTTAAGTAACAGTACTTGAGTAAAGGTACTTAAATTCTTACTTTACACCACTGACTGCTTTGTGTGTACAGCAACGCACATGCTCTCTCTTTTCTGCACGGCTGTTATGCGAGTACAACGTCTGTTTATGTCACATGCTCTCCCTTTGCTGTATGACTGTATGTACATTTGTTAGAAGATCACACAGTTCTCTCAAGTCGTGTGCCGCATGAGTTCTCTGTGACGAGCATCACACGGCGCTACTCCCTTTGCTGCATGACTGCAGTGTCTGGCTGTGTCTCAATAGGTGGCTTTGTGTGTGTGTGTTTGTGTGTGTGTGTGTGTGCGGCTCTGCGATACGCAGGCTGGGGTCTCCAGACTCAGACAAGGCACTGTGTTACTGTAAATGGCCACAGCGTAGTAGGAGGTGGTGGCTTCAGCCACCCAGCGTCAAATGTCAACGGACGTAATTGACATTCTAGTGGGGCAATACAGAAAATGCATGTGGGTAAACGTGTGAGAAAGATGACGAGGACTGCGGGACAGGTCATATTGTTATTCCGTGACGGTGCCCTCTACTCAAACGTGCCATTATTTAGGTGGATTTTGTGTTGGTATGCTGTTATTTATTTATTTTTGCTCTTCTCTTCTTTGAAACCTGCTACGTGGGAGCAGTGACAGCCAGCCATGAATAGTTTAAAACAAAATCATATAAAATACAATGCTTCACAGGGGACCCACGACAGTCAGCCAAGACCCATGAAGGGACGTTCAATCTGGCCAACCTCAAGCCAAGGTCAAAAGAGAATCTGAAATCAAAAGCTGTGCAATGAAACTGCTGGGTTCTGAGTGAGCATATGAAAAGATGAGAGAGATACTCTCCCTGCAGGTAACTGCACCATGGAGTCCAATAGTCCATCTGATATACCATGGAGTATATCTGAGATATACAGTGTGTGTGTGTGTGTGTGTGTGTGTGTGTGTGTGTGTGTGTGTGTGTGTGTGTGAGCGAGCTGGCACTCCGATCCCGATCGGAAACCAGTGTGTGTAGCTTGATAAGATTTTCGTGATAGCCCCTCCTATATCCATGCAGCTTTTGGTGTATCTGCTAACACAAACTTTGTCCTACACAAACATTAAATCCCATTGACAATGAATGGACAATTTTGAGTGTTCGTGTAAACACAAACATTGCATAACAAACCCGTGCCCCCATGCAGCATTGCCGCCTAAGCCAGCCGCCTAAGACAATGGGAGCCGCCAAACATTGAAGACGAAGGTGAGGACGCAAATTCTGATTGGCCCGGAATGAGATGATGTATGATGATGTACGATGATAAGATCAACCTTCACTTCACACGGGTGTGATTTTCTTTTCTTAACACTAGGACGTCGGAGCAGCCGTTTTGACCGATTTTGAGATTTTAAATTTGATTTTCTTAGCCCATGAAGTCCAGAGAAAGTTCCCCTTGCATGACTTTGTCTAAATATTCGATTGATATCATCTCAGTTTTTTTCCCCATTTGAAACGTTTTGTAAATATGATTTAGGGCATAGATATACCTACTAGGTCTGGCTTTATCGGCCAAATCGACCGCCGTCCCCCCTTCTCCCCCACTAGTCTAATGATCTTCACACCTCCGACAGCTGGAGACGGCATTGTTCAAGACCACTTCACCACTTTTCAACCTATCTTCATATAATTGGTCCTCACTAATGTTCATGATAAAATGGCACCATATTTTTCTACTCAGTGTGTGTCTCATAGGAGGGCTGTAGGCAGTTCAGAAATCCGTCCACCACCACTGTCCATCATCATTGTTAGGCAGATTTCTTTTTAAACTATATTTTTTTACAAAAATGTTTAGATTTTTATTATCGTGAGAACGATGGACTAGAAAGCCTGCAGTTTCCATTAGCTTGGATTCCCCATTGATGATTTATTTATTTGAAATGTCACCAGAGGATACTCCCTTGAGTTACAGCAACTCGTTTTCAAGGCGGTCCCCTCAGGGCACAACATACAACAATAAAGACATACACAAACCCACTACATCAGTATACTCGTAAACCCAAAGTTTCATTGAAAAAATAAAATAAAATATAACATTAATGCAAGAAATGAGTCATTCAATGCAAATAAACAAGTATGATGCCAATAGGATAGTCTCAGGACAACACAAAGAGCAATCAAAAACAAGATATAAGATGAACTAATAATGCATTCTTGAAAGCAATAAAGGAAGTGATTGATCTTAGAGACAACAGACAAGAGCAGGGCATTCCAGTCTGCTGGTGCTTTGAAAAGAAGTACGCCTACATATCTCTCTAGAGATTATGGGCACAAAATAAAGCTATTGAGTATGTCTTAGATAATAAGCAGACGAGAATCGGTTCAAGAACTGTTGGGAGATGGTGAGTATATGGTAAGGACACCTCAAAACAAACCTACAAATAATATTATAGACAACATTTAAGGAGTGAAGGTGTGATTCAGTGGCGTTTTGGTAAATTATGTCACCATAGTCCAGTATGGGAAATAATAATTGTTGTGCAAATTGTTTTCTTGTCTTAAAGGAAAAACAGTTAATTGATCTATACATTATTTTAAGACTGACATTTATTCTAGTTCTAATGAAATCGATATGAGGCCTAAAAGAAACCTCTGAGTCTAACCAAAGTCCCAGGTATTTAAAAGAGTCAACTGATTTTAGAGGAGACTGGTCATCAAAATGAATAGAACTCTGATTGCAGCGAGCTTTGATGTCACTGGAAGACGGTTTCTGAACTGCCCACAGCCCTCCTATGAGACACAGACGGAGTAGAAACAAATGGTGCCATTTGTATCATGATTATTAGCAGTGTTGGGCAGTAACAAGTTACTAGTTACATATTACTGTAATATTATTACTTTTCCCAGTAACGAGTAAAGTAAGTTACTACTCTGCCAAAACAGTAATATTATTATTATTTACTTTGTAAAAAAAACTTTTTGGTTTTGTTGGCTGTCGTTTGAAAACATTTCATTTAAAAGGTAGTGAGAGATTGCAGCTTTATTATTTTATAGCCTTTTTGGCTGATTTGTGACTGTGTGCAGTTCAGCTTGTTGATGTTGAATTCCAAATGTGGAATATGCAGCAGAAAAAGACTGATGAGAGACTGTTGACTATTGTTTTATATCCTGCAATCATTCAGTTTGGCTGATTGAAGACTTCTTATTCCAATTAATTGGATTCAGTTGTAAAAGGAGCTGGCTAAACAGATTGTGTTCTTTTGCGGGTGGAAGGGGCCCGGTTGAAAAGTAATATAATGTAATAAGTAAGTAATAAGTAATGTAATATTATTACTTTTTCTAAGGAGTAATAAGTAAAGTAAACATATTACACTCCTAAGTAATATTGCCCAACACTGATTATTAGTGAGGACCGATTATATGAAGATAGGTTGAAAAGTGGTGACATGGTCCTTTAAGAGCACATGGGTGGGGCTTGCGGCCAATAATATTGGCCAAAATACAATCCTGCTGTGAGCCCTTCATTGCTCGATTTAAGTGCCAGGCATGATAGTCCACTATCACACCCAATTCCAACAAACCACTGATCACCAACACAAAACACGCACACACACACTTTTTTCATACTGCTATACTTGTGAAAGACTTTCGACTGATTTCCACTCGGGTGCAGTGCTGGAGGGGCCTCTGCATATTGATTACAAACAACGTTCTTTTTCGGTATTTAAAAAATCACACCGGTGTACTGTGAAGTGAGGGGCGCTCTTATTATCATACATCATCTCATTCCGGCCAATCACAATTTGCGTGGGCATAGGACGGGCTAGCAAAAATGAAATAAAAACTAAGCTATGATGACTAAAACTATCCATCCATCAATCTTCAACCGCTTTCCAGGCGAAGCAGCAGCGGTTCTACTCCAAGTCTCTCTCGTGTGACTGAACTTCTTTCGGTCATGACCCACACTTCATGACCTTATAGGTGAGAGTAGGAACGAAGACTGCTCGCTAGACAGAGAGCTTTGACTAAAACTAGGACTAAAAAGTGTATTAATTTAGTCAACAGATAACTAGACTAAAATGTTAGGGATGGACTAGTGGAGAAGACATCCAGTACAAGTTGTACAACTAAAAGCTTGGAATTGGCTTGGGTGTTGCGCTCTGAAAATAGCCGATCTACAAGCTCACAACGCGTTGCGCTGCAATGCGCTGTGAGCTTGTAGATGGGCTATTTTCAGCATTCAACAAATCTGCCATTTTAGTCGACAAAACCAACTGTAGATTAATACGACTACAATCTTATGATATTTAGTCGACTAGACTAATGGTAAAACTTTTCAGTTGACTAAAACATGACAAACTAAATCAAAATTTGCTGCCAAATTCAACAGAACAAAGCCATCACACGAGGGTTCTCATCAAATGTAAATATGAGAACAGTTGCTCACATCCTATTACTGAACGAGTGACAGCTTTGTGTTTTATCCAATGTTGACATTGCTCTCAGCATGTATTTCTCCCCTGTCTCAGTAGCGGGGAAAGAACATTTTTGGAAAATGGAAATGATCAAAAATAGACTGGGGGAGTGCATCTATTCCACATACTGGGTTTAACTTGTCCATTGAATATCACCTCAATTGGATTTTTCCGACCTCATAAATGACTTTGGCTTGAAATAAAGCTCTAATCCTGGTACTGTAAAAAATTTGACTGTCAACTTGTGTCAAGGGTTCAGCCTCCAGGAAGAAACCCTAAATACAAAGTTAATACACCATTGCACATAAAAACGACTCCAGGGTGTCTACTGAAGTACTGTCACCTCATAGACACATGAAAAACTGGAAAAAGTACAAAAATGGTGGCACTCCATCTTTAACGTCTAATAAACCGGTGTCTAATGTCTATCCATGTATGGGCACATTACACACGTCGTCTGCCGGTGTTAATTGAGACACAGCATGCACGCACCGTCACAGACACACTTTCCTTAGGAAAGCTTCCTACACCATGTATCTCCGTTTGAGAAAACATGCAGCGTGTTGTATTGATGGACTATACCATATGGGCTCATTGGGCTGTATGCAGGCAAAATACATTTCCCGCACGAGCACCACTTCCATTACCATTTGCGAAAGGGCCCCCACCCCCGTCCTTGCATCAGGGCCCCTGATTTTGCGCTATATGCCACTGCTCGTGCAAACGCACGCAGACACAGACACAGACACACACACACACACACACACACACACACACACACACACACACACACACACACACACACACACACACACACACACACACACACTACAAGTGCACACATATCGAGAACAGTATTTAGATTTCATCAGCCATGACCTTGAGTGGAAGTGGCTAATACTAGTTTCCAGGGCGATAAAAGCTTCAAGTTTTGACAGGCCTTATTTCACAGCCAGCCCTAATGAACATACAGAGCGGGTAATTTTGATTGAGCACCAGCCAGCCTCCAAGATAACGACTTTGATGGCTCGTAGGAGATCTGATGACTTGATGACGATGGATTTGATTATTTATCTGGGAAATTTGCTCCGCTTCCTTCATGAAAAGAGAATTAGCTTGATACATCTTATAATGTCACAGCTACACTATTTAAAGCTTGCTCTTTCTTGGCAGAGCCTCACATGTCTCTGCCTGGTTTGTTCCGCTTTGTCAACAAGCTCATGTCGAAGCTTTACTGCATTGCAAGGAGGTGGAGAAACAAGAGCGGCTCCAAATTGAGATACAGTACGTACCGATTGCTTGGGGGGGCATAAAGCAACAACATCTCAGGGTAGCCTACCCTTTTAATTTCTTTCTCACTTCAACATTTGTGAATCTTCTGTGTTACAAATACTAAATGATAAAATAAAAAATGTTGTTATGTTGATCAAATTGAACAACAAGTGTACAACTCTTCAACCTGAGGTGTGAGAAAGCTCTCAGAGATGCCTATTAAATCTGTGGAAAAGCGGTTAATAATTTAAACAAGACAGGGTCTAATAACAGCTTCCCAGTGCAGTCAGTAGGCTATTTGTGACTGATCCCCTGATGCAGTAAAAGTTAAACTAGGCGTGGCAAAATTAGGCAGAGTTTGGGGAGATACGCAATTACCACACACACACACACACACACACACACACACACACACACACACACACACACACACACACACACACACACACACACACACACACACACACACACACACACACACACACACACACACACACACACACACACACACACACACACACACACACACACACACACAGCAATGCTGAGTAAACGTTTTGTTGGCAGAGCATAAATTGAGCGGCTTCCTATAATGGCTGAAACTGAGCAGTACCTCGTAATAACGGCTTGGCTCTCCTTTTGGAAAGGCCGGCCATTTGTAAGCCCCTCACAACCAATTTATTCACATGCCCTAGGCTGTGAGATGGTCTGCACTAGCTGCTGATACTTCAGCACTTTGGTTAGAAAGGCTTCTTCCAGGCTATAGTCAAAGGTACAGCCGACCTCGAGAATGAACACCTCTCTATGGTTTTCATTTACAACAAATTAACAATGACATTAGGGGTGTTAGCTGAAATGTTAGAGAACTCAGAATCATCATTACACAGGTTAAACATCCTCTGCTTCACAGTAGAATGCTTATAAAGCATGATGGAGGACCTGAAAATGGAAGAGATGTCTTTCGATATTAAATCCACTATTCTGTCGTGCCTACTTATGTAAACATAGCAACCTTTTAAGATGTGGGACATGGTTTCAGCTATTTGTTCATGGCCATGAACACACACACACAGCTGACGTCATCGGTACAATGCCGTAAAAAGAAAAAGCAAAAATGTGCGTTGAGAGATTGGTAGGCCTACAGCCAAAGCCAGACAATGTCCTGGACGTAAACCGTGTAGGGGAAGCATCATGGTTTATAGTCACCCATAAACCTTTCCAACAAAACCGGATTGGAGTATTGACTTGAGGTAAAAGTGCATTAAATCCGTCACAAAGATTCCGGCCGACGAAGGATGATAAGACCTGCATGAATCACAATCGATGGCGTTGTCATGGACTTACTGAGTTTGGTTGCCACAATGGAGATGTTGTGCTGGGCGATGCTCTCTCTGTCGAGGGGTTCGTTGGTGGAGATGGTGCCCTCCACCGGGTCGATGTCAAAGTAGCTGTCCAAGTCACTCTTCCAGTCGATGGAATACCTGCAACGGAACGTTGGGTTAACGGCGGCCATTTCAAGCACAAACAAGAGAATTAAACCGGCGGTGATTTCCCCCCTGGGACTCGTGCATATGAGTTAGGTGTAATATAACGTGGCGGCGCCTTCGTTATTCACTCTGAGTGGCAATTCCAAAGGAAATATGCTGAACTTTGCATTTACCGTACATACTCCATATAATCTAGTACTGCGGGCACATGCACACACAAACAAACACACACACGCACACACACACACACACACACACACACGCACACGCACACGCACCCACACGGCAATGCTGAGTAAACGTTTTGTCGGGAGAGCATAAATGAATTTAACACGCTACTGTATCAAACCGTATCAATCTCTCACAACCTATGAACGACAAAGAGCGCCAGACGGATGGTGCAGCACGTCCTCTGTGAGATGTGGCCAATGCCCCCAAGCTGGACTATAAAACACTCGTCACCATCTCAAAAATCTAATGGCATACCACATCCCACACACCATTTTCGCTGTTTAAGCTTAAAAGACAGTTGCTCATAAATATGTATGGCGTATGGTGTTGTGTTTCCCCCCCACTACTCTGCTGCCTGTTGCCCAAACTGAGTCAATCATATGAGACCAGAAGTCCGATGCAAAATTCATGAGAAACTCAGACTAAGAAGACCTCAGTTCCATCCACTTCTACCACTTCAATTTCCAATTACCCAGGTTCAGGCTTTAACCCCGGCTTGCAGGGGAGCCGTGAAGCCGAACATGATCTTGTCCAAATAGCTCAGTGTGAGTGTCTTTGATGAATATTACACAAAGGGTTGACAGGGTCAGTACATTGAAATTCCCACCTCCGGGAAGAATGTGGTGTTTTCTTGTGCTTCAGGCAAACCTTGTTTCGTGTGGTTCGTCTCAAAAAATTGAATATTCAAATACACCGTCAATACGTTGATAGCAATATCAACTGTCCTGGAGGCCGCGTACACGCCACAGGTCTGTTAACTCCAGTTGCTCTTACTATGACAACTCAATTTCCCTCATGGGATCAATAATACTCTATTAATATCAATCTAGATGCAGGAAATCTGTGTGTATCAGTGTGTGTGTGTGTGTGTGTGTGTGTGTGTGTGTGTGTGTGTGTGTGTGTGTCGCAGGCCCTGCATATCTTGAGAACCGCTTGAGCAATCGACTTGAAACTGGCCGTGGGCATCGCCAAGGACCCGAGGGAGTTCAGTGGGATTTCGGTCGGATCGATGGTTATCCAGAGACCCATATTATATAGAGTATATAAAATCCACAAATCTTAGTATCTTGTCTATCTGTGTCTTTGTGTTTCATTGTCCATTTTATGAGAGGAGAATTAGAGGGTTGCACACTTTTTCCTCTCTTTACATATGAGTAAAAGAAACATTCCATGCATTGTGGCAAATTGTCCTCGACTAACACACCCAAAGACTTGCGTAACATTTCCCTTCTTCTTCTGCTTATATGTTTTGTTGTTGTTTACAATAGAGGACAACATGCATTATTCAATGCAATTTCCATATAATAAAATAAGATAAAAGACTACACACATCAACGACTTGTTAGCAGTACACCACAAATTGAAAGTCTGCCTCAGTATGCACTGCATTCTGTGGATATGAAAATTAATTACCGTGCTATCTACTCAATTGAATCATAATATGATGTCAAGCCAGTGAACATTACTGACAGACTTTAGTGGTGAGAACGTCAGTCTTAGGGTATTTAACACTCTAGCAATTGTTTCTAAGACATTACGGCTTAATAAAAAAATACAGCGTAGTTTTACATCCTCTCAAATGTCTGAAAGTTAGTGACCTCAACGATTCTGATTAGACTGCGACGAGCCCCGATTTCTCAAAGTGGTGTGAACTTTAGGGAGCACTTAGAACTCAGTCAATGATGCAGTATTCATGATACTATATTTTGTTTGCTTCAGAGACGGAAAACAATGCGTCGTCGTACTAAATAGCCTGGTCTTCTCCGAGTGTAAAAGCATAATTCCCTATGCATGATGGGTCATTGTGTCTATTGCTGTATGTATGGGGAAGAATGCGGAACCATTCTCAGATGGCACAAAAGAACAAAGTCTGCTGTTGTATTGATGAATATTTTAACATGCTCGAGACAAAAGTAGGGAAACACACAACAAAGTGAATCAGCTATTGTGTTTCACAAATCTCTTTCTTGTCCATTCCGTTGTAATATTAAATATTCATAATAAAACAAATAACCCATTCTGCAACAGGTATCCTTTCCATTTCTGTCTTGCTCTCTGAGTGGGGCGGCGGCGGCGCGTACACAAATGCTTTAGAACAAAAGCCGAAAGATTACGAAACCAAGAACATGCATTTTTTATCATATGCCGTTTCTGTCTTCGCAAGAGTCTATTGTTGTCTTCCGCTCAACATGTGTTCTAAGGTAAGTACACAGGTTTACGCTTGTGTGCACGTCAATACGTTCTAGAGAGAGAGAGAGAGAGAGAGAGAGAGAGAGAGAGAGAGAGAGAGAGAGATGGGTTCAACGGGTACTCGCAATTTGTATCTTTCCCGGCTTGCATTGATCAAGTATACCTGACAGGGCTGCTGCTGGCGTCCAGGTCCTGGGCTGTGACGGCGCCGATGATGGTGCCGGTGCTCGTGTCCTCATACACATCCATCACGTAGGAGGGTTTATTGAACACAGGCGGCTCATCCACATCCAGCACGTTAATCTTCACCGTCGCCGTGTCTTTGAAGGCCCCGAAGCTTTGGAATCTCGGGTCCAGGTGAGCGTTGGCGGCGTCCACCTTGAAGGTGTACGACTTCTTGGTCTCGAAGTCCAGCGGCTGAGGGGGGAGGGGAGGGGGAATGGAGTTTAGTAGTAGTAGTAGTAATAATAATAAACACACAGAAAATGTAAACTTCTGGAACACATTTGAATACTGACCAGACAAATTGTGTTAAATAGTGAACTGTAAACTGTAACAAGTTACAGTTATTGTGAATAACCCTAATACCTAATGACTGCACCAAACATGATGGCATGCTAAAGTCCCAAATTTCAAAGATATTTCAAATTAAAGGGCAACTATTTGAAACACTACGGTACTAACTAACTACAACTGTCGCACGACATACCAACACCATTTCATCAGTGTACATTTTTTACTTAAGTAAAAGTGTCAATACTGCAATGTAGAAATACTCTGTTACAAGTAGAAGTCTGGATTTCAAAATGTACTTGATTTCAACAATAGTATTGGCAACGTATATGCAGAATGTTCCATTATAAGTTTTCAAATGTATATACATCTTTTGAAAATAGCAGATCTTGTGAGCTTGTAGATTGGCTATTTTCAAATGGCCGAAATGTGTATAGGGTTGAAGTGGTTAATGTATGTTTATTAATAATATTTAATAAACTCTACAAAGTAACTAGTACTAACTACCTTTTCAAAAAAAGAATGTGGAGCAGACGTAAAACATTTGGATCCAAGGTGTAGTGGATTATAAGTAAAAGTATTGGAAATTGCATTTTTATTTATTTAAGTATAGTACTTGGTCGGGTGAAATGGATTTCGCCTTAGTGTGGGAGGGGGCGTTCTTCAGGTCCCTCACAGTACTTGGTTCATTACTGCTTTCTCATTTGTTAACCGGCAAAATGTGTGCTCGGAGGCAATCCATTCTGTTTCGTGTGAATTGTAACTGAAATGATGCATAGCTTGCGAACCAGTTCGGGGAAATATACTCGAGTGGAGTGAAATTATCACATTTTCTCCAACTTTGACCAAACTGAATATTTGGCCCATAATGGTACTTGAACAGTGAGCCAAATTGTGAATCTATGTGAAACGTTGAACCTCACTACATCAGCAGAGCAATTTGATGCGCTCCCCTATACCTCCGTCAGTGTGTGAGAAAAGTCAAGTTGTAGATATTGTGGTTCAGTGGAACTTCGCCCTTGACAATAGCGCTCAGAACAACAGCTTAAGGGGTGTTCTACATCCTCTGCCTCTGACACACCGGCTCAGAGTCAATTAGTCAAAGGCGAGGGGAGGGATCGGCGAACCGGCCCACATCTACAACGGGTGCTTGTTCTTCTGCCGGTCTCCTGCCCTCTCATCTGTGACCAGGCTGCGGTTGACGAGCTTGCGCTCGGCCATGCTCCACCGACTGCGGAGTCACATGAGAGACCTTCCTTTCTGTTTATTTCAAATTGACTAACACACATAACCGCTGTGGCAGCAATGCTACAGTATCTGTCCGACCCAGGCCCCTTTTGCATTCTCTTGCATGTTAACAGCTTGTGAGAGCTTAGCAAAATATTCTTATTTCAAGAGATGGCGAAGGCGAGGGAAGAGAGGTGCACGTGGGGAAAGCACAAGAAATGGGTTCTTCATGTGAGCGCACATTTTAAAATGACCACTCTACTAGTAGTTTGAATCAACGTGCGCACTTGGATTAAATCCAATCAGATCCAATCAGAGAGCAAACACTTGAAATCATGCGGGCACTCAGAATTTCACAGCAAATTGGCAAATGTTACTAAAGGCCAGTACCTCCCTTCCATCTCCTTTCTGTGGTTTTGTAGGTCTCTGCTAGAGAGCACGTGCTTATAAAAAGTAAAGGAAAAAATGTGAAGCTGAGTCAATCTGAAAGCAATCATTGACCATCAACCACTGTGACAGTTTTGATTACAGTGCACCAGATGCAACCGGCTGGGCACACAACAGGAAATACACTGCAGTGCTCCGATCTCTCACTGAGAGGAGACCAAACTCCCTTCATCCAACAGTTCTATCCAAAACTCTAAACTCAGTGTGGATAATCGCCGCACGCCAATCTCCACAACCATTACCGAAAGACTTCAGGCTTCAAAGCAGCCTAACAGCAAGCCATATGGGAGCTTGTTCGACATTTCAACATTTTTCTTTCTTTCCTTCTTTCTTTCTTCTTTCTTACACAACATCTAAAGTCACCTTGTAGCTACACCAACAAAAGTACGCCAGTGTTTTATGATGCTGACATAAAGTAAATCTTGGATCTGAAATCACACACTGCTTTCAACTTGTGGGTCATTCGAGTCACATTTTAGGCATTTGATGTTTGCTTTTAATTCATGAAATATAATAATAATGTATTGTCAGGTAAAAGTATACCTATAATACATATAAGTACTATACTATAAGTATACAAATAATGATGTAAGCCTGACCAATCCTCTCAGTTACTGTGTGCAGTTTGTGATTGAAGCCACAAAAATCACAGTGTGGTGTTCAGTGGTATAACCACACTATCCTATACAGGCTGCTTGTGTGTAAGTCGTGTGGTGAAACCGTGAAGGTCTACTCGGCATAATAGAAATCCTATAGGCAATACGAAAAAAGGTGGCGCAAAAGAACAACGTTGGTCAAAATTAGACATTCGCTGGAGAATGCTGCATACATTTTCAAAGTTTCGCACTCTTCTTTAGAGGCCCCCACCAGCATGTTCGAACATATCTGTTTAAAAAAAAATGTGTAGTCAAGTCTGACTATGCCTGGCACATTTATTTGTTTATGTTTGGGATAATCCCAGTAATGATTTGCTGGAACTCACCTCAACTCACCTCAAAACTCAGCAAATTGCTAATGATTGGTTGATAGGCATAACACCCAGGACTGGCCCAGAGTACACGATTTGCATTGTATTGGCTGAGTCAGCTGTCCATTGCATCTGACCTTATTCTTTGATTAGTATTTAATTTCTTTGACATAAAGGAATTCAAATATAACGTATTAAAAAATAACGTGCTTGCATGCGTGCATGTGTGCGTGCGTATTCTTTTTTCAATGTATTCTTTTCTTTACAGCAGTGCGATATAAAGGTCAATAACGCTGCTTGTGTGAAAGTGGATTATTTTGGAAGAAAGAGAGATAATTAAAGACATCAAAATAAAGGAATAAACTGAACGTCCCTCTGAGACACAGTCCTAATATACTATCATGGCGTGCCTGGAGCTCACAGCTATGCATTGCTGGCGCAGACAGCAATGCATAGCTCAGCTGAAACATACACAGGTGGAGAGCGAAGGCGATGGCACATATATATACTGTAAGTGGACAGCAGGAGGCGTATGCTGTAGCCCTCATTAGCCACAGTGTCGCCCTGGGAAAACGTTGCTCTCCGACTCCACACAATGCATCATTACAATTAGGATGGAAGCCCGAGCCCTCGCCTCCATCCACGGCCTCTCCCCAGCGATAAACACGTCTAGGCTATAATCTTCACGTAATTGGCTAGCCGGAGATGGAGACGTGCTGAGCTTGGCACACACCGAGACCCCTTTTCCACCGGTTGGAACCGGTTCAGTTCTTTTTGGTTCTCAGTCCATGAGCCAGAGCTCCAAAATTAGAACGTCAATTATGAATTGAGTGGGCAAAACTATACCTATACATTCAATTGTTTATAGGATCAATATAAGTAAATAAATATATGATAACCCTTCCACAGTAGTAGCTTTTTCATATTTTAAATTGTTTGCATATTTTCCCATATAATGCCTCATTTACATATTAAACATTTAAAATGTTGTAATACAATAAATCATTGTCTTCGTGTAAGTAATCAACTGGGGAAGTTCCATGGTGATAACAATTTAATGTAGGTATGGTTTTGCACACTCATCATCCGGATCTGTAGTGTAGGCCTAGGGAACGGATGGGCCTGTCACCTACACTATCAGTGCAGCATCATGATTCGTGTGGCTTGGATTAATGTTTTAATAGGCTATAAACATGGCATTGTATGCCATTCTGAGCATAAATACCACTAATAACCGCGTGCACGTGCACGCGTACCATGGATTAGCATGTAGGCTGTTTCTACAATGAGAGGCCTATATGGATGATAGCGACGGAAGCTACTGTAACAACAATATAAAAAAGGTAAAGTAATATTTTTAAACAATTTTAATCATATCTTGTGTATCTCGCGGATGGCTCAAATGGAATTTATAACTTTCCACAAGATATATTGAGGATAGCATGGAATAGGTTAATAATTTTATGCATTTTGAAATAAAATAAAAATCAAAGAATTTCCCCCCAAAAAGCAGTGAAAAAAGCCGATCTGCTATTTTCAATGGGCAAACGTACGGTATAATCTCGACCTGAAAGGTGTTTGAACAACTACTCTACAGTATCTATAAAGCCTGTTATGGTGTTTATATTTTGTCAACCGAGGTGTTCACTTCAGTTGAGACTTTATGTGCCAATGTATTTTAATAATGAAGATAAGAGTCTGCTTCACTTTGGCACAAAATCACCATATCGTTCCCTGTACTGATCATCAAACACTTAGCTCCATGATCCAAATGTTCATGTCAGCCGGCTCACTGTTCCATTACTTACAGCTTATTCCTTGTACTCGATCCATTACGCCCAGTCTGGTGCACGCAGTAGAACTTTACGAAAGCGCCAGGCTGTATTGAGGATCTTACATCTGCACGGCCATGTCGAGAAGCTCTGTCCCGTGAATTATACACCCCTCAGCTCCTCGGCAGATGGAACCGAGAGAAGCCATTTTGAACCGTACACAGCAAAGGAGGGATAATTCACTGTGATTAAATGTCAGTCGAATTCCTTCCGATTAACATAGGTCTTCTGGCTGAGGCGGGGGCAAAAAATGAAGAATGTCAAGAGCTCCGGTACCCTTTATAATTGTCTGACTCGCATGATGTACCGGAGACAGTGCAGCCACAGTAACCGGTGTTAATGTCTCTTGCCACAAAAATCCTGGAAATAGGGTTGAAATGAGGGTGATGAAGGGGTAATGACAATTCCTCTGCTAATGAGAAGTGTGGCTGATGTGTCAATTCGTGAATCAGGGGAGAAAGTGAATCAGATCTGGAGGTCATATCTGATGGTTGTTGTCTGAGTACATGTGTAATTTTACCTTCACTCTGAACCACTTATTGGCTATATGTCATGGACTGGTGCTACATACCGGTAGGCAAATATTACTGATAAGATAATGGCTTTTGTTAGTGCTAATATAAGTCATGTATAGCCAGGCGACAGGTGTATCGAGATCTACACTTAGCCCATACGGTGAATTTAGATGTCACCATATGTGGTGTATTGGTTGGCGGAGAACTTCAATATGCCTGGCACTGAGACTAGGGCAAATGTGTCTTACCACTGATTATAGAACAGGTAGTTCCAACAAAGCAATCTGTTTGGTTTAAATAGCTATTTACCTGTGCGTCGAGCATACAGTAACAGCACAACGTGCTTCAAACGAGCAAGACCTGATCAAAATGTTTAAAAATAAATCAGCTGTGCTGATCAGACAGTCTCGCGGAGCAGACTCGCAGAAAGGTTGTTATTTTGAGAGAAATGTCCCACAATATGAATACATTTTGATATGTTTTATTCTGATGTTAAGTGTTGTACAATCGCATACACTTCAGTGATGCTTTCGGAACTTGGCTCCACCTCGTTCCTTCGCATAACTGGCTTGTTAATAATCACGATAACGCACACCCTTTTGTGTAATATTGCTTAATATATAATTTCATGACATTGTATAGCATAATGAATATGTATACTTTGTTGTAATGGATATTGGATAAATGTTGTGTAACTGAATAACTAATTTCACCTTCTGTGAGTTTCGTCCCTTAGCTATGTATAAACCACATACAATGGGGACTGTTTTGTAAGTAAATCTCACCCATATCCATGCATCCCATTGGTTATTAAAAAAAGAGGCAGGAAAAAAAGGTTGAGTCTTGAGTACCCCAGATCGAATGCAACGCCTGTCATGTCTCACATGTCTTTCCCACTGCTCTGCCCTTGGTCTGTCTACAGTACACTCTCTTATCTACTGAAAATAAAGCATAACAAAATGTAGAATCAATAGTCTTCATATAATGGGGCCCTCAATAATGTTCATAATGAGATTTCTGTCTTGCTTCGCGTCTTAGCGGTGTGTACATTTGGGTTGTCCGATATTATCGGCCTCTCGAAATTATCAGATTAAAAGTAAATATCATAAAATATCTATACATTTTTGTAACATTTATAGGAGTTATTACTGTATGGTGTGTGTGATATGAAATGTGAGCTTACCACAATCACAGTCAGTGTTGTCCCTGAACGCGTTCAATGACCGATCGTTCACAAACTCGTTCATATCTTGTGTGAACGTGAACTGAACGATAGTGTATTTCTGCTTGATGAATGTTCTTGTGAATGAGTTCATGGGCGTGTGAACGTCACTCTCTCATAGTGCACTTCGTTTAAGACTGTGTGCCAGATTTCCATCTAAACAGGCCTTAAAACACCAGACGCGCTGATCCGATCCACGCAGACACAGACAGCCAGGCACGGCCAGTCCCGACCCAAAACACTGAGGTAAACATGTTGTTGATACTGAAAAATAAATCCAATAAATAGCTTATTTATTTTGCTTCGAGGAAGGCTTTGTACATGATCCCTTCGGCCAACAAAACAGTGAAGCCTGATTTAATCTTCATCGTACGACGTGTTGCATGCTGAAAATAGCCGATCTGCAAGCTCACAGCGCGTCGCGTCAACAACACGTTGTTAGCCTGCATATCAGCTATTTTCAGCACGTGATGTGAGACGTTCAGAAAGTTCATTTCTGTTCATTTTTACGTGGCCCATAAAGACAGAAGCAAAGTGGAAAAGGATTACTGACTGATTCAGTGGCATTTCACATTGCAAAAAGGGTGCAGGAAGAGTTGGCACTTAAACATTGTGGGCACCTCAGTGTTAAAATGGCATTTTTCCACAAAATATAATAAAATAATTGAGTACTATAGACGAATAACAGTTTAAGTCCAAATAAGGAATTAATTTGGATAACGGTAATAGACATAGTAATGCCAAAGTATTTTTTGGGGGGCGAAATAGAACAAAAATAGTTGAACCATATACCTGTTTTTTTATTTATTTTTATTTTTAATGATGAACTAAAATAGTTCATTTTTTAAATTGTGAACTGTGAACTGAACTAGTTCATGTAGAAAGTGCACATTCCCAATTAATCATATCCCATCATATTCAAGGGCTTTTGGAGAGAAATGAGACAGCTTGAGTCACTTTCAAGGCATGTGATTTTGTTACCCGACAAGAGTTTCATCCATATTTGTCATGGCGAGTTCCTTCAGTGACAAGGTCGCTTATGGCGCCAGTTCAGCGTAGTAGGCTCTTCAGCTTGTGCTGATTGTCCAGCTGCAACATTATCCATAGGGCTGATATTGCAGCTGTCCAGCCATTGGAAGCTTACTGTATCACCCGCTTGGCCCTTTAAGCACTTAAATCCCATACTTCATTGGCCAGGGTTCCCCAGGGGTCCGTATTTGGCCTCTCTACTCTACATCAAATCTCTTCACCAAAAGTAGATTCAGCTATTTTTTTTGCTGAAGGTTTGCCTATTTTGACATGCCCAGAATTGGGAGGCTAGGATTCAAGTAGTTAATCACCCCTCAACCATGCCAAAAAGTGGGTGGGTATGTGATAATGATGAGTACTATATCGGGTGCGGGGGGGCATTTATCCTGAGCAAGCACACATTCCTAGCAGCCTTGGTTGATAAATGAATTAGCTATTGAATATTCTGTCTCATGAGCGAGCGAGTCATTTGCCATTCCCTCTTAATCATGACCTACTTATCCAAGAACTGTCATGTCGTATAGTTAAATATTACCCACATGACATTGACATCCATATGCTCGGATGCTTTGCCTAAGACATCCATGTTTGCCAATAGTTCCAGTCGTGGAATTACACCTACTTGGGCTACTCATTATCACCTGGATAATGTTCAAATGGCTGAAATATATATGGCTTGTGTTTTGTAATAATAATCAGCAAAATCTACAAAGTAACTACAGATTGTTGTTGTTGTTTTAGAGTAGAAGTCAGAGTATGAGACATTTTAAACACCGAAGAAAGTAAATAAAATACCTCAAAAGTACAATACTTGAATACATGTACTTGCATAACGCACAAACATAACAAGGATGAACATCAGCCGGGTAGGATTTGTTAAAGAGGACAGGTCTACTTCCTCTGATGTCAGTGCTGGTGCTCTTCAACACCACAACAAAACATGCTTGAAATTCTAGATGTGGTGCCACAGCCTTTGATATGTAAATGCAGACCTTCATTGCACTAGCAGTAATGCTGAATGGAGACACCAGGGTGCATTTTTGGGGGGATTCCAGGGTGGAATTTTAGGTTCTAAGATATTTTTTGCGAATCCATGCAGCGACAGAGCCTAAAACAGAATCCATGCAGCGACAGAGCCTAAAACAGAATCCATGCAGCGACAGAGCCTAAAACAGAATCCATGCAGCGACAGAGCCTAAAACAGAATCCATGCAGCGACAGAGCCTAAAACAGAATCCATGCAGCGACAGAGCCTAAAACAATCCATGCAGCGACAGAGCCTAAAACAGAATCCATGCAGCGACAGAGCCTAAAACAGAATCCATGCAGCGACAGAGCCTAAAACAGTAAAACATAATTTATACTTTACCATGTCGCAAAAAAAGCAACATGATCCATTTTTGAAGTACCGGTATGTATAACAGGGTTTGTGACAATCCCATAGGGAACACTACTGTGCTACAGTATATACTGTATTTGAGACAAATTTGTATTTAAATCACAGCAAATGCAAGACATAATTGTCATAGATTTACAAAAAACTATACTGCAAATGTATTGAGTAGACCTGCCAAATCTCTCTCTCTCTCTCTCTCGCTCTCAGATACTGCAGAGGTATTAGAGAGAGTCTCTTCTGCCCTTTCCCTCAGATCCCAGATCAGTGTCCCCAGACCCCCTGTATTGAAATGTCACGAAGATGTTTTTATTTCATTCATTTTTTAAAGATGAAGCTCCAAGCAGGATGTCATGCATTTTTAATAGAATCTCTGTTTTAACAAATATTTTTTCATGTGTATGTGTGTAGAGTTCAATGTGATGACATAGCCTCTCTCTCCTCTCCCAAGGCCCCTCATCCCCCCAGGCCTTCCTCTCCTATCCTGCTAATGAGGGGGACTCTCAGCCACCAGCACCAATGGGCCAGTCTAGTTTCCCCCATCCAAGAGGCTTTATCGCGTCCGAGCAGGTCATTAGCCTGCTGATTCAGCGGTTTCGACTGGAATGCAGGTATTACCCAAGGTAACAGGCTGAAGATTAAAGGGGGTTAGGAAAACACTGCTGTTTAATCTTTAATGTGTCCGGGCCGTAAAATCCCATTAATTGTGGTATTGTTTATTTGCACTACCACGTATGAATCATTAACGCACACTTGGCGCGGTTCATCCTTTGAGAGCTCATCAGAGCTGAGCTAATAAGGCGTAATGCTGCGCCAAACACCTCCAAAGCCTGATTTATATGTTGTAGTGCGCCAGTGTCACGCACAGAAAACAGCCAATATACTGTACAAGCTTACACGATGTTTACATGTGTGACGCATCTAAGTACTGTATAACTCGGGCTACATAATAAAGTCATTTCAAATCAACTCCCACAAACAATTCACGCTTTTATTTAACTTTGATTTACAGTCAAACCAAACGACTTCTCCAAAGAACGACCACATTAGTTCCACCGGTTGTGCGCATCATCGCTCAGACACCAAATTATAGTTCCGGCACGTCGAGCCGTCTCAATGTCAAAAGCATCTGCCGGAATTTCCAGCCGGTGGGCCGTCACGCGCCATCAGCGACTCTGCGGTTAGAGAGGGAGGCCCAGGTCTAATCATCCCTTTCTCGCGACCGGAGCGACTTATACTGCCGCCGGGCTGACTGACAGATCAACCAGATTCTGCCACATGGGAGAGCGCTAAAGACAAACCCATCGCCCCCAACCTGCTCACGGCCGTGACATCACCGGCCAATTGAGCAGCGAGCACAAAGAGCACATCATCATCGCACGCGGCTTACATGATTCACAGAGCTGTTTGATGTCCCATCACATTCAGGGTGGGGATGGGGGGGTCCTCTTTAAAGCATCAGGGGGGAAAGGAAGTGAATGCTAACTTGATCGAGCTGCCATCAGTCACTTTGGTTAGTGTCCTTGGCTGCCTCATAGCCTCCCTCCCTCCCTCCAACACCCCACAGCTCACTCACAGAGATGTGCTGTCCTCGCTCCTCTGCTGCAGTGGAGAGCATTGTGTGCGAGAGACTGAGTCACAGCACTGCTCTAAGGGGCTTAGTTGTTGGCCCTAATATATTATATAATTTTTATCCCACAATTTTGTAAACCCATTTTTTCACCCAGTGTCAATTATCTAATGTAACCCTGGGCGCTGCACTCCCCTGCCAACCTGGGGAGAGCAACAGACTGATCTCATGCTTCCATCTATGCATGAGGAGTCCAAGCCGCTTCTTTTCACCTGACAGACGGGAGCTTCACCGGTCGGACGTAGCGCGTGGAAGGAACAGGTTATTCCAACCAGTTCCTTTCCCCTCCATCAGGCGCCCCAGCTGTCCAGGGGGAGGCAGTAAAGAGACCAGGATTACCGCTTTTGTCCCCGTCTACGGCAAATCTCTGTTCCAAAAATAACCGGTCTACAAGCTCACAACACGCGTAGATCTGCTATTTTCTGCGAATGCGGTGCAGACAGAGTTCTAACATGACTTTACACCCAAGCAGAAATCTGTGTGTGCGTCATTGCCATGCCCATGGCCTTCACATTGACAAAAGCGCTTGCCTTTGCCTGCGTCAGCATATTGCAATTTGCATGCCCAAAAGTGCACAAATCCAGAAAATTATGGAATGAATAGAAAAGGAAAAGACGTAGCAGGGTGATACCGAGAGAGGACAGATGAGCTTGGAGTCAATAGGGTGGCCTGGTTTCCCCAGAGGTGTGGGGTGCAATAGATTAACTGCTTGAACCCCAGCATGCCTATTCTGGGGTTTCCTATTCCGATTTCAGCCAGTTTGGGTCCAAGGCTGTTGACATTCAGGTGAAAGATATGCAGTCCGTTGGCTCTGACTATGGTGCTTATTTCCTCCGTGGTGAAGTAGGAAAGCGGAGGGTCATTGATGGTGTCTATAGTCGCCGCGGGTTGCATTGGGGGAGGGAGGGGGGTGGAGTGGGGTCGTTGGGGGTGGGGTCCCTCGTCCAGGTTTGTAGATTCTGGTGGTAGGCCTGGAGCGTGAAAGTAGGCCGCGATCGTTTGAGGGGAATCCATGTAAGAAGCACGGGCCCAGGGTAGCCGGTTAAAACCATCTCTACAGCATTCATTTGGCCTCTTTCTACAGCATGACCTAAAATAACGACTGTAATTTCACCCCCTGCTGCAATGATCGACTCAATCTATAGAGCAGCTTCAACCACCATCTCTATGGCAACGCGGAGCCAAAGATATTTGACACTATTTTGTTGAATCCTTCTGTAACAAATCAAAAGATATTACCAATGGAGAAAAAAAGAAAGAAAAAAAAATTAACCCATTTTTTCCACCTAGTGTCAAATATCTAATGTAATCCTGGGTGCTACACTTCCACTGCCACCCTGGGGGGGCAGCGGACAGACTTCATGCTTCCTTCTATGCATGAGGAGTCCAAGCTCCATCAGGCGCCCCGGCTGGCCAGGGGGAGGTAGTTTAGAGACCAGGATTACTGCATGTATTTGTGAGGGTACCTACCCTAGGGGACACAGGGAGAACATGCAAACTCCACACAGAAAGGCCCTTTCGACAATCCCACCTAAAAAATAAAATTGTCTGCATTGTGCAGAATATCCCATTTCACAAGTTTTCTAAATGCATACAAATATTTAGAAAATAGCAGATCTACAAGCTCATAAGAGCTTGTAGAGGTGCTGCGACGTGTAGTGAGCTTGTATATGTATATATACATTAGAATTAATAGAAGTACAGGATGTATCAAGGCTGAAGCTGTTAATGTATGTTTTGTAATAATGATGACAATCCACAAAGTACCAAAATTGTACTACAGTACTTCAGTAAATGTACTTAGTTACTTTACACCACTGTCAGTCTGTGATGCCGTCATGCGGCAAAAGCATAAATTAGGCATTACAAAGTCATCATGCACTCATACGATCCAGAAAACTGCGAACGGATCAGTGAGCGGATTTGTCACCCGTGGTCTGTATTTACGAGACGCCCAAATGCCACCGGATTGATTCCCATCGATGGCAACGGTGCCCGTCAAGGTGTCATTTGTGTGTGAGGGTGGCCTATAGGGGCCGCATAATTACAAAAAAAGTGTCCGCTGTCAAAGTGTCCTTGAAACACTCAGCCAACACCTGATCACAGACTTTATGTCCCACTGGATCAGAGCGTCAGCTCGTCTAGATCGCTCGGTCACCCTCTGAAGAGTTATTCAATTAATGTACAAAAACAAATCACCGCAATCTATAGATTAGTTTCTAAGCTCTTCCCGTAGCTAAATACAATAAGTTATTCTAGTAGAATAAAGTATATTCGACAATGGGCTGTGAAGTGAACCTAAAGTGCACCCGTTATTCAAATACTCAAATACAGGGATTATGTCGCACGTGGTCCCGCTCTTACAGACTTGACCTGGGTTTGAATTTCACAACGCCAGTTTGTCCATCTCTAACGGCGTGTCCTATTGATGTCTGTTATCTCGGCGAGACACGATGATCTTGAAACCACCGCCTTGTCCCAAGTGCAAATGTCCATTATTGCTGTGCCCCTGTTCTTCCCTGATAGCCCACAGCTAAGGGTGGACAAAGTACTCAACCCCAGTATATAGATACTTTCTAGTATCTATATACTAGAAAGTATATAGATACTCCTGGTCAAATATTACTCCACTGCAAGTGAACGTTGCTCCATCAATGTAGTGGAGTGAAAGCAATAGGTATCAAAAAATACCAAGAACAGATACTGTTATGTGTACAGTATGTTGGGAAAGTTATGCACTTTGTTAATGTCCAGCACTGCCCACAGTCAAGTTAGTGATGTTAGGGTTAGCGGTCGTTTCATTATCAGTAGGAGTTGCCAGTGCAGAAACATGGACACAACCCCATGCTGGCTTTTCACCCACGTTGTCAATTATAGTTATTGTTGGTTGGAGCACCCGGCCAAGCCGAAGGCACTACACTGCATGGGAATTGAACCCGGGTTTCTACACCCTTCGACAATAATTGTGAGTTTCTGTTGGAAACAAAAAGTATAACAGTGGACATATTTGACAACAGAGGTCTGATTCTGTCATTTGCAGGCAATTAGTATGATTTGTGTATTGAATGTGCTTGAATGGCATAATATTATGAGAAGTGCTGACCAATAATCTTTAGAATTGGCTTTCCGCAGAGTGAAGAAAAGAGGTGTTTTGCTTGTGTTCTGTTTGCTTGTGTTCTGTTTTTGAGTATTAAATGCTATATAAAAACATTTACAAACACAAGATTACCCCATAATTTAATTAAACATTCTCAACAATGCGCCACTTTTGAAGTCTATGCCCAGATAATGTCTTACAGTAAACAAGTTTGAAGGCAACAACAAGCATAGTAGCCAAAATTGGACAGGACCTGTGATGTCATGGCATACTTTTTATTTGTGTTTTTTCTATTCACTTGGTCATTAAGATCCACAGAATGAGAGGCCTCTAGGTCGTCCTTTAGATGAGCCCTCCATCGTCGTTTCCAGTCATCCCGGTTCTCCATACATCTGGTCAGTTCGTTGGTACTTTGCACTGCTGCATCTCTCTTGAGTACATCCACGTATGTTAGCGTGTGACGTCCTCGCGATCGATGTCTGTGTGTTGGTTCCCAGAGCACCAGTTTGCTGGCTGGTAGTTCTTGATGCCTTTGGCAGTGTCCCACTAGTCTCATTCTCCTGGCTGCTATTTTCTGGCTCACCCTTGGTAATCCCTCATACAGAGTCTTGTTAGTGACATGTACAGTCTTGCTGATGTTAAATACTGCACGCAGCATTCTGGTGTAGCACCCGTCAAGGGACTTCTGCAGGATTGGCTTCAGGGTCCAGCGTGCACTGTCATATAGGATAACAGACTCCACTGTTCTCCTGCTCTGCCGGAAACATTGCGAAAAAAGGTTATGACCATTTTTGTATACCACACCATAGACAATCAATATAAGGCTACATTTCCCAAATTTCATCATGCTTTAAGCAGCATGTGACAATTGTGACATGTCAAACTAGGGGGTTTTCATGACTATGAATTCATTCCAAGCATTCGTTTTGCACGAAAACATTCCTTGGCCTAAATTCTGCCATAGCCACTTGCCAAAATGTGCCCAAATGTGCTGACCTCATTACATTTGTGCTGACCTCATCACATAGCCGTCATCACAAATGTGATGTGGTCAACACAAATGTCATGAAAACCCCCTAGTTTAACATGTCACAATTGTCACATGCTATACTTAAAACATAATGAAATTTTAAAAATGTTGCCTTATATTGATTGTCTAAGGTGGTATACAAAACTGGCAATAATTAGTTTTTCTCGCAATGTTTCCGGCAGAGCAGGCCTCTCATTCTGTGGACCTTAATGACCAAGTGAATAGAAAAAACACAAATAAAAAGTACGGCATGACAACACAGGTTAAACCCTATTCCTTGAGCTTTTGGGCCTGTGGCTCCCCGGCTATAGACAATTGCATTTATCTCACTATGGGCAGATGTTTTTCTCTTTTCTCATAATATTAGCAATAAATGACTTCACATAGACCCGTTTTAACTGTTTACAGTACCATACATGGCCTTATTTGTTGCGAGCCGTGTCAAACATCTACAGCATACCATATAGCCTATATTAACTGTGCTGTGATATGCTGGGGGGTATTCGCTCTCTATAATGAGATACTCCTGTATTTAAATGGATTCCCATGGATTTAAACCCATACAGCGAGTCTAACACTGCATGTTGTCATTAAACAATGTCATGTGGAACACATGTGGAACACATTTCATAAACATGTAGCAGGCAAGCGTGTCAGCCCCCCCCCTTCCATGTGCTTAGAGACACTGGACTTGATGATGAGGGGACCTGCAAGTGGACAAATTGATGTAAACAATATTTAATCTGACTGTAAGCCTTGCGACTAACAAAGCCCCGGGATATCATGCTATATGGTCCAGCTGTGTGCAGTCTGTGTGTGTGTGTGTGTGTGTGTGTGTGTGTGTGTGTGTGTGTGTGTGTGTGTGTGTGTGTGTGTGTGTGTGTGTGTGTGTGTGTGTGTGTGTGTGCGTGCGTGTGTGTGTGGGTGCTTGCATGCATGCATGCGTGCGTGTGTGCGTGCGTGCGTGCATGGACAGTTTGGACACATTTACATATATGTCCCTGTGGTGGAATCCCGTGGTGGACGTAATCTATTGTCTCTCATAATCTTGTGGGTTGCAGATGGGAGGTAGAAAGACACCCCCTTCCCATCCATATACTCAGGCTGGCTACCTTTTCTACTATATCCACAGACAGGCCACCATCCTCTGGAACCATTATCCTGGCTGATCCTCTTATCACAGGCAAACCTTGCAGTCCTTAACCCATTAAGACTTGAGGCCGGTTCTACAAATGTCTTCTAGTCTAAATCTGTATCAGTGGTGCTCAAACTTTTTCCATGTCAAGGAGCCTAAAAATCATATATATTTGGCCACGGACCGCCATCACAAAATATTTTATTCCAGAGTAAAGAGTTAAGTTAAACTCTGCGGACAGAGAGACAGAGAGACAGAGAGCGAGCGAGTGTCAGAAATAGAGAATGGAGGGCACATACTGTACCATATAAATAAGGCATCTGACCCCAGTTCAAATCCAACCTGAACCTGAAGCACTTACTGCATGTCATCCGCCCTCTCTTCTCCCTTACCTTCCCTGTCTCTCTGTTCACTGTCTATCTGAAATGCCCAGAATAAATCTTAACCAAAAAAAAGGAGAAAAAAGGGAGAGAGGCACAGTGGCAGAGACAGAGAGACATTGTCCAAACAGACTTTGCACTCCCCCTCCCTGGGGGTCCAGTGGCAATCAGAAACAAGACAAGTTCTGGGGCGGGGGTGGGTCCGGCTTCTGGAAACACAGCTCGTCATCTCCCAGTATACCTACACAGTCTCTCTCTCTCTCTCTCTCTCTCTCTCACAGACACCATTGGATTATTAAATTAGTCTTCCACACTACTACTACTCACACTTTATTTTCGCTCCCTGTTGATTTTTTTCTCCCTCCTTCTTTCATTATTCTCTTTCACTTACCTCCCCCCTCTCATTTCCTCAATCCCTCCCTCTACCTTTCTTTCACTATCTTTCTCTTCCACACATCCCTTTCCACAATTCAGCAAAAGGTGTAAAGGGGCTTCAAAAAAATGGAACTAACATAATACGTTCTTATGTACCGGTAGTTATATCACAAGGAAAAGAACATGTTCAAGGTTTTAAATGAAGAAATGCCATGCCATTTTACATTATGTTCTATATCGTCTGGAATAGAGTGGAAAACTCATGTCTGAAACGGTTACTTTTCAGCTGGATTCAAATAAAAACAATAGCTAAAGCATCAGATGTACAAGCTTTTAAGCTTGTAGATCTTGTAGAGCTTGTATAAGCTTTTAAGCTTGTAGATCTGCTAACAAACAAAACAAACAAAAAAATACACATTTGAAACTTGGAAATTGACGTCTTAGTCTTTGCTAATTATTTGGGGGCCAACTTACAGTATCCTCGCAGCCCAACCGGTAGGCCCCATGCCACAGGCTGGGAATTACTAAATTACCCAGAATGTCCCCCACTGCCAGCGCAGCTGCCAGCGTAGCCTCCAACGGAAAGGGAAAGCATCCCCGCCACCCCATTGTTGTAATGGCAGCATATCAAAGGCTGCAAGTGAGACAATGGCAGCGGAAAAGATGCCTCCTTGCCCATCCATCTAGGGCATTCGCCATGTAAACAAATAAATGTCCTCATTTACATCATAATTGTGCCAGCGTCGCATTCTGTGCCGCCATTACTCCTTGTGAGAAGGTCAGCGACGAGTGATGTATGGCCATTGGCTACAGACCGAAGTTGGCACACCGTCGTCACGCAGGCATATACTAAATGCGTGCACATGTAGAAAATGAGGAAAGTACACATGTTCACATACAGAGTGTTTAGTGTGCATGCACATGCACACAAGCACGCACGCACACACTCACATGGAAGTAAGGTGAGGTTTCATATTGTTGGGCCGGGCAGAGTTTTAACTCCTATCTCCATATTTCACCTTGGTATGTTTTTGAGTGGTGCAACCACTCCCTTACGGAGCTATGTGTGTGGCTGGCTGGGTGCCTGCCTGGGTGGCTGGGTATGAGCACGGAAATGGCATGGTTGTTTTTCACCACCTGTGCGCAACCTAACACACACACAAACACACACGCCCATATTAACTGTATATATGATGATTTGTGTTGTGAGCTTGTTGATTGGATGTTTAGCTTCTATCCGGCGGGGGATTGGGGCTTAAGAGGTTTGAGTGTTTTTGTGTGGGTCTTATGAATGTTGAACCAATAAAAAACTGGAGGTTACGCAGTAACCGTGGTTATATTAGGGATATGAGTGAAGCGATTCACTATGGGAGCGCTCCCTCTGAGCGCGAGACACAGAATAATTATTAATAAACTCACATTCTACTAGTCGAATGGGCCTTTGCGACATGCCGTATTCCGTCACCTCCCCGGGTATAACCGGCGAAATACGCGCATGCGCACTAATTCGGTGAACATTTTCCTTCTGCCGTAACAAGCTAGAAGGGTATCTTGGTGAATCGCTTCACTCATATCCCTAATATAACCACGGTTACTGCGTAACCTCCAGTTATATAGCGGAATATTCGCTTCAGCGATTCACTATGGGAGACTTCATAAACTCCCTTCACCATATCACTGACGTGACACACCCATCCGACAGGTATACCTCCGTGGCCACCTGCGTCCCTGACACAGTGACCACAACCAGGATTCGGGAAGACAGGCAGACGAAGGCCACCCGGGTCACCGACCCGCTGGCCATGTCCCTACCTAGTGAGGCGCAGACAGCCCAAAGGCCGTCTAGAGCACCTCAGGGCTAACTGGGCTGATGGTCTTGGACCACCTCATGGCTCCAGGGCCTAAACCTATGCCCCAGGCTCTGGGCTAACCTAAGTTACCTGAACCAGGGCCTACCTATGCGAACCGCCGCGTGCAGACGCGACACCAAGGACAGCATGAGCCAGAGCCGGCTCTGCTACGTCCAGGTTATAAAACCTCGCAAACGTCGACGGGGACGACCAGCTCGCCGCCGTACAGACGTCCTGTATCGAGACACCCTTGAACAACGCCCAGGATGCCGCCACACCCCTCGTGGAGTGTGCCCTCAGGCCATCCGGCGGGGGTGTACCCGTACTAGCATAGGCCAGTTGAATGGCTTCCACAATCCACCGGGAAAGCCGCACCTTCGTGACAGGTTTACCTATCGCCCCAGCGCCCCATGCCACAAACAGCTGGCTACCCTGCCTCAAGGGAGCTGTTTTCTGCATGTATATCCGTAACGCCCTCACTGGGCATAAAGAGTGTAACTTCCTATCCTCCTCCCCCGCATGAGGAGGTGGATGGAACGACCCCAGATCAACAGGAACACTCCGAGCGAGAAAATTCTTAGGCACAAAGGCTGGGTTCGGTTTCACCGTCACCCTAAGTCCATCTACACTGAAGAACATGCAGTCCGCACTTACAGACAAGGCATGCATGTCACTAACCCGCTTAGCGGTCGTCAGCGCGATCAACAGAGCGGTCTTGAGCGATAGGAACTTTAGCTCCACCAACTCCAGAGGTTCAAACGGCGCCCCCATAAGAGCGTCCAGAACCAGAGATATGTCCCATGGCGGAGCCATAGACCGAGAGACCGGACGTGCCCTGTTCGCGCCCTTCATGAAGCGACGTACTAGGGGGTATTCACCCAAGGTCTTCCCCTCAATACCTATGTGACAGGACGAAATGGCTGCCAGATTGACCTTCACCGTGGAGAAGGATTTTCCGTCGTCCAAGAACTCCTGAAGGAAGGTCAGAACTTCCTTCACCGAGGCCAGGTACGGGACTACTTGCCCAGGCCTCTTCAAACAC
Organism: Protomyctophum bolini; assembly: GCF_963924005.1. Classification (NCBI taxonomy): domain Eukaryota; kingdom Metazoa; phylum Chordata; class Actinopteri; order Myctophiformes; family Myctophidae; genus Protomyctophum; species Protomyctophum bolini. The sequence continues at coordinate 20,690,070 of NC_137882.1, forward strand.
CACCGTTCGAAGACCCGCCAGGCTACATCGTACTGTTTTCTGGTCGACTGGGCCCTAGCTCCCTGAATAGTCGCTATGACGTTAGGAGGTAGGCCCTCATCCTGCAGATTCAACCTCTCACGGGCCAGGCCCACAGGTCCAGCGTGTGCGGTTGGGGATGGAATATTTCGTGTCTCACTTGAGTGAGCAGGTCCGCCCGCAGCGGGAGCTGCCAAGGGCGGTCGTACAGGAGCGGAGTTATCTCCGACCTCCACGACCCCCATGACGGAGCGATCAGGATCAAGGTCAGGCCCTGAGTCCTCACCCTGTTTAGCGTGGGAAGGATCAGGGACAGTGGGGGGAACGCATATAGCAGAGACCGAGGCCACCCGTGAGCTAGAGCATCCAAGCCCAGAGGTGCCTCCCCCCCGATAGAGAAGAACAGGGGACATTTCGTGTCCTCTGTCGAGGCGAACAAGTCCACCTCGGGAGTCCCGAACCTGTCCCAAACCTGTGCCGCTACCGCGGGATGTAGAGACCAGTTCGCATACCTGAGCGGACCCCTGGATAGCAGGTCGGCCCCTGCATTCAGGAGACCTGGGACGTGACATGCCCTGATCGAGAGGAGGTGCTCGTCGCACCACAAAATCAGCTGGCGTGCTAGCATGTGCAGCTGGCGTGACCTGAGTCCGCCCTGTTTGTTGATGTAGTACATCGTCGTAGTGTTGTCCGTGCGTATCAGCACGTGGCAACCACGTAGAAACCGCTTGAAACGGTGTAGAGCTAGTAGAACCGCCATTAACTCCAAATAGTTTATGTGGGCGGTTCGGAGGCCGGCGTCCCATGTCCCCCTGGCCGTCCTCCCATCGAGGGTGGCACCCCACCCCGATAGACTCGCGTCCGTAGTGACCACCTTTCTGGAGAGGACTATCCCCATGGGGACGCCCTCTGTTAGGACATTTTGACCATTCCACCATTTCAGAGCCAGCACACATTCCGCTGTCACTAGGACCCGTCTGTGTCGCTGACTGCTGGGGATCCGCAGAGATCTCAGCCATGCCTGAAACGGTCTCATATATAACCTGCCTAGGCGTACCAGGGAGATGGCCGAGGCCATGAGGCCCGCCATCCTCAGACAAGTTCCAAACGCAATCTTGTGACCTGTTCTGAAAAGAGTCAAACATGCACGGAATGACTTGACTCTCTCTTGACTCAGCCTGGCCGTGAAAGAGAGAGAGTTCAGTGTTATGCCTATATAGTCTATTATCCGTGCAGGCACTAAAATACTTTTCACGTGATTTATGCTGAAACCCAGAGAAGATAGGAGACTCACCACTAGTTGAGTGTGGGACAGCGTCTCCGGTGGTGAGCTCGCGCAGATCAGCCAATCGTCTATGTAGGTTGCGATGCGGACCCCCCGCCGTCTCAGTGGAGCGATGGCGGCTTGTGTGCATTTCACGAAAACCCTGGGAGAGAGGGACATCCCGAACGGCAGCACCATGTACTCGTACAGCTTCCCCTCGAAACCGAAGCGCAGAAACTTCCTGTGCGGTGGATAGATAGGGATGTGAAAATAGGCGTCTTTTAAATCCACGCTGGTGTACCAGTCGCCCTGGCGCAGAGAACGCACTAGCGAGTCCGCTGTCAGCATCTTGAAGCGGAAAGTTTTCATGTGTCGATTGAGAGCACGGAGGTCTAGGATAGGCCTTAGCCCCCCCCCCTTTTTTGGTACGAGAAAGTATCTTGAATAAAAACCCATCTTGCTCTCGTTCGTGGGAATCTCCCTGATGGCTCTCTTGTTTACCAAAGAGACTATCTCCGATCGTAGTACATCCGCCGCCTGACCACTCGCGTGTGACATAACAATCTTCTCGAACACGGGTGGTCTCATTGCAAACTGTAGCTTGTATCCGCGGGCGATGGTGCGCAGCACCCACGGAGATGCACCAATCTGTTTCCACTGTTCTAAATGTAGAGCTAGTGGATTCTCTATAACTACTGGAGAATTTTTCTGTGGTACTATGCTGCCCCCTGTTGGACAGGGGCTGGCAGCGGCCTGACTCACCTTGTGAGATGACACAGAATTCTCCGCCACCGGCCTGGCGCTCATTGATGGTGCAATGGCGCCCTCTGGTGGCGGGGGCGACCAATCCTGGAAAATTTGGCCGTGACGGTGCCAGCAAGTGACAGGTCTGAGGCTGTGACCTGTCACTTTGTTGACACGTCCCCCCACACTTCCCGAGAGCCGCAGTGGCTCTCTTGAAGGTGGGTTCATGACCCTCTGGGTTCGGGTTTGTATTTGGGTTTTTTGTTTGTTTTTTATTTTGCAATATTTTATTACAGAAAAAACATCCACAGAACATTTTGCAATATGACATTCTTGTACATTTACAGAATATTTCACAGTGTGGAAATTGTGTACACTCTGAACACCAACGTCGTCTACTGCGATCCGGTGTGAGCACAATTTTAACCTCTTTGGAGGTGGTCCGCCGGCGAGGTCCGAGACCACTCCCGACGGATTCAAACCCAGAACCAGGGGTGCTGGGGGGCTGGCCCTCTGCGGCCCCCCGAGGCAGGGCCAGGCCTGCTATTTATTGCGGCCACGCCCGCGTCCACGTCCCCTGAATCCGCCTCTGCGTGATGGGGAGTTCTGGCGGCGGCGGTCGTCTCCACGAGGCGTTCGCTGTCTTCCACGGGTCTGGTTGAATGCACGTGACCCCTCCCCTCTCCCCGTGAACGGGGGGGGGCGGGAGGACGGACGCTCATTGCGGACTCTCCAGGCCTGACGGCTGTGCCTCTCGGCAGGCTGGCGAGCAGGAGGAGGCGGGGCTGACTGAGCAGGTCTACCCGGGCGGGGGAGGTGGCTCCCCGCTTCGGCTTGCCGTTTCTGCTCCTCTCCGGAGGCGATGAGCTTGTTTAGAGCGTCGTGGAACAGGCCCTCATGGGTAATGGACCCTCTAAGCATTACAGAGCGGACGTCACCTGGGTTTGGAATTGGAAACACGTCCAGCCATCTCACTCTTTCTTGTTGGACTGCGTTGGCCATGCCTCGTCCAACAGCCTCCGTGACGGTCAGCGTGAGCTCTATGATCTCATCGACGAGGCGTTGGGCCTCGGCCAGTTGGTCCGGAGTGGGAGCTGCACCCGCCTCGGCCAAGAGCATCGATAGGGAGCCCTGCAGTAGGGCCCCTGCGTTGGCTGACTTGGCAATGGTCACCATGTTGTCGTAGAGGCGGTTGAGAGCTAGCGAGGCGTCCTTGTCTTTCTTGTCAGGGAAAACCGGGTCCCTATCCATGGGGAAGTAGTGAGGGCTGTGAGGGTTCACCAGGTACCCTGCGGTGGCCCTGTCTATTTTTGGGAGTCCTAGCAAGCCCACCTCGTTGGCGAGCTCGGTGTCTAGGGCCAGCCCCCGACGGCGCTGCTTCTTGGCGTCAGAGGCAGGTTCGGCCCAGGTGTGGGTCAGTACACTTTTAAAACCTCCGGCGAGCGGCAGCGAGTCTTTAGGTGGAGGCTCGGTCCGCACGACTCTGCGGCATTGCCAGCCGTCCTCTGGCGGCAGGCCAGGGTCCTCTTTGGGCCAGTCTCGCCCGCACCTGACCGCTGCTGTTCTGTATAGATCCAGCAGCTCGGTCTCTCGCTTACGCAGCTCGGCTGTAGGTGGATTGGCCTCTGGTGGTGCGATGGCGCCCTGCACGGGCGCCACTTCCTGTCCAGCAGGGGCTGCCTGTTCGGCCGCCATAGCAGCTGCTTGGGCGTCGACGGCCGGAGGGTCCTCGGCCCGCTGCTCTCCGTCCACATCAACATATTCCTCCTCAACAATGACGTCGTCGTCGTCGTCGTAGTCGGAGTCGTGGACCTGGTCCAGCACTTTATAGTGTTGGTAGGAGGGAAGGCCGGTCTCCATGTCGTCGCCTTCGTCCCCGTCTCCGTCCCAATCATGGTCGGCACGTGGGGTGTGGGTCAAGGGCGGGAAGTCCTTGTCCATGTCAAAGACTGGGGGGGTCTTGGCCATCGCTACTGGGGCCCCCTGGGACTCGGAGTGCCTAGACGTGGAGGCTACTTCGTCTGGTGGAGGCCTACTTACCGTGGCCGACGCAGTGGAGCGGGGCCTGGCGCCTTGCCTGATGAAAACATCTTTCTGGTCATTATTATTATAATCAGCAGAGGGTAAGGGGATCCCTGAGCTCATTGGTACACACGAGGGACTATGGCTAGGCCGTGTGTTATTTACCGTGGCGGGGCCTGCACGGCATCCATCTTGTGCGTCTTCGAGCAGACGTTCCTCGAAGTCATCATAGTTTTCGTCGTTGTCGCGCTCGGGGGACTCGTATAACTTCCGTACACGGGTCAAACGGCGCCAAAGGTTGCGTTTGTCCATGTTCGCGCACTTAAGACATTTATCCGGAAAATCTAGGGCCTCTTCTGCGTGGTCGAGGCCCAGACAGTAGGCGCACAAGTTGTGCTGGTCCCATCCGGACATGGAGTTGCCGCAAGAGCGGTTCTTACATGTCTTTTGTTGCATCGGGTACTTGTCGCCTTGATAGCGGCGGGCTGAAGCTCTAGAACAACTCCGTTCAGACATGCTGCTGTGGTTACAGTACACTAGCAGCTAATAGGTACAGCAACGGAGATAAACGACACGGCTTGTGCAGCACGAGACAGTGTATGGCTTATACAGCAACCCGAACAAAAAGGCTAGAAGCTATCGCTTATGCAGCGGGGCTAACTAGTTCACAAAGGCTAGGCTTATACAGCAGCTAACAGGCTAGAAGCTATCGCTTTCACAGCGGGGCTAACTAGCTAACAAAGGCTATGCTTGTACAGCAGCTAACAGGCTAGAAGCTATGCTTTCACAGCGGGGCTAACTAGCTAACAAAGGCTTATACAGCAGCTAACAGGCTAAGCAGTTTTAGCTTACACAGCGAGTACTTACTTAGCGATAGAAGTCTTAAATTCGTGAGCTTATATCACCGAGGTGAGATCACCGATAAAGGAACCTCGCGGTACAGGTCGAATTGCAGACCCGTCCTTATTGAGATTAATTGTTTTATTTAACCAATATCGGAAAAAGGATCTCAGTGATATGAAAGCTTGTGTCTCACGAGCAGAAGAAAATCGAATTAGTGCGCATGCGCGTATTTCGCCGGTTATACCCGGGGAGGTGACGGAATACGGCATGTCGCAAAGGCCCATTCGACTAGTAGAATGTGAGTTTATTAATAATTATTCTGTGTCTCGCGCTCAGAGGGAGCGCTCCCATAGTGAATCGCTGAAGCGAATATTCCGCTATATAACTTTCTCTCTCTCTCTCTCTCTCTCTCTCTCTCTCTCTCTCTCTCTCTCTCTCTCTCTCTCTCTCTCTCTCTCTCTCTCTCTCTCTCTCTCTCTCTCTCTCTCTCTCTCTCTCTCTCATCTCTCTCTCTCTCTCTCTCTCTCTCTCTCTCTCTCTCTCTCTCTCTCTCTCTCTCTCTCTCTCTCTCTCTCTCTCTCTCTCTCTCTCTCTCTCTCTCTCTCTCTCTCTCTCTCTCTCTCTCTCTCTCTCTCTCTCTCTCTCTCTCTCTCTCTCTCTCTCTCTCTCTCTCTCTCTCACAGCTGCTGCACTGAGCTGAGAATCAATTATTCACTCAGGTGAATCTTTTGGGATCAAGGCATCCAAACACCTTTGCGTGATTCTACTGTGTGGCAAATACTAAAAATGTTTCCATTAACTTTTCCCCCCATTTCCTGAAAAGTAATGCCGTGAAACTAATTCCGCCCGACAGTCTCTCCTCTCTCCTCTCTCCTCCTCTACCTCTCACACATACATATACAGCTGCTGCACTGAGCTGAGAATCAATTATTCACTCAGGTGAATCTTTTGGGGATCAAGGCATTCAAACACCTTTGCGTGATTCTGCTGTGTGGCAAATACTAAAATAGTTTCCATCAATGAAAACAAAGAAGGATTTGCAGTATAACAGATAGAAAGGAGCGCATCCGTTTTGCCGGAGTAAAAATCCCCAACAAGGTGCTCTTTGGTACAAATTGATTTGAAAAAGAGGGTCAGAGACCATGGTACGCTTGTGGAAACAGTATATATATGCTATAACAGTTTGTAAGAAAACAAGAGACAGAGAGAGAGAGAGAGAGAGAGAGAGAGAGAGAGAGAGAGAGAGAGCGACTGAGTGAGGTGCATGGAAACTAAGCTACAGTTCCTAACCACACTCGTCCGCACTGTACCATGACATCATCCTTCCACAGATTACAATCACCAAAGGAGAGTTTGAAAACATGGCTAATTCCAAAAAAACAAGTACAACAACAACTGGCAACACTCTTCACTCTTCTAAATAAAGGTTCTGACCGGAACAGGTGCAATTAAGGCACCATGGGACACATGCAATTCACTCAAACAAGATTTGAGGGGTGGACATCATCACTGCATGTTGCTTGTCAGTATAGTCTGATTGAATTAAGTCTCAACTTGAGACTGTCGTTTTTGTTGCACATGGCCCAATACTGTAATGAAACTGAGAAAACAGGCAGCAGTCAATACAACAATGTCCCTTTCACGTAGTTGCTCTCCCACACAGCGTTGTCAATGCAGAGGAAGGGCTATTAAGTTGAAACATGTCGGTTGGTCTGTCTGTCTGTGAGAGGTAAAGACAGACAGACGGGTGGGCATTATAACTATATGCCTACATCCCAGCCAGCTAGCAAGCGATCTGGCAACACAATTGCATCAATCAGTCCTGATATGTAGCTGGGTACAACTGGATATGACGCGCGCACGCACGCACACACGCACACACTCACACACACACAGCATCATTATTCCAACGCCGCATTATTCCGATGGCGTGTTGGTCCGACTCACCCCATTACTAACCCTGTCCCTAACCCTAAACCTAGTACCTCCCTTCAGTAAAAACAACCACTAGAGGAGGTTTGAACAATCCTGAAATATAACTATGAAGTGCATGAGGAGGACAGCGAGGTTTGGAAAGGAGCAGGCGCAAAGCAGCGAGCAGATCTTGAAAAAGGAAAAAATATATAGTTTGAGGTGGGTACACATGCAATTCACTCAAATAGAACATTTTAGGGGACATCATCACTGCACAATGTGCTGTTGCTTGTCAGTACAGTCTGTTTGCCTTTTAATTACTTTTTCTCATTAGCTTGCGCGCGTTGGTCGGAATAACCGGTTAGCAAGTGGCCATGCTGAGCGGAGCAAAGTCAGCTTTGGTCGAGCAATGTTAGAGCTGTCATCCGTCACTGTGCGATGTGACAGGAACATTCCATCGTGTCAACATCCGACATCAAAAGGACGCCGCATGGTCAAATCCGGTACCAACTCATCACACGTTGTCATTCCAAGTGCGTGGAATGAATTGCAATGTTGCAAGGCGGATTCAAGTATCCACTAGAGAACTGATAGACAACTGGTCTATCAAGAATAATATAGTCAAGAGTCAAGAATAAGTAAATAATAATATAATAAGGGTAATAATAATAATAGCATACAACCTAGAAATAAAAGGTGTGGCACATTTATGTTTGGCTTTGTATGGCCAAGTGTTTCTCATTTCTGTAAACTATTGTTCTTTTGTTCAATATATCTTTGAAGTCAAGGTTATCTCAGTTATCTTCTCAGAAGAAGGCATTTAAAGCACAAATTAGGCTTCAGCAAAAACCTGCTACTTGTCCTGTTTTTGTCCCCTTTTGTGAGGAGAATTTCTTTGATGATGTGGCCACTGGGTTATGCAAAGTTAGCTTTGCTCTGCCATTTCCTATTGAACCTCTCACCCTCCTGCTAAGGAAATGGCATTTATATTCACCGCAGGGGGGTCACACACTGCTTTCGACAGAGCGTGGAATCTCAGTGGGGCGCTGTGAGGGAGTCATTGTGCTAGGCACTGCGCCGCATGAGGGTAAAGGTAGTTAAGGTAACATGTACAGTGTAAAGGACAAACATTTTGTCGCTGTCGGGTAGAAACAATGTATGTCCAAAACTATTACTTTCAAAGAAACCTGTGTACCAATGAATCAATGCGCTGCAGTCTATTTAGCCACCAAGCTCATAGTTTTCATTGGTTCAATATCTATACAACACACAGACACACTTAAATGGGACTGCTGCTCATTTTCAACATTAAACTATGTCATTACTATAGGCCTATACTTCAGAGGTGTTAAAAAAAATAAAGGTCCCCCACTGTAGCCTACAGAAGTGGAGAAACAAACAGTCGGTGTATTCTTTGGCTCGAATGTCTCCGACTCAAATGACGCTATACTTGACTTAAACTTGTTGCAGCCAATTCAGTTATAGCTATCTATCTATAAATGCACCAAGTCTCTGTGTGTACATCTGTAATCCACGTAACTCGAGAACTGTTCGCCCCACTACACAGACTTCAAATTCGACACACGCGTTCCACACCGCCACAGGGATTGCAGTGCCTGGTCTCAAGTTGGGCGGTCCCACAGTTGTCTAAAACCGCCACAAAAGGCCTCTCTGCCCAGGTTCTGGACAGGGCCCAAATTAGCCAACTGATCACCCCTGACCAATATGGAGCTGGCCTGTTCTGACTTCACAATGAAGTTCTGACATCTGCATAGACACCATATTTGGGCATGTCTGACAAAGAACTCCATATATGGGCATACAAGGGACACAGACATAATAAGTGGGTGGGGCATACATTTCCAACTTGCATTGTTCTAATCATGTTCTTGTTGTTTTTTTGTTTTGTTCTTGTTTTATATACTGCAATCATGTTTTCTGATTTACATAGGTAGAGGCCTTGTATAAGCCCCTTGGGCTTTTTTGCCTCAGCCTATCACTTTACCCTTATATTTATATGTCCACTGTGGTTTTTTTTATACTGTGCTGAATAAAGAAATACAAATAAAGTAGGCACCGTGCTAGGGTTATCTGTCTAGGGATGGAGTTGGGGTATTATTCTTTGTTGTTATGTTCTAGATAGAGTTCTCAAACTCTGCCCGAACTCGACCCGACGTTTTCGGGCCGAGCCGAGCCCCAAAGTTATGCGAGCCTCGGGTTCCGTGATTTCCCGTGATTTTTTTCCAAAGACTTTTATTATAATAAAAACAACAATTATGTTGTTTGTGTAATGTGCATTTATTTATTATGAAGAGGGCTGTGCCGTGCTGTGTTAATCTTGGCGATTAACCTTTTCTATGTGACTGGAGGAGGAGTGGAGGGGGGAGCGCAGCACACTGCATGACTGGCGTTCCAGAGCAGCAGCACGCAGGCTGCAGGCAGCACAGCTAACACTACTCTCCGGAGAGGCGGCAAAGACTGGCCTCAAGATAAATGTGAAAAAGACAGAACTTGTGAAGGTGAACAACAAACAGGACCTCCCAGTCCAACTACAGGGATACAAAATCAAAGAGACTGACCGCTTCACATATCTCGGGGGCATACTGCGCAAGGATGGTGGATCAGATGATGACATTAAAAGCAGAATAAACAAGGCCAGACACGTTCACCACGCTACGACCCATCTGGAACTCCAAGGCACTGTCCCTCCGAAATAAGACCAGAATATTTAACACCAACGTCAAGTCAGTTCTCCTCTATGGATCAGAGACATGGAGAGTGACAAATACTACCACCAACATACTCCAGACATTTGTCAACAGATGCCTAAGACGCATTCTGAACATCAGATACACCGATACAATATCAAACACCAGCCTGTTGGAGAAAACCAACCAAAACTCCATCAGCCAGGATGTGAAGAAGAGAAGGTGGGGGTGGATTGGACATACCCTCTGAAAACCTACTGACGACATCACTAGGCAAGCACTGGACTGGAATCCACAGGGTAAAAGAAAAGTGGGAAGGCCAAAACAGACCTAGAGAAGATCAGTGGAGAGTGAGGCAAAGGCGACCGGACTATCGTGGGCCCAGCTGAAGAAAACTGCTCAAAACAGAGTCCGATGGCAGGGTGTGATTGCGGCCCTATGCTCCACCTAGGAGCCTACAGGAATAAGTCAAGTAAGTCATGTAATTCCGGGTGTAACAGTACAGTGTCAGTACAGTACAGTACAGTACAGTACAGTACAGTACAGTACAGTACAGTACAGTACAGTACAGTACTAGTACAGCACCACTCGGTTCAGACGGGTCTGATTTGGGGTTACTTCATTGTGCGTGTGTGTTATCGTGGGCGTGTTACTGGGTTATGTCATCGCGCACATGTCTGTGTGTGATCAGCTCTGACACTAGCCTACTGCAAGGTACAGAGCCTCGATTACAATGAACTGCATAAACAAGACTTCACATACATTATAACAGAATATGACTTCATAACAACCAACATCTGCTATAGGTGAACATCTTTGCATGCATGCGTGCGTGCGTGCCTGCGCGTACGCGTGTTATTTTATAAATGAGCTACACCCCATGCTGTGTAGCCACATGCATGCCCACAATAATTGTAATGATAGTATATCGTAGCCTACTTATATGTGCATGTGCTGTGAGCTTGGAGATGGGCTAGTTTCACTATTTACACCGTAGTACTAGTGTTTAATATGTTTGGTAAATTTGGGTCACGCAGGCAGACACAAAATGTATCTTTTGGTCCTTGAGCTGAATGTTTTTTGGGAAGCCCTGCTTTATATTCCCCATTGCCGAATACCAGGGTCTGCGGCTGCGCCTGCAATCTTTTTAGGATTAGGTGTACCATTTCTCCAAAGATGGATCACTCAATTTTGGAAACGGATGTCTCAGTTTGTAATAGAACCCTCTCAAGGAAAGTGTTGCACATATTACTGAGCAGTGAGCACTCCACATTCTCTGTCCTTGGAACATATACTGTAGTCATCGATATCTACATCTCATCCACATCTCTGGGCAATGAGCCAAACTCTTAATACCAAAACACAGCAACATGGAGCAGTATTTGCTTCTCTGTCTGAGGTCATGCCTGTGGCAGTATAGTTATTATTTCAGCTCTTTGATATTGGATGAGTGATCTTTTTCTTTAACCCTTTTTTGCATCTGTGTGCTTTATTTCCAAGGGCAGAGGGAGAGAAAGGAGGAGAGACATGCGAGACAAGACGGCGGACAGATTCAAACCTCTGTCCCTATACTCACAAGGTCTGTGCAATAACTGGCAGAGCGACCAGTCACCCAGGATGACTGATCTAGTGTCATTGCCGCAAGAAGCCAAGCCAGTGAGTGAGAGGAGCACAGAAAGGAGGCCAACTCTTTAGTGGACAATGAAAAACAACTAAACAAAAACATAATAGAATCAGCAAGAAACAGGGCTTGCGGCCTCCTTGTATTGACAAGCGGTCAATAGAACATGATGCTATTCACGATTGTGGGTGTTGTGAATGTGCAATCAAACAATTTTGCAGCTCTTGTTTATGTGGTTGCAAGGAAGAATATCTTGCACATTATGCAAATGATGTGTGTTTGAGAATGGTGCATCCACCAAAATAAAATGCACTCACACTCAGGTGAGTGCATTTGGTGCAGGTGGTTTATTGGAGATAATTGAAGTAAAAAGAAAATGTTATAGAGGTTATAAAACTGGGAGCCAATAATGATACATTTGGCAGTTTTTGCTAAGTAATAGCATTGTAGTGGGGTGAGCTGCACACCGAAATCTACGAGGGATAATAACATTGGCATCATTTTTAGTGCATCCTTTCCTTTCTCCATCCTCCAAATGCAGTTTTAAAGTCATGCATTATTTACAAATAATAAAAGAAAAAAACACATTTAAATATCGTCTGGATAGTCTTGTTTTAAGGACACTAATTAACATAAATGTGTGGTTTAGAAATCACTTTTACTGACTGGGCCAATTATATTGTAAACATGTTACAGGGCAAGCTAAACGTATTATGTGTTTGTTTGTTTATATACTGTATGAGCATTCGAGAAACAATATTGAATTGCTCTGTATGCATAGCCTGCAGTTAATAATTTAGATTATGTCTTTAAATAGCTTGGTTATTTAGTGGATGAACACTCACTGCTATGGCTTCGACCGCTGTATTCCATTTGTCTCCAGTAAATGTAGCAAGTGTCTGCAGAAGGCTTTCTTCCTCCTTGCCAGCAAATAAGTGAATATCCCTGGCATTTAGCCATAGACTACAAGGTAATGAAATGACACCATCACCCTACAAAGCCTATATTTGGATACAGTGGTGTTAATAAGAAATGGGACAGATCTGCTCTGTGGTTCAAACAAGGCCAGATTTATATCCAAACACATCCATTTTGCCACAGGTCACTTTTCTCGGGCAAATTGATCGATTTGGGTGTATATGGCATAATAAATTAGCCCCTGGCACAGAAGACTCAGAGGCTCTTAGAGCCTGCTAGGGCACAGCACTCAACTACTTTAGAGCAGTGGTTCTCAAATATTTAATTTCCAAGGACCACTGCAGAACTCTGAGAGTGTACAGAATGGAATCAAAATGACCCACAAGAGGCTTTCATGTCGAGGAATCCCAAATTGTTCAGCCTCAATTGAAATGTTTTGGTTCCAAGGATACCATTTTTGTATTGTGAGCTTGTAGATTGGCTATATTTAAATAGCTCAAATGTGCATGCGTGTTTGAACTCTTGCCCCCAGACCCCACTTACAGTAGGTGCTATAGAGGGTGTGGTCAGTGGGGTGATGCAGTGGATAGAAGGTCTGGTTTGTGACATACTGTAAATGGCACATGTTTGATCCATGCATCAGCCAGTGTGGCTCTATCTGAAATGTCCTTTAGCATGACACTCAGCCCATTGCTTTTCATTCACTGCTTGTCATAAGGGACCGCTAGAGAAAGTGGAATACAAAACATGGCCCCAAAGAGACAGTAAACCATAATCAGAGGATAAAGAATAATCCGCAGGCCATGAAGTGGTGAAGGTTACGGTTGATAGCCGAGGCAAAGACTGTAAGCTACGTAGGACATGGAAACCCTCCCACCGCCCAGGGTGGTGTAAAGAGACAGTGGCGACAACAGAAGCCCGAAATACTTCATGTCACTCGTGTAGACAGTTTGCATAAAGTCCTCTGGTGGGATTTGAATGAGACAGAGTTTTGGTCATTAGTATAAATAAAGTAGATCAATATTTCTTAAAAAAGAAACGTGTTAAGATCTTTGAGTGTGAACAGCTAACGTTACCTTCCTGGTCAACATCCTTTCAAACCTTGTTGATTTGGATAATACGAATATTGCTGTTGTCTAAGTGCACCACAAACTGTTAATTCTTCTAAAACTGTTTCCGGGAACTGAACCAAAGCTCTAGCTGTGATCCGTAAAATACATGTGGAGAAAACAAATGGTCCACTGAACAGAGTTGTCCCCACTCTGTATTTACACCACTGAAAATGTATTCCAGTCGCGCTCCTCAAGAAATCCTGCCGTGGTCACGGTGTCCTCCTGACGGGAGCACTTAACCCCTAACTGTTCTTGAATGGCCGACAGCAGAATACTGTGGTTGTACTGGTCAGCTCCCAGGTGTGAAGGAATGGCTGTGAAGCGGTACAGCGCTCGAACACCGATGTGTGTGCTCAGCAAAACTACGGCTAAAAATGGTTTCGTAGAGTTTGCACTCTTTTACCAGTGGTTCTCCGTTGTGACTGCTGGGGGTTTTCTAAGCTGCAAAGCAGCTAATTGCATCCACCAGGTGTTCCCAGGTTAAGATTGATGACTAGATGAGCTCGTGCCTTGGGTACAGACTGTCCAGCGGGTCTATTAGAGATAATAAACCTTGTATCCCTCCCATCCCTCCTATCTATCCCTAATAGTCTGTCGCATGACAGCGACGTGCAAATGTTGAAATTGTTAAAATAGCCGATCTACAGGCTGTCACGCTCACAATGTGCCGTGTGGGCCTACTTTGTAGATTAGCTATTTTCACTCTTATTGAAATGTTTTGAAAACAGTCGCCTATTATGACATGGTCAAAATAGGGATGCCAGGTTTTTAAGTCTGTGGATTTTGTGAATATATATCAGAGGAAATGGTTTGTGGCTAAATAAAAACTGCATTCCCTGTTTTGTACACATAAGGTTCCCACCACACAGGATTCCACCATTGGTCCATCCACCAACCACTTAAGTATTCTGTGAACCCAAAATGAGGCTAGATAGTACACGCTCATGCGTGTACTTTCTTATTTTTTTGTGATCGTTAATCTGTGTGGGTTTAATAAATATTAAACCATTGGAAAATATTAACCAGAGCCTGTGACTAAATAATAACTACATTGGAGCCATTGGACCACGGGTTATTTTTCTGAACAGTTTTGAGAAATACAAGGTTTCCACCCCGAGTAACTTAACAGGATAACAACAGGGCTCCGCTTCATACCCTTTTCAGGAGGATGATCCCCTCTTGGTTGTGTTCGTTGGTGGTAATGTCAAACATGACGCCTCCGTCGCCGGGCACGATGCTGTACTCCACCTCTGCATTTCTCCCGATGTCCAAGTCGTGGGCTTTAATTCTGCCCACGGCGGACCCCACCGTCGAAGACTCTGGGACTCGTAGGTGAAAGAAACCTGGAACACAAACAGAGGAGGAGGATATTGGACTCATTTGTTATCTTTTTTCCCCCCCGGTTGTTGTGTTATTCCCCAGAAGGAAAAAAGGGTTCATTCTCCGGACAGATTAATGTATTGAGATAGATTGTAACAAGGCCAATGGGGAGACCGTGAGGGGGCAGCCAGACGCACACAAGCAGGTAAGGAAAGAAACAGCGTACCGTACAGATATAGTTGACTGGACCCATGACACGAACACAATGGTTAGAGGAAAATACTCATTAAAAACATAAGGGCTACACAATTTATTGAATGAATAAAAAAAAAAACACTGAATGCACAAGATTGTGCAAGAGTGCACATTGCTCCAAATGGAGGTACAAGAAAAAAGTGCCGATGTGCCCGAGCACAGCTAGACTGCACAGAGACTTCTAGCTGGAGGTACGGAAGCTGGAGATTTGAGTTTGAATCGGAGGAGACTTGCCGGTGGCGGCCTCTGCACACTTGGCTTCCTCTTGCTGTAGTACCCGTTTCTGTGAGTCTGAAGCAGTATTTGACTACATTTGAGCTGATTGCCTCTGTACTTCAGTGACCACGTATCATTGATTCCGTCCCATATCCATGGTTTAAGATGTAGTGTCAGCCCTCCGTCTGGAGGACAGTTTGAAATTTGATCAATTTAACCGCAATTTCCAATGCACTGAATTCGTGCCCGAGGCATGTAGACAGAAGTTTACCAATCATAAAAAGAGAGGGAAAAAAAGAGGAAAAAAAAGGTTTTGAATCACTGTGGGAGTTGATCATACTTGAAGAGCTCACAGATGTGGTTATTTGGATAGGTGGCAGCAGAGTGGAGGTAAATCATGCCTGCAGGGGGATTCTTATATTTTGGCTCATTTCCTGTGTCCCAGCCTGGAGACCGCCGTTGTAATGATCGGCTATTATTAGCGTTAGCTCAGAAACGTTAACATGTCGAGAGCGATGCAGTACAAAATCACAAATGACATAAGAACCTCGAATGGATGCCGATCACCAAGGACATGCAGTGCTCGTATTTTCAGAGTTTCAGAGGCTTTGAAAATACAACTTTGAACAGGTCTATGGGGGCCGTGGTCAAAGTTGCTTAGCAACCGGACCAATGTTAAACGCTGTTTTTCGGCTCAACCGCTTCATAACACACACACACACACACACACACACACACACACACACAGAGAGAGAAATAACATTTTTCCCTCACACTTTCTTCCTGCAGCTCATAATAATAATGCCACAGGGACATTATTATTGTCGCATGCCACAAGGGCATGTTATTCAACATGATTTGCAACTAAGCGTAAGGACCAGTGGCAGTCTTCTCAGACTGCAGGTCAGCCACAGGGAATTGGGATAATTACTTGAAACGGATCCTTATGAAGTCTTTGATATCAGTTCTGAAAAACACACAAATATTCACCCTACCTGTGGAGACATATCATACAAGTTAAAATGAACGGCAATTAACAATATTTATGGGGAGGCAATATCTCACAACGGGTAAGGACTAGTGTATATAAATCATGTCCGGACACAAAAGTCACTTGTCCGGAGCAGGGGTCATCAACATGCAGGCTTGTGATGGCCACGATGAAGAAAAGCTGTGGGAGAGTGGTTTGAGCTTTGTACAAAGCTGGGAGGGAAGGCATAGATGGAGCAATTTAACTCACAAAATTACAAGTGTATTATTGTTATTATTTCCATGGCCATCTCTGTATTTTTGTCTACTTTCTACTCCAACTTTCTTCACTTTCTATATTGAAGTAATTGCTTTGAACTTTTCCATACCATTTGTATAGAGAAGTTCAAAGCAATCCATAATGTATGAATCATGGATAAGTCGTCAGGACAAAAAGGCTTTTTCAGGGAGGGGTGTCCTGACCACTTATCAGTGAGACGCGCAAACGCGGGAAGCGAACGCAGCTGAGACCCTGCAGATCATGTCTGTCTGTCTGTCTGTCTGTCTGTCTGTCTGTGTGTCTGTCCCGCTGTTACTGTATATGTGGACCTGGCCCCTTTTGTGCCCATATATGGAGCTGAGTGATTGCTGATGCAACACACTCCATATTTGGACGTATAGCGGGACAGACACACAGACAGACAGAGAGACACACAGACAGACATGATCTGCTAGGTCTCATAGTAAGTGCTCACTGCGTTCGCAATCACTGCGTTCGTAATCACTGCGTTCGCAATAACTCATCCACCGGCCATAATAATATCTAAAAAACAGACTGCAGTGAGATTTTTCGAAGCGCAGTCATAGGCAGTCAAAATCAGTTTAAACACTTTAAAACTATTTCATACATCAGCATAATACAACGATGGACATGCTGATGAGAGTGCCTGTTATATGAACAGTGTGGATCAAATTTGTGTATGGAATGCATTCTGTATGCCTACTGGCCATATATGGAGCATGTCTTGAGTGTACAGGGTTTGATGAGGTCAGATCAACATTATGGAATGTCAGAACCTGTCCCTTTCATGACGTGGTGTGACACAACGCACTGACAGACTGACGGGAAATGCAGGTTTTCATAGTAAACGCAATTAGTAGCCGTTTAAAATAAATAAGTTATGTTGGGTAGTTTTTCCCATTGAAAGTAAATAAACAAGCCACAGAATAACACGAGGTTCAGTTTTCCTGAAACAAAATGACGGACAATATTGGAAAGGTGATTATTCAGGAAAGCCAGACAATAATGTCACACAATATTGTTGGCTGCTAGGAGTGTCACATATAGGGACATCCCTATTGAAAATGCAAAGTAAGACTTTTGGCTACAAAATATGCAATTACTGGGGGCGAGAAAAAGTAAAGTAATAAGTAACTAGTTACTTTTGGCAGGGAGTAGTGTAAGTAGTGTAACTATATTACTTTTTTTTAAAGTAATAAGTCATAAATTACTGTTTAAGAGTAACTTAACACCTAACACTGAGTAGGGGCTATGAAAGGCTATCCAGTCGTATGTTTACAGGCACTGTAGGAAAGGGCTCAATCCTGAGGGGCACCTGTATTAAGGGCCAGGGGTCTGCGGTGATGTTGCCCATTCTCACGTCTTGGTAGCTTGTCAGTGAAGTCCAGTATCCGGCTGCACATGGTTGATTGCGGGCCTCTGTCTCTGAGCTCTGTGTTGAATTTGGCAGGAACTACATCGTGTTGAATGCTGAGCTGTTGTCCACAGCTGTGGTGTGAAGAGCCATTGCAATTACACGGTGGATTTGTTTTGACAATATGCAAATTGCCATGGGTCCGGCAAGGCAGGTAGCAAGGAACAGATGTAGTCTCACCAACCTCTCGAAACATTTACTTACAATAGAGGTAAGGGCGACAGGACTCCAGTGGCGCAGACATGATACCTTGGAGTATCAGCGCAATGTTGGACATCTAGACAGGTTTGGAGCATATGCGGGCATCAAGGCTGCGGCAGCCCTTCAACATTGAGACCAGCTGGACAGCCGACGGGATTTAATCCTCCCACTGCAGAGAGCCCAGGAACAGTACAGCGAGAACCGTTTGAAAGCATTCAAACCGCAGATTAGATTAATTCATTACCAGACACCTGACACGAGATGGAGATTCTCTGCGTCTCTCATGCCACCCCCCGAAGACGACAGGTTGTTACAGTTGAGGCATCTGTTCATTTGAGGAGTCATTATTTCTGTGTTGTGCAGATGGGGCGGGATCGTGTGTGCGTGCGGGTGCCACTTTGTTGCCCTGCGTATATCCAACCTTTCATGTTTTCTTGTAAATGAATGCCCTACTTTGTCGTACTGCAGTGTCACACAGAAGTAGCAAAAATAGCCGATCTACAAGCTCACAGCACGAGCTCGTATAGATCTGCTAACCAAATCAAACATATATAAAGTAACTTGTAACCATAATTTCCAAGTAGATGGAAATTCTCAAGTAAAGTTAAAAGTGCCTTAAAGTAAAGTGCCGTACTTAAATGCACTTATGCACTTAGAGAGAAGCAGAGAAGGTAAAAGGAGGTGTAAACAGACCATGGACCGTCTATCTACCTGTCTGTTCACATGGGGAGTCTCCCGGCTGCGCCTCAAATGAACCTAAGAAGCGGAAACGAGGGCAACTGTGTCGATGTTGCTTCCCTTCCAAGTCTGCCTCATACATACACTTTTGGAATACGGAAAAAAACCCTGCACAGACTAATTTTTGTGCTGAGTGCGATATAATGTACTTTCACAGATGAACGAGTACACTGAAGAGGCACTGGAAAAGGTTTCGGGGCGGGGGTAACTTGTTACGTGACCGTATAGGAAGCAGACAACATGATTAATCTTGTTTAGTGGTTCAAGATGAAAATAAAAGAGATGAGTTTTAGTGCACAGACTCGAATCTAGTCTGCCGTGCCGATACAGCTACTGTACCTACTGCTGCTGCCTGATATATGTGCAATATTACCGCTGTTGGTTGGGAAAATTCTAAAACCATTACTTACCATTATATGTTCCAATACAGTTATTAGTCAGACGATCTTGTTAATACTTTTGAACTTTTCATAGGAGAATATTTATAAAACCAGATTGCAGATATAAAAGCTCACCATGCATGACACCTTGACAGCTTGTAGATCACTAATGCTACTATAGTTTTGCAGGACACTGTCATATGACAAAGTATAAAATAAGAAACTAGCCACACCTGTACTTGAACCCCCCCCCCCCCCCCTCCCTCCTCCCTATTTTCCCCCTCTGCATGAAATCTCTTTTCTGAAAATAGTGAATCTGCAAGCTCACAACTTGTATACACCTGCTATATTTGCTTGCACACTAATATGAATATTTGTTGTTCACAAAAGGTCCGTCAATTATGACAGTCCCAGAATAGGGACACTAGGGTTCATGTGGTTAATTAACAAAATATAGTATTCTGACAACCTTGGCATGCTCAATATAATACAAAAAGTGATCCAATGAGCAAAGTGACAAAACCCTCCGTCTATTTACCCAGATAGTGAGATGCAATCATCGTAGCTAAATAGGTCCCTTGCTTATAATAATGCATGATGACAAATAATGAAAAGCAATTACAAATGAGAGGTACCAATGGATTCCCTTGTAATTGGATGGTGTTTGCTGTCTAATATGTGATGTACCAACCAGAGTTATCAATGTTATTATGAAAAAAAGAGTGAACACAATGTCATTAAAATTTAAATGAGCACATTCTAAATGATAATTTTATTTTCATAATCGTTCATGACAGCATTTCAACCAGTACAGTGGTATGCAGAGTGCACCGCATACCACTGTATGCCAGAATGCATATGTTTCTTTGCAGAGTTGCCCTTTCTTGAAAGCTATAGAATATATGTTTTATTACATTTAAACACCCTCTGCTGTGGTTTGCTGTGGTTTGCCACTGCTGTTTTACCCTATTGACTCACCTGCCAGTGAGGAGCCCCCACCGGGAGGACAAAGTTCCACCGCCCTACCCCTCCGGTTCAACACCCCACACTGAAAGGCACCGTCACAGCCTGTAGGAGTTACTAGCACACCGACAAAGATGGCCTTCCCTCGAACTCGGTCAATTGTGCTTGATCGCTCAGTAACCCAGTTACAACGCTGATGATGATGATAATCGAGCACCTATACAATCCACGGTGGTGCACAGGTACTTCACAACTGTGCCACACGGCGCGTATGATATACAATCAATTTGGATTATTATTTTATAATGGATCAAACCTATATACCTCTGTTCGTATTGTATACTTTCCATTTGTCCCGAATCAATTCTGTCCACACAGGATTTATTCTGTCCAGAATAAATAACAAAACATTAGTGATACAGCAGCAGTAGCAGTAGTATGTTATCCTTTTCTGTCAGAACATCTCACCTCACTGATTTCAGGGGATAGACTAAAAAAAACCAAAAAATCCCGGGAACTCACTTTTGGAGAAGCGGGGCGGGTTGTCGTTGACGTCGCTCAGGGTGATGTTGATGGTGGTCGTCCCCGCCAGCCCTCCCAGCTGACCGCCCATGTCCTTGGCCTGGATCAGCACCTGGTACTGCTCCTTGACCTCGCGGTCCATGTTGGGCAATGCTGTCTTTATAACGCCTGACCCGACAGCCAGAGAGAGACAAGGGAAGCAGGGGACATGAGAGAGGGAGAGGGGGGAGAGAGAGAGAGAGAGAGAGAGATTGGGAGAACATTAACACTCAACCACTACTTGAACACTGCAGATTGGCGTCCAAGTACAGAGCCCACTCAGATCCAGTTAACTAAGTCTAGAGGATTTAAGGGGATAATGCGTCTGGAAGATGTTTAGCAACATGAAATGACCGATTTGCTATCTGAGCCCAGTCAAGAGATCGAGGGCCCCCTGCCTCAAAGGAGTCCTGATCGCTGCACTCGCTGTCTGCCGAGCCACACGGAGGTCATCCTCAAACCCAGATACGCTTGACATTCAGCAGAGGAGGCACCGTAATGATTCACTTGAGGATCAGAGGCCCCAGGATCAGACAGCGTTTGTACTGCAGATTAATAGCTAGGTCATTAGGAGGTTGCTCGCCTAAAAGAAAGTGGAGGGAGACAGCGGAGTCAGGGCCTGTGCGAACAACCACCCACACACACACATATTC
This sequence comes from Protomyctophum bolini, assembly GCF_963924005.1. Taxonomy (NCBI): domain Eukaryota; kingdom Metazoa; phylum Chordata; class Actinopteri; order Myctophiformes; family Myctophidae; genus Protomyctophum; species Protomyctophum bolini. The sequence goes on from NC_137882.1 coordinate 20,711,205, forward strand.
GCACACGCACACACAAGCACGCACGCACCCGTGCACACACACACTTACTCCACTTGTTCCTCTTCCTCGCAGTTACTCCACACAGCGGGCAAATAGTGTTTGATCTGCCCCTGTGTGCTGTGTTTTTTCAAGGTAAGAATATAGTCTCTCTGTACCTATATCTATCCATCCGTCTATCGCTCCATCCACACCAAAACATTTTTGGAATTTTGGCATGGTTGAGCTACATTATAGAACAACAAAACCGTTATAGTTGAAGGCGCGCTCTACTCAGGAAGTCAAGTTGAGTCTCTGTAGCTGATGAGTGCAGATATTCCCCTTTTTCCATTGAGCGACATTATATACATTCCAAGAACCTGTTCAGCGCCTATTAGAGTGTTTTTTAGGTGCTTAGTTTAGAGCTGGTTCTTCAGCTTAGTTTAGGCACTTAACTTTAATGGTTATAGAGCACCATGACAAACATCTATACTGTATAGCAGTGTTTCCCCAAAACTGGGTCAGGACCCAATTGTGGGTCGTGGACACATTTTTTATGGGTCTCTTTGTGTTTTGTTTCCTACGTTTTGTTTTAAATTATTATTTCAATACATGTTCAATAAACATTACCAAAAAAGCAACAATTGTCAAAACAACATTCAATTATTAGTTTTTTTCAGTAATAAGAAATAAAAGAAAAATCATAGACATTCCAGACAGACAGACAGACAGACAGACAGACAGACAGACAGACAGACAGACAGACAGACAGACAGACCATCTTCTAGACGGCTCGCCTCAGAGGACCTACGCCATAGGACATATCTGTTTGGAATTGGAAGTCCTCTTTCTCTTATGATTGCTTCCTTTGAATCCCTCTGTGAATGTCACCGCAGCTAAATTGCTGCTAGCCATGATATGCCAATTTAGTTGCTGCCGCTGTGGTGGTATCTAGTTGCTGTAGTCTGAGAATGTGCCCGCGGTCTCTTAGCAGCAAATGCACAGAAGGTCACTGACTGGGAGATGGCTATACTCGTACCCTGCATGCACACACCTGCTATCACATGGAATGTTGGTTTATGAATACAAACTTCCAACCGGTCCAACCGGGCACGCCGAGTGTCAAGTGCTTCATTCACATTCTGCCCTTTTCCCTTTTCCCCTGTTTTATTTAATTTTTTTAAATACCTGTTTTCGGGTCAACAGAGAAATATGGCTGGCCGTGGAGGATGCTGTACACCACCCTGGCGCTGTTGCCGTATGTCGGGTCGTCCGCATCCGTAGCCGTCACTTGCGTCACGTATGTACCTGGGAGGGGGGTTGGTAATGGGGGGGCAAAAGGATTGTGTTTAGTTTCATGTCATGACGCAGCATCACCCCATGTGTGAGCCCTTTCAGATACAGTAGTTAGCATTCAAAGTGGAAAGACTGTTAGGTATGACCGGTAATGGAGTGTAAAAGGACAATAATGTTTAGTAAAATAGCTTTTGTATTTTCCGGTAGTATGCATTTGTATATCCTTTATATTTGTAACATTATGTGGCTGTGGTTAGCAAAAAAAAACGGAATCAAGGCCAACAACAAAATGCTCCTTTTGCGGGCCAAATCATTAAGCAATGTTACCATTTAGATAACAAAGAGCCATGGTAGGCATAGAAGCAAGATGGCAGCCATCCAGCTCCCACACAATAATAGGGACAGTAATTACTTGTTGTCCGTACGGTTCGTCTCCCTTTAAACTAGTTGGCAATCCTGAGTGCGACCGCTTTTAATCCACATCCCTAACATTGTATCACAACTTCCTCAAACAAACTTTAGATGTGGGGAAATTAACCAAAAATAACTGCAGTGTTCCGAGCCAGAATAACTGGGATCATCATTGTGAAGAACCCACGAGAGCCCCCGTTTTGCAGTTGGCACAGCTAGGATGACGGCTGGACAGGAATTCTGTGTCCCAAATGTCCCATAGTCAATCCAATTAAATACCTGACCTACTAGGCCAAAAAGCCTAGAGAGAGAGAGAGAGAGAGAGAGAGAGAGAGAGAGAGAGAGAGAGAGAGAGAGAGATCAAAATGGTGAAAGAAGAGAGAGGGGTGTAGAGAGATATAAACAGACATATTGGGTGAGCAACACTCGTAACCACTTGGAGTTGGACGCCAGCAACCAGAATATTATTCTTGGGGGAACGATTCCCTGGCCTGCACATCGCCTATATTTTGGCAAAGAGATTTGATGTGGGGGGGGAGTCCAAGTACAGAGCCAACTCAGAGAGCAGCTTATAATATGTACTGTACGTACCCCACCGCTAGGGGATGTTATTTGATTAGGGTTAGGGTTCTTTTTTTTCTCCAACTGAGCACAAGTGCTCTTTTTCAGCAACGCCCTGCACATAGAAACACACAGACAAACAAACACATTAAAACCTGGGAGCTGATCAGTACAACTGATTGCAGTCTTATACTGTGGGCCACTAAACAGCTCCACTGGAGCAGTCGGGGGTTCAGCGGTGTTGGGTGAGTGATGACCAATCACTTCCCGACCCAGATTTTTCCATTTTAATAATACTAAAATGTGTGTATTGAGTGTGTGTATTGGGCGGGGGGCGGGCAAACTCCTCTTAAAGTGAACGCAGATGGTTAGCATATAGGCTAACAGCTAGCGGCAGAGAAAGATTTATATAATAGGTAAAAAAAATATATAATAATAAAAAAAATACAGTGCCCTCTGCAGCTCGGAATCTGTTCTTGAGGGATTACATAATAGGCGAACATTCACCTTGTGAGCTTGTAGATCTGCTATTGTGGACAAAGAGTTTTGGTGTAGCAGGAAACAAAGGAGGGGCCCAGGATAGACCCATGGGGGACTCCGGTAAACTTCAGGGTTTCTAGCCTGCTGGTTAAGTCTCCAAGACACTCCATAGGGATAGCATTTAGATGGTCATTGCTGCATTGCAGTAATCTCCCAGTTGTTTGTTGTAGCCAACATGGTTTTGTAGTCTGAGCAGATGGCGACTGTTGTATTCAAACATTAGGTTTCAGAGATTAGTCTAAATCCTCCTTAACCCATTTTGGGCGGGAACCCCTTTTGGTGTTTTAAAGCATTATGTTATACTTAAGCTATTGAAAAATAGCAGATCTACAAGCTCATAGCAGGTGAAAAAACTGTGAAAATGTGTCTCAAATCTTTGAATATATATTATTACAGAGTGAACATTTTAAATCAAATCTTTGCTACTGAGAGGGTCTCTGGAGGGGGGGCGGAGGCATATTACATTATAATTGTTGGGGTCCTTGACATGAAATATTGAGCACCACTGAATACAGAAACATAAGGTTTTTCAGAAAACTGTCAGGATTTAGAAGAATTTTTTTTAATTTTGACATCAGGCCTAAATGGGTTAACCAAGCCATACATATGCCAAATTAGGCCGGACAGTAACAGCACAGACCTGCGATATGTGCAGAATGCAGATGACACATACTTTGCCATAATGCATATTGGTTTGTATGAGTAATGTCTCAGTCAAGACAAACTTTGTTTAAAAGTCTAATGCTATGGGCAGCATTCAGTGTGTGATGCAAGGCAGGCAAGTGCAACTCTTTGGAGTTGGTCTGATTTCAATCCATTTCTCCGAGGAAGGCCCTTTCAGCTTCATTTGTCTCATTAATGTAATTAGCACCGATTCCAAGTTTGTAAGCACACACTCCATCACGCCATCGAAGCACAATGTATTCTGCCAAATAATGGGAGAGAGCGTCATCATTCTAATATACACTCCATTTAACCTCCACTTCAAGAGAAATCAGTTCATTTGGGGGTTTGTGTGTGTGCGTGCGTGCGTGCGAGCTGTGTGCGTGCGTGCTGTGTGTGTGTGTGCGTGCATGCGTGCGTGCTGTGTGTGCGTGCCCACATACGGAGCCTGGCCTGTTGTGTTCCTGCCTCTCTGCCAGTAATACTCTGGAGAAGCCTGATTTGCAGTTCTCTTCTATGAGAGCTCTCATTGCCATTCAGATCAAGGGGGAGCCATACACCCAGTGAATTACCTTGATCTGCCCTCCCCCGGGGGCGGGGGCAGCATAAAGACAAGCCTGTGAAATAACGCCGCAGCACTCTAGAGCATAACCGGCCTCTGTGAAACGTGAAATCAGCTGAGTGGTGCCTGATTTACACTTGGTTGTGCACCGCGGCCGGCGCCACATCGGAAGTATACGATCCACAAGCTCATGTTGTGAAGCTTTTAGATTTGTCTGTTTTTTGGTGTGTGTGGTGCCAGTCCTCCTCTAGTCCCGTTATGTTTATGTGCTCCAGCAGCTGACCATGTAGCTTTCATTGTTAGAGGCAATAGGCGAGCCATTGCAAAACTTGTTTGTTTGTTTGTTTGTTTGTTTGTTTGGTTGGTTCTGCATGGATGCTGAACTTCTGCACCCTTCTCAGGATGATATAGGATCCTTCATAGAATGCTGGAACAAAAATAAATCTCACCCTGTTGTACCTGTACACAAGCAACAGTAAACAGCCTTGAACTGTGAACCTTGCAAGGCTTAAAAGCAGCCTTCGGAAGAAAGGAGAGGAATATATTTGCAAAAGTTTTATTTGTCCTAAAGTGACTGAATGTTGTTTAATTTATTGCTATTCTGCCATTTAGCAGTAAAGATAACGGTGTCTATAGCATTTTAAAGATGCACTATGTCTTCTCCCCCGGCTTTGAACCCTTTTTCCTGCACAAGTACATATTTACAATTGCACCAATAGAGCCTGCCTGCTTGCTCAGGGGGATGAATTGAATCTTGACAAGACAAGATACTGTATGGTATAAAAGACAGTATAAAGATGACATCCGACCCGGTCCTCTGCGCCTGTACTGGCGCACATGGTTTGTAAACGATCAGTATGAGTGCACTCACCTACGGGTGACATCTCCGGGACGCTGGCAGTGTACGGGCCCTCCAGGAACTTGGGCTCGTTGTCGTTGATGTCCTGGACCTTGATGACGAACTCCGACTCGGGCTCCAGGGGCCTGTTGGTGTCTATGTCGACGGCCTGGGCGCGGAGCGTGTAGTAAGGCTTCTCCTCCCTGTCCAGGCTCCGTAAGGCGTGGATGTCCCCCGTCGTCTTGTCGATGGTGAAGATGGAGCCGGCTCCTTCCCCCGACAGTGTGTACTTCACCGCGCTCTCTCCGCCGTCCAGGTCGGTGTGCAGCTGCGAGGCGAGAGAAAGCCTGTTTTATTTTTTCAACTAGACAAGCATTTCTACTTTCATCGAACACTGCAGTAAACGGGGGACAGGTGTAGAGATGCCTGTGAATTGGCTAATTGGCTGAGACACTGGGAAATGACGGGTCAAGTCCAGGCAATGACAGAGATAATGGCTGGATGAATGCAGTGCAGAAGATCTTTAATGGAGCACATTTGCGGGGAGTGTCGAGCATAAGCAGACAGAGCATCAAAGAGCAGACTCGTGTCTGTGGAGAGTAGACGTGCAGAAACCATTTCAGCTATAAAGAAACATAGAATGATCAGATGCTTGAGAGCGTTTTGCAGATTAATGAGGCTAAATGTGTCATAAATAATGTATTTTCCCTGGCCAATTACTGTTGCCGTGATAACCGTTCGACATTGCAGTGCGGTTACCAAAACTGTGCACTATGAGATGCCGTAACAAACCTCAGACAAACACATTCAGGCTTGAAAGGTTTTCCACAAGAATCACACTACAATTTCAGGCTGCTATGCAGCCTTCAGATCTAGAACTCTAACGCTGATTAGAGCACTACATCATGCGAAGCCTGGCCAATTGAACCCCGTTTGTGACATTTTTCCTAACATCTGTTGGTCGTAAATCATGGTCATGAAGATTGACTCAAACGTCATGGCTCCAATGTGGATCTCGGACTTCATATGACCAGCGTTTGACATCTATTTTGTCAGTCTATAATATATCTCTGTGTCAGAGGCGTTGGGGGTTGGTTAGGCATCGGCTTCCCTGACTATAGCCAACCCGACCCATCTGCTTTGGCCGAGCTTTTGTCGCGTTTGAGCAGCTGGATGCACAAACAGTTATAATATATATTGAGAACGGACCCACATTAATTCCAATGACAGTTGCGTTGACAACAAGTAAGCCTACAGTATAATGCATATTGCCACAGACAGACAGACAGACAGACAGACAGACAGACAGACAGACAGACAGACAGACAGACAGACAGACACTTCTCGACGGCTCAACTGAAGGCTCATTCATAGTCTGGATTTTCGGTGGTGAGGTGACCAGGGCCTGAAATAACGTTGAGCTGGTGGCGAGTAGTTCTGTGATCACCTCAGACCTCACCACCGGAAATCCAGACTATGAATGAGCCTGAAGGAGGCAGGCTATAATACACACTTCATCCTGCACAGAGGAAATATCTGCTCTGACCTAGAACACTGCAGTCCATCTCTGTGCGTCTGCTAAGATGAACACTTCCCCGGCCTGTAGCAATACACCTGTTGACACGCATCGACACACCATCTAAAAGCCTTTCAGGTATTCATGGGAGGTAATGCAATGTGATGCGATGGTCACCACACAGGAATCTAATACCTCTTTAATGCGTTATTGAATTCATGAATATCAGATTTTGGGGGTGCCGAGGTGTCATCTCACTATGTGCTTGAACTACCCATGGCACTCTTGAGATGAGATCTCTTTGTACTTCACTTCAGCGGGGAACTAAAATTAAATGCATTCTTTTGCTCAAAGAGACAAGAGGGCATACACTATACTGGGGAGAGCACTAAACCTTTTAAACAGGCACTCAACTAAGGAGTGTAGCTGGCCGCCATGATTTACTGTTCTATGACCATTCGCATCAAATGCAATCGTCCAATTAAAACATTGGAGGGGAAAATGATGTATGCAGTGGTTTGGAGGGCACTCTGAGGAAAGCAGGAAGGGGACAATTACATTTTCTTCCAACGAGCTGGAAAGTCTAAGGTGAAGTAAGTGAAACAGTAAAAATATAAAATGGGAATGAACTATCCCATCCGTTCTAGGTCATCACTCATGTCCTCAAGTAGCGACAGTATACAGTATGACATGAATTGGAAAACGATATTTTTAAATTGCATCCCCTTGCACCACCACCACTATATTTCTCCCATATTTTTGCCTGCTGCGCTTTTTGCCTGCAATCTGTACTTTCTTGTTTCTCCATATTAGCACCCACGGGTACACTGACCTGTCCACCCTTAACCCATTTTAGGCGGGAACCCCTTTTGGTGTTAGCATTACATTATGTTTTAGCTATATAAAAATAGCAGATCTACAAGCTCATAGCTACGAGCTTGTAGGTATGCTATTCTTTTTAACACATTTAGTACATAAATCGTCTGGAAAAGTCATAAGGATTGGAACCGAGAGGTGCCTTCGACGTCTGTGGACGTCCTAGCGACGTCCAAACGACACGGGGCGAGATAAGAATATTCAGAATTATTCCTATTTTTTTTTTTTGCATTTCGCTTGCCGTATGCTAACGCTCTGTGCAACTATTAGCTTGTCATTGACTCCCATGTTAGCGCGGCGGAAAGAATGACTCGTATCTCCTCATCCAGGGCGCTCTCCGTGGTGATAAATGGATCGATATGCTGGCGCTTCATTTCTGCTCCTCATCCGTATCTCCCGCAAAATATGAACGCTTTTTGGAGCGTATATAAATATATTAAGATGATCGGAGATTGTGAGGTCACTTTGTCAAGTCAACTTTTTTAAGAAAGTGTTTCCGGTTCATGGCTTTCAGAGTAAAAGCACTCAGACAAATCCGGCACTCCGGAGCTTCTATTTTGATGCACTTCCGGCACTTAAAGGGTTAAATCGAAGAACGACTGACATAGAAACATAGCTTTTTCAGAAAACTGTCATTTTCAAACAGACATTTTTATAATCTGATCTCAGGTCAGAATGGGTTAAGCTAAGCACATATCCTTATACATTTTTATCTATAGTTGATAATAAGCACTAGTCTGGGGAACACAGCATATTTGAAGCTGCTGTAGCCTATCTTTCTTTGACTATATGTGCAGTAAATAAGTAAAGCAGCATTATTGTGCCATAATAGCCTACCTTTATACCTTTTATGCACTTTTATCTCATCTTATTTAATTATTATTTATGTGAGAATTTTGCTGTGTCATAGGAAAGGAACCTTGCCAGAAATATCTTTCACCCACTCCTGCATACTTACTACTTTGTACTGTTAATACGGTGAGTGAACTTGAGTGAACTGAATATAAAGTTGAGGTATTAAGCACTGAGTGGAGGAAATACAGTTTCTACTTTTGATTTGACTTCTTGATTTAAATAGCAACAAATTATAAGCATGCACTAATTTATGTTGATTTACAGTAGTTAAGATTGAATCTATGCACCTACTTACTGCAACACTTTGTTAAATACATCTGCATATATATATATAAAAAGAACAATGCACATGAAGAAATTAGTTCTCATCACACAGGAATACGATTCAAACTAGAGAAGATAAAATAACCTGTGCACGACAGAGTGTGGGTGGGGATGGCAGCTATAGCCCCTGTGTGCATCGAAGCACAAGTGGATTGTCACACCCACACAGCTGGCCGTTCAGTGCCCTGCCATGCATTGATAACAAAGAAGACGATTGAAAATGAACAAAGACAAGAACAAAAAAATGTATATATATATATATATATATATATATATATATATATATATATATCAAAAGTTACAAAAACTCTGTGGTAGTACAAAGGGTACTTTACAATTCAAAATGGAACAGCAGCAGCACATAAGCAGAAAGGCAATGTCCTAGACCTAGAGCAACACAACACAATCCATAGAAACCACTCCTGGGCTGGCAAAGGTACTCTGGTGAACTATCAGTTTTTCAAGAAACACTTAATAATTATAGTGTATAATTACACAATACACAAAATCTAATCTCAAATATTACTATATACACTCTACATGATAAATGCGTGTGTGTGTGTGTGTGTGTGTGTGTGTGTGTGTGTGTGTGTGTGTGTGTGTGTGTGTGTGTGCCTGTGTGTGCGTGTGTCCGTGTGGGTGGGTGTGTGTATGTTACAGCACAAGTGAGAAACCAGTACAAGTGAGAAAAACAGAACAGGCGACGCCCGCTTTTCCGACGCGGGAGGCTGTGGCCAGTTCCCCACAAGGGAGACAAAACGCCCCTGTCCCAGGCCGCCGGGGCGAAACCGGTGCAGGCTGTGACCCGCCTTTACTCATTATTCTGAAGAACACGTGCGACACGTTGTGTAAATGACTACTGCTGTTGACTATAGCAGTCAACAGCAGTAGCGCTGTCCAGTTGGAGGACCTCTGAATTGCATGGTGATATACTGCTACTGTGTCAACACATTTACAGGACATTACGTTTGATAGTCCCACAATGATTGACAGCAGCAACAGCTGCTACCGTTTACCCAAGAGTACCCAGGAGGAGAGACACCTGCAAAACTATTCAACAAAGCACAATTAAAGATGAAACAGAAACATGAATGCAAATAAAGGAAGGGGGGAAAGAATACTGTAGGCCCACAGACTCATTAATTAGAAGCAAAGGTTGGCTGGTACTAATTATAAATTCCATTACTGCAACAATGGTAATCAATTACATAAAGAGATTCTTTAATGAGAAGGTCTCTTTTTAAACTGTGCCACATTGGGCCCAACAGAACACAGGCACTGGTTTGTATTCTTATGCCTTGCAGCACTTATTTACAAGTTATACAATGAATCAACGGACATGTTGAATGTCTGTGCTGAATTCTGATTGTGGTATTACTGATAACATTATGTAAATCCAAGAAAATGGGCAACAGAGAGAGACAGAGAGAGAGAGAGAGAGAGAGAGAGAGAGAGGGGGGGGGGGGCGAAATAGAGAAAAGGTGACAGACAGAGAATGCAAGAGAAAGTGACTAAAGCGAAAAAGCCAGATAAGGGTGTGATAAGAGTGTGATAAGATGTGTAAGATGTGAAAGATGTATGTAGTAAAAAAGCCAATTTGCAATCTCTGCTTGGCAGAGAGGCACACTACACTTTCTCCTCTGTTTGTCTTTTCAATAATCAATCAACTTCATGTGTTGGGCACGCCAGCCATTTGGCCAAGAGTATAGCCTACAAGACTAATAACGCTATTATAGCTTACATGTGGACTTTTGGTGGACATATTCTGCAGCTTTTTCTATTTGAAAATGTTAACTTTTGCTAGTAGGCTGTTATCTCTGGCAAATATACATTTCATTCCCACATTTTCCCGCATTTTTCCAGCCAAAGCTTAGAAATCATTGTTAGATTCCCCCAATGCAAACAGTAAACAGTTTTGCTACAGTAGCCCGGCTTGTTATTCAAACACTGAAGTTCCCCCGATGGATAGCTTGCAGCTACATACACATTAAAGTTTGTTTTGTATTGAAGCGGACGATGATATGATGTCAGTTTTGTTTTGCTAGTAGAATGTATACGCTACAGTATACAACACACATGCCTCTGACACTAAACCTCTTGTACTTAGGTACAGGAAAAACTAGGCAAACCTTGCCTTGTTTTGACAATACAGGAGAGGAGCAATTATAATGTTCCTCCATTCAAGGCACAGATACAGCAGCTATACAAAGAGACCGTCATAACTATAACTACTATGAATGTTACTTTTCTCAACAATACTCAATGGTATTTACTGTACTGTAGCTGAAAACATTTATCTTGGTGGAGGAAATAAATCCAATTGCACTTCTGTGCGGTAGGCTAGTTAAAAGGAAAGCATGCTATTTAGCCGCTTTCTGTAGGAATTGTAGCTCTCTGCCCCTCATTGGTTATGGACCTTGTATATTGATTGATTAATTTGAGTCATTAAAGTGGTATATGTAGCCAATCTCTGTGGAAAACACTATAATTGGATCATTGAAACCAGGATTATCTTGGTTTCATGTTAGGAATGCATATGGTTGCCATTCGGCATAAACCTTCCATAGTCATGTCTATGAATTGATTGCATAGGGCCTAAATGGAAACAAGACCGCAAGCTATTTTGGAATAAGTGTTTGACTGTACTCTGTTGCAGTTTTCTAAAAAACTATTACATTTGATTGATTTAATAGTGTATAAATATATGCCCAACTTTGCCGTACAAGAGTGTTGTGCAAAGTAGCGAAAGTAGCCGATCTACAAGCACCTGATGTTTCACAAAGCAAAGGGTTGGAAAGTGCAAGTAGTCACAAGAGCTGGTGACTAAATAACTACATTAGATCCATTGGAACACATTATCATATGTGACTGGAGCTGACAAAAAGGGACTTATTTCGGCCAGAGTAGTTTTTTACAGATTATTAAAGTACAGAATGTAAGCTTTCATATGATGTATCATTCAATGAAATTGGAAAATATTTGAAGGAGATATTGTTGCATTAAAATTGACTAGAGGGTTGGCCGACAGCAAAAACACTGTGACAGGTACTTCAGGACCATGGACAGCAGCCCCAGCTACTTCAGAACCGTGGACAGCAGCCACAGTTACCTCAGAACCATTGACAGCAGCTACAGTTACTGCAGAACCATGGAGAGCAGCCCCAGCTACTTCAGAACCATGGACAGCAGCTACAGTTACTTCAGAACCATGGACAGCAGCCACAGTTACCTCAGAACCATTGACAGCAGCTACAGTTACTGCAGAACCATGGACAGCAGCCCCAGCTACTTCAGAACCATGGACAGCAGCTACAGTTACTTCAGAACCATGGACAGCAGTTGCAGTTATTTCAGGACCACGGAAAGCAGCCACAGTTACTTCAAAACCATGGACAGCAGCTACAGTTACTTAGTTCAGCACCATGGCGCCTCTCTCTCTCTCTCTCTCTCTCTCTCTCTCTCTCTCACACACACACATCCTATAGTGAATTTGCCTGTAGGGTGGGAAACCAATTGCCATCGGAATAGCCACACCACGGACAGCATATGGCAAGTCGTGTTAGTCAGACAAAAAATAAAACATTAAACATTAGACTAAAACTAAAACATTTCAGGTGACTAAAATGTGACTAAAACAAAATGTTTTATTCAAATGACTATGACTAAACTAAAATCAAAACCTTTTTCACTACCATGTAGTTGATGATGTGTAGTCGTTTTCGGTGGTATCATGGTGCGTATGTAATTTGGCAATGTGTCAACGACACTCCAAAATAGAACCATGAACTGAAAAAAACTGGCGTTGACATGGTTTGACACGCCAACACAACAAGCAGCACCTCATGTAATTGCTTCCATCTATATATGGAATGAAGCCCCAAACATGTGAAAACTGATGTGCTTTTATTGAAAAGGGAAAAGTTTCTGAACGTCTCAGCCTGCATATTTCCACGTGCTGAAAATATCTGATCTACAAGCTCACAACGTGTGGTGGACACAATGCATTGTGAGCTTGTAGATCTGCTATTTTCAGCATGCAATACGCCGTACGACGAAGATTATACCAGGTTTCATGTGGGAGATGTATTTTACTGGCCGAGGCAATCATGCGTGTAGCCTGCAAACAGCGCTACTCGACGCAAAATAACAAGCTATTGGAAACTATTTTTCGGTGGCACTCTGAATCAAACAAAACAACAAGTTTACCTCAGTGTTTGGGGACATGTTCTGTGTCTGCTGTCTCCGTGGATTCAGCGGGGCAAACCGAGCATCATCATCCAGTTGTAAATATCAACTGAATGTGCCGTCGTCAAAAAAAAACGTGCACAGGCCTGGGTCGGCCAAGCGGTCCAGGCACCAAGGTAATCCAGCGACAGCGTATCGCGGGTTCGAGTCCCGATCCGTCGTCCTTTTCTTGCGTGTCTTCCCCCCATCTCTCTCCCCCTTTCCTGTCGAACTACTGTTAATATATCAATGAAGGCAAAAATATCTTGCACAATGGCGTTACTGTGGTTTCACAGACAAGCTTATTATTTTTTTCTGTACAGCAGATCTTTGTCTATTTAATTAATCCGACAAAAACATATTCTGCAATAATACATACACTCTACAATGCTTCAAAATAAATATTCACCCTTTCGAAGCAAAACTTTCAGCATTTCAAAACTTTTTTCACCACCATGTAGTATTATGATGTGTAGTTGTTTTCGGTGGCATCATGGTACGTACGTATGTCAACATGGTTTGACACGCCAACACAACAAGCAGCACCTCCAGTTGTGCTACAGATGTTGAAAAGGTGTTTGATAATGCGTTCACAGCGAGGTGCTTAAAAAAGTGTTTGACACTCAGATACCACAAGATTTCAAGACAGCTATTCTAGGAGTACCTCCTCCAGACATTGTTAACAGCGGCCAAAAAGACTATCACAATAAATTGGCTAGGAAAACACCCTCCAACCCACGAACAATGGCTGAATAAAGTAAAAGAAATTAGAGACATGGAAGAAATTACTTATTTGGCGAGGCTACAACATGAGCAATTTATTAAGAAATGGACGCCCTTCGCAACGCATCGAGATTTGACATTACCAAGATGTATTTCTACAAAGAGATTATGAATGTTTAATGTGATATGATTGTACAATATGTGGGTAGATGCGCACTGTGACAGTATTTATAAAAATATGTATGGTACGTTCTGTAACTCGCATACTATATCATTCTCTTTGATTGATGGACCCTTCCCCTCTTTCCTTTTCTTTTCTTTTTTCTTTTTCTTTCATGTCCGTTGACTGAACTACTCGATCAGATGTTGTCTTTCATGTTTACATTTCTTCACTTTATTATTATTATTAGTATTATTATTCATGATTATTATTATTTTTTCAAATGTGTTACTTTTAATGTTGCTGCTGTCTCCTTGGGGAGACAATGTGAATTTTGTACTGAGAACCGAATGATGCTATGATGCTTGTGTATAAAATGTAGTCTACCCCGGCAATGACAATAAAAACAATAAGTTGAAGAAAAAAAAGACACACACACACACACAAATACAATGTATTAGCAGGGATATAGCAGTAGTCCCTGTTGGCTGGCTCTGAATTCAATTTTGTACTATCCTCTGTTTATGTAAGACTATCTGAGCTCAGATCAATGGACAAACACATATTCTGACCTTGGTAAACACAAGACTGGCAGCGTTCCGACCGGGAGGTTTCACGGCCAGCGAGTTGGGCCTAAAACGATTTGCGATCCCACTTCCACCAGGTCTCTCACAGCGCTCTCTCTCTCTCTCTCTGTGTTGAGTCTAATTTTACTCAACTAAATCTAGTACAGTTGATAGTCGACAGATTTAGATTTAGTCTAAATGTATTCTGGCAGGCCTTGAGGGCGTCGTAATGGCTAATGGATAACACCCGAGCCCAACCAAGCATAAAATTACTTGTCTTTAAGTTCTACTGGATCTCTTCTGCACTATAGTCCCTCCCTAACATTTTAGTCTAGTTGTTATCGGTTGATGAAATTGTCAATATATTTAGTCCTGTAGTTTTAGTCATCATAGCTTAGATGTTGTCAGTGAAAAAAGGTAGTCAACGAAAAAGAATTGTCATTGTTTTAGTCCAAACCAGACCAACATTTGTACTTTTACTCCACTACATATTTTTTTTAAACTTTAGTTACTAGTTACTTTGGAGATTAAAATTTTGATTACAAAACATAAATTAACCACTTCAACACTATACAGTTCGGCCATTTGAAAATAGCCGATCTACAAGCTCACAATGCTCACAATGCGTCGCATTGTGAGCATTGCAGTATTGGTACTTTTACTTAAGTAAAACAAGTGAGTACTTTTTTCTACCACTGCAAATTTCGCTGGGCACCCAATTGGAAGTCCCGGAACTCCTAGCCTGGCTCCAGCCCTGAATCGCTAGCCACGTCCACTAAGAAAATATATTCTGGCGATGAAGTGAAACGAAAATTCAGGCTACGGAACTCCCACTTTGAAAGCATCGAAAACCAATGCTTTGTGATATTTCTTGTCAGTAAGAGTAAAAGAGCTCTATATTTTGAGAGTAAACATTGCAATAGAGTGTTTGTTCAGTAACAGGGGTTTCCCCGTCTCTCCAGTTCTTTAGTAAACCGAAAGTGCATTTTCAATCCAATTCCATCCAATCAAGAGAGGGAGCTCATACAGGATCAAGGGTAAACAATTGAAATTGGAAGCAATGAAAAATAAAGGGATAGAAAAAGGACAATATTGGAACTGTTACACAATAAGATTGAATGCTCTCTCTCTCTTGATTGGATTCAATTGGTGTCATGCACAACGTGTGTGTGTGTGTGTGTGTGTGCGCGCGCGCGCGCGCGCGCGCTCGCTCGCTCACGGCTATCTGGCCGATAGGTGTGAATGGTTTTGCCGACGTGCTTATGGGGGACAATTTCAAACAAAGGCGGCTTGCATGGTTTGCTACTAACAGAAATGTGCATGCACAAGGGCTGCCAAAGTAGGCTATCTTTTGTTGTTTTTCTAGTTTTTTCGCCCCCCTCTCTCTCTTCGAAGTTAGACTGGGCAAGCTCTAAACTGACCCTACGCCGGTGCATGGTGCTGACATGTTGAAACAAGTCATTTGCTCATTGTGAACTGAAATCGTACCACTGTGTTTATTACAAACTGTAAATAAAAGTACCCAATGAAAAGAAACAAACTTTTTTTTCCCTGCTGCTGTAGGTCCCTGTCCCAAATTCTGAAGCAGAGGTCTGTCTGTCTGTATTTATGCGCATTTATGTCTTTCGCATATCAAGAATTGTTCATCCGATCGACTTCACACTGAAGTGGGTGTTTTTTTTCTGAGAACCCAGGGGAGTGCAGTGTCAAGAGTTAAGTCGATCGGATGAGCAGTTCCCCTGAAGAGACCCACTCCAGGCGGCCTCACATGTGTCGCAGACCCCTCATCCGATCATCTTCACACTATGCAGGTGTATTGCAGAGGACCAAAGAAAGTCCATGCCCATGATTGGAACGTTGATCAGACATCTTATTTAACCCACTTATACCCAGTATACATACTGTACAGTATAGTCTCCCAGGGCTCTATACTGGGCCCCCTCCTGTTTTTGCTTTAAACTGAATATCTTTCCCGAAAATGGCAGATCAAATATGCAATTTTCACTGAATGTTCGCCCCAGAAATTTTCAAATTAAATAGGATATGATGTAATGTTAAAGCTGTAATCTTTTTTGGGCCTGGTGTTTCCAGTGATTCAGGACTTTGGTTGGTAGTAAGAACAAGAAACAACATGGCAGATTTGGGTTACTTGCTGCAGACGATCGATACTGGCACGCAAATCTCCTTTTCACAGCTGACAGCCTCGCTAGGTGGTTGACTGTTTGGTTTGTGACAGACCTCTCAGTCAGCTAACAGGGAATGGAAGCCAAACATACTGTACATACAAATCAGGGGACTACACTAGATATGCAACTGCTGGCAGTGTCTGCCAAGTGATAACCGTGAATGTGCAAGACTTGGACGTGTGTGTGTGTGTGTGTGTGTGTGTGTGTGCTTGCGTGTGTGCATCTGCTGGAAGTTAATGTTAATGTGTGTGGACAGCTGGTGTATATGTGCATGCACGTGCCTGTGCCTTGTGTGCCTTGAGAGAGAGGAGTGAAATGGACTAGACTGATAGATCACAGCAGATAGCAGTGGGGCCTACACCCTGCTCTGAAAACCTATTACAGCTGTTCACAGCTCTTGCCACATCTCACCTGCTATGCGGTCGTAAACGCATTCATCAAAAAAAAGAATGGAGAAAAAAGAAACTCTGACAACTTGCACTCTTGATAGTTAGAACCAATAACCAACTTAATCTTGCTCATGTAAATTGGAAACAAGACCGCAAGGTGCTATTCCTTTTAGACTATTTGTTTGACTGTACTGTTTTTTACATTTCTGTCCTATTTCTGTCCTATTCAATCAATCATCGAACAATTGAGAAGCAGGTTATACGTGTGTGTGTGTGTGTGTGTGTGTGTGTGTGTATATATATATATATATAATGGTGTATATATATATATATATATATATATATATACACACACACACACACACACACCATTATTAAATTCAAGCACCGCTGTGTGTGTGTGTGTGTCTGTCCACTTCCGCATAGAGCAAAGCGCCTCCTCACAACACCACAATGCACGGACAGCCTCACGGAACCTACAGTAGCGCCGCACAGCCCTGTCCTCCAACCTCAATCTTCTAACAATCATCTTAATTAAATTAATTTGTGTCAAAAACAACCCCCCCCCCCCCCCCCCCCGGAAATCACGTGTCACCAGTGCCACCAGTGAAATGCATTTTGGGACGGACACTGATTAATACTGGGTTTTCCGCACAACATCTGTTTCGACACCACACTGTCCGCTCCCTCCTCTACCACCTCCTTCGCCGTGCCGTACACATGAGCTACATTCACGCTCAAAGCCTGGACACTGGCAACGACAGGTTACAGCCCTGTGTGCACACAGCGTGGCTGCGTCACACACTGAACAGCTCCATCATAACGGAATGCTTATCTGTCGGGGACTCTGGGTGGCCAAATGGAGACGTTTTCTTAACCGCCTACCGTTAACACGCAACAACAACAGGGTTTAACTCCACCCAGACGGGGCATTGCCTTGGCAACAGTTATAATACTGTTAATTTGCTGTTCATATATTCAGAACGGGTAAGGACTAGTACATACAATACATACATAAAATTGTATATATCAATATTTATTATACATTCGCCCAGCCCAATCTCACACACTCACTGGTTGTGAAGAGGGGTGAGGGATGAAGGATTAGGAAGTTGTACCCACCCAGTATTATTAACCAATACTAACCATCTAAACATGGCAAGCAGCGATATCCGTTAATAAAGAGGTGCAGAGAGATTCCTAGAATTGATCCAAAATGATAATATTACACGTGTTTTCCTCAGAATATGGCATGGCACGGCACTCGAGCAATGTCTGATACGGTACATCTCATTAACCTATGTGATAGTTATTGATCTTGGATTCCCCATTTCTCATATCACACTTGATTAGACAATATAATATTTATTGACTGATACAGGCGTGCCATTTTCTGCCCAGAATCACGTGACACATTGCACATCACAGCCGAGATACGAACAAGGGGCCAAATAAGTTATACTGATTGGGGACATTAGCGGAACCATTTGGAAATATCTTTCAGGGAATTCATGGAAAGGCATAGGGGATGGGGTGGGGGCTCCATTATCAAAGAGAAAGATAATTTATGGAAAGGTATTCCAGTGGCAGGATAGATGGACGACGTCATTAGATTTCATTTTGTGTCCGTAGTGCTTTTCCAGGGCTTCTCGAGGCATTCATCATCAACATGCATTACCATTGTAAATGGTCCTCAAATTTCTTAACATGTTCTAACGAGTGCCTGGCAAGACTCATGCATAATTCTCGCTACAGCGATCCGTTCAAATTAACTTTGCGTCTGCAAACCGTGAAGTATTTTGAGCTCTGCACCGCAATGAGATGGACGCTATATTGCAAGACTGTTTATATGCAAGCTCGTTGTTATACACATTGAACTTATCGTCTTTTATATTTCCCTGAACCAAAATGTAACGGCTTCTTGAGATAATTTCATTGACATTGATTCGACTAATTGCTGAACATGCACGTAAAAACACACAGTATTACTTATAATACTGTACACACACACACACACACACACACACACACACACACACACACACACACACACACACCTGTATCAGTGAAGGTGCACTTATGCAGTGTGAGACAGACACCCAGCTCCTGCATTAGCCATGCTTCATGGCTAGATCAACAGGATAATTATCTGCCACTTCATTTGGTCTCTGCTCGCAATAACCTTGATTGGCTCACGGGTCACTGAGTTTGCCCCCTCCACGGTACTGACACGGTGGGTTACAGATACGAAGCCTGCGAGTCCCGGAGTAAAAGTTAATTAACTACCCTGCCTCCGTGCAACCACGCTGGGGTATTTTACAGCGGTGGCCATCATCATCAAAGCACTTGCACGGTTAAAGAGGCTTTTATTATTTTTTTCCCGTATTTCATTTAATTTCTAATAGCCCCCTGCATGTTTGGAAGCGGTTTACAGCTAAATGCCACAACATTCAAAACCCCGGTTGTCTTTAATGATGCGGAACACGGGGTAGTTATGCCGCTCGGGCTGGTGAATTTCATACCGTGGGAAGATGAAAGCTTTCTTTGTTGGTGGGCGTGGCAATCAATCAGGGCATAAGTCTTGTTGAAAAGGTTTTATGACCTACTGATGGGTTCCCACTGAAAGATTAAATTATGTGGCCCCTCGTGCCGGTGATAAATCTATGCCACGATGTTGGACGAGGCCATGAGGCAGGGCCATCAATATAAAAATGGAAGGGATGGCCACTGCTTGTCAAAGCCAGGAAGCGAGCCGGATAAACAAAGTTGTTGGAGTCGACCTCACCCGCAAACGCTGGTTTATTGACTTTTATTCAAATGAGCAACCTTTATCCATTAGAGGTCGGGGGCGGTTGATTGGGCTGTGCAACCGCACACCGGTCACATGTTTTCAACGTGTCACATCCACTCGAGTAGTGCAGTGCCGCCTCAGAGTTTTCTCCTCTCCATTTCTGGTCCTCGGCATCACACTTTGCATTTAACAACCTCCGCAACAAAATTGATCGGTCTCCCAGCAAACTTCACAATGCATAATATGTAGCTATGTGAAGCTGGTTAACCCATTTTGACCTGATATCAGATTCTAAAAATGTCTGTTTGAAAATGACAGTCGATTTTTCAAAAATAGCAGACCTACAAGCTCGTAGCGCGCCACTCGGTGGTGCGCTATGAGCTTGTAGATCTGCTATTTTTCAATAGCTAAAGCACAACGTGAACACCAAACGGGTTCTCGCCCAAAATGGGTTAAGAACACAATGGTCCAAACCTTGGTGCCTTGAATTGATTCGCCCTGACTGTGCTTGCCCACTGACTGAATCATTTTGTGCTTCCTTTGTGTTGTTCTTTCGAGAGTGGACGCAACATGATGGAGGCCCGCTAACCGTGGCAAAACAGTTTGCGATGTTTTTTGAAAACATTATGCCCATACCACCATACCAAAAAATCTTCATGAGCCTTCAATCACAATACAAGAGTAATTGAATAGCCAAGCATAGTGTGGAATTGATTATTTTCCTTGCGACCAACTGTGTCTGGGAAAGCATGCTGCATCCCGCAAAAACAGGAATTATGACATTGACTCACTGTATATGACTCACTGTATATAAACCTTTGTACAGGACTGGAACCTTAGAGCCTGGCTGGAAGTGCTGCTTATGATTAAATGGTCTTTACACACCGGAGGCATGACAAATAAACAAAGCAAAATTAAGAAATACTGGCCGGTGAATGTTTCTAGGCTAGTAGATCTACGTACAATATGTTCGGTGTGTGAATCAGCACTTTAGTCTTCTAAGTGCCTGGCGATAATGTTTATAAATCATGCATCCATCTGTCCTAAGTAACAAAACGTGTCACAAAACCTTTTTTATATCCATTATGTGTGTGTGGGATAGAGGCTTATATCTCAGTAGGGTGAAATGCTGAGGGGAAGCGATGCTGACCTCAGCAAAGAGTAGCTATTACAGTGATTGAGAGCAAGGAGGCTTGGCTTGACGTACTGTATGGGCAAACTAGCAATGGCAGTTATTGGTTGTCGATTACTAGTGCTGGGAAAGGCTAAAAACATTATCAAATTGTTGAGTACATAATACAGCCATGTTACATTATTCCCCAAGGCAGACTGGGATTTAATTGCTGATCTTCTGCGAAATCCTTGCTTCATCTAAATAATGGAAAAAACAAAGAGAGGGAAACAAACAAAAAAGGTCTCAAACGCATCATTATGTGGTGCTGCAATGATTTCTAAAAATTGAATGCGTTTTATGAAAAGGTGGAGATACATTTCAAACACCTTGCAAAGATGCAGATGCAGATACAGTACATAACAGTGATTGTGTAAAATGTAAAAAGTTGCGTAGTGCTTTTTTTGTGCAGCATGCCCAACTTTTAACCATTAATTTAACCTCAGAGACCCCCACCATATTATTATTGTTTTTGGATTGCATTAGATAGTTTAACATAATGATGTACAACGTGTTTTGAAATCCTTGTATGGCGTAAATAAATTGTAA
This sequence comes from Protomyctophum bolini, assembly GCF_963924005.1. Lineage (NCBI taxonomy): Eukaryota > Metazoa > Chordata > Actinopteri > Myctophiformes > Myctophidae > Protomyctophum > Protomyctophum bolini. The sequence continues at coordinate 20,732,382 of NC_137882.1, forward strand.
AATGCCAGTAGGTCTTTCTTCCTTGCTACTGATAGACAATCCATCATACAATGCCAAGCAAGAGTCAATAGCAACAGCAGAATAAGATGTTTGCAGAGAAGATTTGGCAATATTTTCATGGGCACAACCCTCAGACTCAGCTGTGCTACTTATCCCACAAATTGCTTGTTCCTTGCATGTTCCTTAATTCATTAAAAATCACACTTGATTGAAGTGAGGGGCGCTCTTATGATCATACATCATACATCACCCAATCAAATAATTGCTGTGGTCAATGGGACTAAACAGGCTTTTCTTACTCATTTACTTATGTATAACTTATTATCAATATAATTATAACTTCCACTGTCAACTCTGATTTCAAACACAATAAGTTTGTATATTAATCAGTTGTATAAGTAAGGAAATGCATCAGAGGGAATACAAGCCACATCCTTCCCTTACTCTTAGCCACTAAACTGCCCTGCGGTTAAGGCAATAAAAACCAAATCACTACAGTACAAGGGTGTGATTGTATTAGACAGGTCCCAGGTGTGAGCCAGAGTTTGTGTGCAAACCGCTGTGACCTTGCAAGTTCTATCACCATAGCCCCAGTCTACTGCTGCACAACGGGTTCACTGTAAACGCACTGTAAGCAAACTTGTCTAGCAGTCCTAACATGCCTTTTGACAAGAACATGTAAATAAATTAACAATAAAACTGAACTGAACTGAACATGCCAATTATACTGTTCAATTAAAAAAAATGAAAAAGCTGTCATCCTTTGGAGGACATCAAATCTCAAGTATCAATTGCTTCAGTACCTTGTCCCCCCAACACCACAATAAAACTGTCGAGGCTGCATATTTTCCCTCTGGTACCGCAGAAGAAAAGGAAAGACTGCCTTGTTTGCATTCATTAACCAAAAATAGACAAGATGAGAGAACTCATAACAGCACAGCAGATTCATCACAGTCGTCCCCCCTCAGCCCCGCTCCCTGTTCTTTGGTGACACGCGGCTCGTATGTACAGATGTGACCTCTGTGAGCTTGACATCGCCGCAGTGTGAAAAGACAAGGTGTGTACTTGGAACGTGATATTAATTTCGGAGCGTTAGAAAAACGGTCTCTCGTGTGCCGCATAACAAATAGGCAAATCCTGTTCGAGGCTTCATGTGAAGTCTTCTGGATGATGAGCATATGGCCCGGAGGTGGATATCTATGTATATTTGTGGAATTCGCAAATAAATGTGGCAGTGCGTGAAAGTATTATGCCTCATTAAAAGCTTTTATTTAAACGCTGTGGATGAGGCTCTTAGGGATGTTGTGTTGTCTGGTTTTCACTGTTTTTGTTTGGCTTTCTCAACGTTCTCGCACTTCTGCGTTATTAGCATTGTAAAGCAGTAAGGACAAAGCCCAATTTGTGCATTTCTGTGCCTGCTTCAATCTGTTTGTTATATTTTTGGATCCATTAACACATATTTTTTTACCATCAGAAGAGGCTACATAGGAGAGTAATGAAATAAGTCTTATTGTTGGTGCCAACTGTGTCGCGTGTGTGTTTATTGTTTATTATGATTAGTTTTGAGTATTACTGTAGTTATTATGAGTGATATGATGTACAGTAGTATAAATATATATATTTGTTGGTTAATATTAATGTCACACACACACACACACACACACACACACACACACACACACACACACACACACACACACACACACACACACACACACACACACACACACACACACACACACACACACACACACACACACACACACACACACACACACACTCTGTTCTAATCTCCCTTTGGAAAGGAGATTGTTCCGTTTAGTTCAGGTTTGATATTCTGTTGATTGTCTCTTATTTTGCTATAGAGCTACTTATTGTAAATACCTCCTATATTCAATATTCAATATTAAATATAAATAAATATTAAATTAAATATTAAAACTTTGTATTAGATCATGGTTTCCTGTTCCTCCTTTACATGTTGCTCACTCAATATACCCCGCCTAGACACATGAGTTTGTAACACAAGGGAATAAGAGCTGAAAGTGTTTGATGGAATTACTAGGCCTACTGATCCAGAAGGCTCGACAAAACAAAGTCTCCAATGAGCACATAACAGGCAGATCTGAGATGTGCCGTAGAGGTTAGATAAGACAGATTTATTCATATCTCCCCTGCCTTTCTATTCTGAAAGGAATGGGCGTTGTGTCAGTCAGTCTGTGTCTGTGTGTCCATCTTGAAGAACAGCATAAACAATGATAGTCTGGCATGGCCAGACTAATATCACTGCATGGATATTATAATTAAAAACAGATTCCAATGTCACAGCAAAAAAAAGTCTCATTTGAATACTGGGCTCCGATTGGTGACCCACAACCCTGGAGTGAGCGAAATGTAATTCAAACCAGTGCCAGTACAATCTCTCCAGGGATTATCTTTTCCTGTGGCAGATTTGTCTGGTTTCCTTGGTTTGACATTCCGAGTCCAACTATATCGTCACATGATCAGACCAACCGTCGTCAATTCAATTGAGGAACCAGATCAAAAGTCAGGGTTTTACCAGATAAGAAGTGATGGTATCTCAAAGAGTATAAGTTTCACAAGACACAAGGTTGTTTTTAGGGGCACTATAGTTGTTGTAGAAAACCCCACCACTCTCTGGCTGAGAGTGGTGTGGAGTGGGAAGAGATTGCCTCATTTGGTGATGGGTGGGGCTACTAATTCACCACACCTGTGGTAGGACTATAAAGGCCCAGGTGTAACCCTCAGAGCAAACATTTGGTCTCATTTGGTTTATAAATGTTGAAGGGTGAAGAGGTAGTTCTGCGTCCACCTTGATGCGTTAATATAATATATAATATAAGTAATTCTCTTCTCTGTTTATTAAACTGTATCTTCTCTTGCACTGAGATCCCGTAATGTTATTTATATAATGAAGTAGTGAGAAGATCCTGTAATGTTATTTATTTGATGCATTCCTGTAATTTGTTCCATGATCTATATGATTATTTATTACTGGTGTTTATGATTTGTAGTATTTGTCTATTTGATCATGTTTACAAAAAAGACGTAGAATGGCTTGGATCTCGGCTGTATGGCGCACAGGCGCAGAGACATAAGGTTCAACAAAGTATCTAAGCACAGCCGTGTTTGTTCACAACATTTTCCTTGTCCTTGTAATGTATTTGGGCCAGACGTTCTTTCTATCCATCCTGGTGTTGGTTCACTACCAACACCATACAGTCACTCTATTCTGAGTGATGTGGGCTAGAATGTAAAGACCACGAGAGGGCCGCCCCTAGCTTTTCAGACGCTGCCCCCTCTTGGTGACGTACACGTTTTCACATGCTATAGGCACACTGGTGTAAGGGTGTATATATTATACAACCAGCAAACTTCTTTTATTACTTCGACATATTTTTCAGTTGTGCTGGGATCCGAACAACAGTCTTTCCGTCTGGGGACAGGCAAGTGATTGTACGAGTGTAGTCATCAGAGAAAACAGCCAATCTGCAAGCTCACAACACATCACAATGAAACGCGTTGTGAGATTGGCCATTTCATTCCGAAGAAATGTGTTGTAGAGGGAAACATGGCTGTAATTTGGGCTTTAAGTTGTGAGCCCTGTATATCCAGATGCCTCTATGCAGAGCCCATACCTGGAAGCAAAATGTATGCTGTATGCAGCCTAGGCTTTATACCAGTAGCATACAAAAGAAAAAAGAAAAAGACATTTCATCACACGGCAAGCTGTTGAAGTCTTTTCTGGAACTAATGAATGGTAATCATGTTTATGCTCTGGAGTGAATGCCTTGCCACAATTAGGCATTGATGTATTATAGGGTTGGGCATTCATTCCACTAAGGCGCACAGCCCATTAGAGATCATTTATGTGCACTGAAAACAAAACTGTCACCATTACGGCACCCTCCATGACTGCTGCTTGATAATTTGCCCGGAGAAAATGTCACAGTACACCCTGCAACCGCCTAGCACGCACGCATTACCTGCTCAAGTCTCATCCTGTTAGCTCTGTTACTTATTCACCTTACTCTATTTAAGATTGTATTAAGAAAGGGCCATGTCCAAATGCCTTTCGCAAGGGTGGGGGAATCAGTCAATTATTTTGAAGCGGTGCAGCAGTCTGGGATTAAGTGACTTCAGAATGCCACAGACAGCGGCCTCTCTCCCTCATTTCGCCTTCAGCCTTCAGAGATTTCCACAAACGGCGTAACACATCAGGGCCGATTGCAGCGGCACTGGGCCTGATAAGTCAGCCTTACTATTATCCTGGGTAAGCGAGGAGTGCCAAATTACAACTACAGCCTTAAACCCCTGCAGAGGTTACCCGCACGTGGTCTTAAGCCACCGCTGAGAAGGGAGAAAAAACTAAATGAATGTGCTGGGGGAAAAAGAGAAAATGTCGTCTTATGCCCTAGAACAAAGAGAAAGGTGTATCCGAGTCTTTCAGTCTGAAATTCACTTCTGCTTACAGTGGTCTGGCGTTTTATCTTTCTATTGCTGTCAGCATCTTCCCCTGGCTCATAACTGTGATGTTCTGACAGCTTTACAAGAGCCATAAAATTTAAATTTATTGCATCGAATGCATCGATCCACTCTGCACCGCAATGTGTGTGCCATGGAGATTCAAGTGAAATGCACAGAAATGTTGGCAAGAAACCAAATGCATGTATAGTTTCTTTTTTTCTTCTTACCCCTGCACACCTTACCCCATTAATAACTTTGAAACACTCAAACAGAAACAGAAATACATGTCTTAAAAAAACACACTATCATGAGATTAAAAAGGCAATGAAGCGAAAGCAGTGACGGTACTGGAGTAGACCGGACCATATTCTACTTACGCCACAGTCCATCTATTGACTATTCTATCTCCCTCATGTTCCATCGCTCCCGCCATTTACCACCAATTCAATTTCTCCCCGGCACTTTACTTATATTTATATCATCTCTTTCCTATGCTTGTAAATAACTATAACAGAAATAAGGCGTCTCTTTACCTTCCCGACGTACTGTGGGTCTGACCCCATGTACTCCTCCAGGACAAAGAACTGGTTCCACACCCAGCCCCGCTTGACGCGCTGAAACCCGGCCAACGGCCCATTGCGCGGCGGGCCCACCAGGCTCCTGGGACGTTGCTCCCTTCCCGCCCGGCTCCTGCTCATCGCCACCGCCAAGGCTGGCCGCGTACAGGAGACCGAGCCTTCATGAAAGACAAACCAAAGGAACGGCAGCAGCAAACAGTTCCTTGTAAGCATTGGCGGGCTTTGAGTCCCCGAGTTCAAAGTCCAAAGGCAGGAGCCAAGCCACTCTGACGGACCTTGGTTCAGATCAGATGTGATGTGTACAAGAGGATCGGTCGTTGGGGGAGGTAGGGAGGGGGGTTGGGGGGAGGGGGTGGGGCTGGGGGGGGTGGTGGTCTGGGGAGGTTGGTGTAGGGGAGTGGGCTGGCCCTGGTGCGCAGGCAGGCAGGCGTGGCGTGGCGGAAAGCAAGCACCTGCGTCAGTCAGGGTTCCCGCTCACCGAGGAATGAAGTTCATTACCTGTAATGAGAAGAAAAGACCATTTAGCCATCTGCCCATATTTACATTTCAGGCTACTGCTGCTCCAAAAAAAAATTATGCATTAATTTTAAAAGAAAAGACAGCACTTTAATGACAAGCTTGAAGATATGTATACAGTGACCTGTTTTTGTCTTTACTTTCACCACAAGTTTACAATGACAATTGTTCATCATGCTTCTGGTTTTCCATCTCTTTTCGACCATTAAACAGATTTAATTTGATAAAACGAGTAGACTCATCTTTAGCATCACCTGATGCCTGATGCTGTTGAAAACATATGTTACGAGGTGCCATATAAACAAACAAATGCTTTTCTTTTTAGCAGCTTTTTTTTATATAATTTTTATCCCACAATTTTCAACCCATTTCTTTCACTCAGTGTCAATTATCTAATGCAAGTCCTGGGCACTACACTCCCTCTGCCAACCTGGGGAGAGCAACGGACTGACCTCATGCTTCCTTCTATGCATGAGGAGTCCAAGCTGCCTTTTTCCCTGCTTGGACGTAGCGCATAGATAACTGATAGAACTGAGAGAACACGCCTACAGCGCCCACAGTGTCCCCAGCGGGAATCGAACCTAGGACCTTCAAGCTGTGACAGCACTACCGACTGCACCACCGTGACCCCTTTTAGCAGCTTTTTAAAGATGCTTCCTTCATGCATGAGTGTCCAAGTCGCTCCATTACACCTGACGGGGGGAGTTTCCCTGGTTTGACGTAGTGCGTGAAGGAACACGTTATTCCAACCAGTTCCTTTCCCCTCCATCAGGCGCCCCGGGTGGCCAGGGGGAGGCAGTTTATAGACCAGGATTACTGTATGTTTTTTGTGAGGGCCTCGGCTATGGGCACTGATGACGCGGAGGAGAGGACACGCCCACAGCGTCCCGAGCGGGAATCGAACCCGGGACCTTCTACTGTAGCTGTGAGGCGACAGCACTACCAACTGTGCCACCGTGCCCTGATATTTTGACGATTTTTATATTCACAAGACTTTGAATCCCCCACATGATCTTGCACCTTTCTATTTTTTATTATTTTGTCTTAATTGCCTGTTGTTCTATTATTTACTTCTGCACTGTATTATATTCTGACTTGTGAAGCACTTTGGTACAATGAGAGTTGTTTTTAAATGTGCTATATAAATACATGTGATTTGATTGATTTGAACAGAAATTGAAGGACAAAAAAAATGTGTTATAAAAAGATCACAGTAGCCTACTTCAATGAGACATGCAAGTGTTAAAGATGAGACAATTATTAATTAAAAGGTGTTGGAGAAGGCTTGTTCTTGACAGTTATTCTTCTGATAATAATTGTTCAGCTTTCTCGCATCCAATGCAAAAAAAATTAACATAAAACAAAACAATGTTTGCACAATGGCATGAATCTGACCTATGTCAAATGAATACAAAGAGTGTAATGCCTCACATTGCCCTGCCATATATATCACATTGCAGTTAACTTGAAACTCTCATGGAGAAAAAAAACTAATACTGTAGTATTATAATTCAGCCACCAGGTATGCATCTGAATATCTATTTGTTGGGCATTGTGATATTATCAAATGGACATAGAGCAGTTCAATCTATGCACTTAAGCCTATGGGCTTCACTACAACATGCCAAATAACAATGTCCTTGAAGTATTCATCTGCTTAGAAAATAAATTTGATTTGGATGCAGCACACAGGAGTGCAGGATGAATTTCATTTGACGGAACAATGATAAATATGATCAGAACGCCATGTGGAATAAGCATGATTTTCATTCTTAAATATATATACTCCACAAAAGGCTCTGATAATCACATCTTGTTCATGCATGGCCGGGTAATAAAGGTTTCTCAAGGCTACAGTTTGTCATTGTTTTACATACAGCACACAGCAGCGATCAATAGGATATAAGTTATTGCACCATAATTGCGCCTGAATATACACAGAAACAAAGCTCATCCATTAACCCATTTAGGCCTGACATCGAAATGAAAAAACGTTCGCTCTGAAAGAATACATATTAAAAGATTTGTGCCGCATTTTTACGATTAAAATAAAATAGCAGACCTTGTAGATCTGCTATTTTTCAATAGCTAAAGTATAAAATAATGCTTAGTTAAAACACCAAAAGGGGTTCCCGCCCAAAAAGGGTTAAAGCTACAATCCAAAAGCGTTTATCTCTCCTCAAACAGAGAGAGTTCATGGCAATGATGTCCGGATCATAAAGATGGCAGCACATAAAGTCCAATCCAATGTGCCATCTACTTCAAATAACGTACGGATAGAAATTAGACAACACTTAATGGGATATTTCTCTTTCAAACATGTTTGTAACTTCAAACTTGAAAGCACCCGTCCTTGGTTCTACTGGAGGAGGTCGTGTTTTTTCTTTAACTTTTTTCATTCATTTTTATATGTTGTTTGTTTATTTCATTTGAAAGTGAAATAGCCCTTTAAAGAACACTCAGACTTTTGATGAGTATAAGCAAAACAGTAAAGGAAATGACTGTAACTGCCCCCTGGGCTTGGTATGGACTTTGAGAGTGAGACAGTAGAGTTTCAGACTGATGCTCTTTATTTTTGGTGTGGTACCAAGAAGCACCGTAAAAACTGCAGAGATATGACGAAAATATAATCAACATTAGTCAAAATACAAAGTCATACAACGTATACAGTTTAGCCAAAATAAACTTCAAAACTTGACCATAAACACCAATGGTATATTTCTTAATCACCATAAGTCAACTTGTAGCTATAAAACATTAGACATGAATTAACTCTTGTAAACGTAGTCCTTCGGGAGCCACGTGTTGCAGCCAATGTCACATGACAATAGTGTTTACATTACGGCAATAAAAGACGCTCTTTTTAACTGACTAAATAAAAACACACTCTAGGCACTATTACATCTTTATCTCACGAACCTCATTCCGCCTTCCAAGGGGTGTTAATCATGAAATATAAACATATTTATTGCTGACAAAGTTCGTTCTGAACTGCATGCATCTTGCAATGGGTCTGGTCCACAAGATTAGATACACCACCAAGATACCCATGTACCTGTCTAAATACTTCCTTAATGTAAACGAAGTCCACACCCACAACACCAGAGGGAGTGCAACAAACCATGTACAACCCAGATTCGGCACAAACAAGGGACTAAATTCTTTTCGCTCCTATGCGACCAAAATGTGGAACGCCCTACCAACAGTCATTAAGACATGTGAATCCCTTGGCTCCTTCAAAACTGCTCTCAAAGGGCACCTACGGATGGCTGCAATTCGAAACTGGCCTCTGTAAAAGCTGAATTTGTATCTGGATTGTACTATGTTTTTGTATGGACGTGGTGTTGGGTGCCTGCACATATGCACACATGGCATCAACGCATGGTGTTGTGTGCAGGCGCCCTACACTCTGTCTTTGTACTATGGATTGTACTATGTTTTTGTATGGACGTGGTGTTGGGTGCCTGCACATATGCACACATGGCATCAACGCATGGTGTTGTGTGCAGGCGCCCTACACTCTGTCTTTCGTTTTCTTTTCTTTTATCCCCCTGTTCCCCTCACTGTATATATACTTTTTTTCCCTTTTCGCTTCCTATATGATGAATTCCTGTTCTGTTCTTTAACTACATAGAAGTGTCTATTTGTTTGTCTCTAAATGTTTTGATGAATTGAACAATGTGGACCCTGTTGTAAACAAGTGTAAGGCTTAATTGGGTCGTCCACTCACAGTTAACAGTCTTTGTATTGAGTTTGTGCTTGAAATGTACTGTAATTCTGCAAACTGTTAATAAAGATTTCAATCAATCAATCAATCAAAACTGCGCTTCCGCCATCTTGTATTTTCAATGAACTTTCAACTCTAACGTCACCTTGTATACCTGAATGCCCAGAGAGGACATGGCCAATTCTGCCACCTAGTGGACAGTTTTAAAACCAAGTAAACCATGGCATATCGCCACAAATATAGAAAAACAGAAAAACAGCAATTAACAATTAAGGTAAACCATAACTTCTTAAGTGGCAATAACTTCTTGGTTGGTGGCCATTTACAATGACAACACACTATCATTCACAGTTGAATCCATTTAACACAATCCAAACTCTCGTTACTTACTTATTTCAATAAAGCAACACACTTAAACACTCTGCTAGACAAGAGAAAAGATCAATGATGCTGATCATCTTACACCTGAGAGCCATGTAGGTAAACAGCAGCCTGAGATTAAAACCGGTGGCCGTGCATTCACAGACACCTCGTTGCCTCTACAGTACGCATTTATAGAGGGTTTATAGGAATGTGTGTTGTTCACACTCTTCTCCTGCTATCTGTGCTTCATATTAAATTGTTTTTACAAGAGGTCTTGAGGTCTACTGTGACCAGTAAATTATTGTGGTCCAAAATACAAGGCTGGAGACAAGGGGAGAGAGATCATTTGGAACTGTGGAATGATCTTCCACCCCATCTCAAACCTTGGCTGTGTTTAAAACACGTTTGAGAATTCACTTGCACTCCTTGGCTTTCGATGATTCAGAGTGTTGATTTTCTTTTCTTTTAGGCAGTGTGTCCATGTGTTGCACCCTCCATGTGTTTTTCCCCCGTGTATTGTATTATTTGTATACTACAGTACTACCAGATGTCACTGGTGGACGGGTTTCCGAGTGGTGAAGTGGTCCTTAAATTATGTTATTGAGCACACATCAAGTAGGGTGTCATCCACACTGGTCTACTGTAGCAGTGTAATGGCTCTGTAGTTTAGTGTACGTATACAACTTTTTTACCAACAGAGGACATTTTCTTCACCACGTTGAAAATAGTCCCTATTTTTGGCAAACATAATAAATGCCGATCTACGATCTCACAATGCGTCACAACCTTGTATATTTGTCATACGACAAAGTAAACTTATATTTAGGCTTGAGTGCAAATGTGAGGACGTGAGGTTATGCAATTTTCCCTCTGAAAAATCAAACGTGATGAGCTCAAAGTTCTGAACCAACCAGACATACCTCTCCCTCGGGGGCCACTCCTCATTTAGCATCAACATTAATGGATAATGACCGCTCCCATAATTTCTGTCCATATACGCCCCGCCACTGCTTGTAGGATCCCCGTGAGAACGGCTCCACGCATACTTGATGAGGTAGTCACATTAGCATGTGTCAGGGCAACGGGCGTGCGCGGCCTGACCCTGCCATGTCTTGGGTTTCAGATAACATGGCGGTGGCGGCGCTGACAGGCGCTCTTGCTTGCACGTCACCCCCAATAATCAAAGAGCATATGGCTCGGACAATCTGCTGGTGCAGCCATATCCCCCGTGCATGCACCGACGTACTCGCACGTGCCTGCGCACACCCACACACAACCGTATAAGAGACAGACTACCTCCGAAAGTTATTAGTTGTCAAGGCTTGCCATAAATAAGACAAACATAAATAGATGTTGACTTCTGGAGAGCTGGGAAATAGGGGGAAGAGGAAGAAACAGCTCTTTAGCATATTTATTATTTTACACGAGAGACATGCAGAGGGCGACGTTTTAATTATGCCACAGGCACAGGTGTTTTACCTCGTGGACTGGCGTGTCAATGCGAGGCATTCAAATAAGTCACTTCACTAATGAGGTTAAGGATGTGATTTTACAAGAGGCAACAGTCAAAGTCCTAGCTCTTTCTGTACCACATTACTTTTTACAACACAGGTACAATAGGCCTACTTTGTCTTAAGCTGTGGAGAATTTTCTCATTCAAATTACTTGTAGGAGATACACCGCTATATGGTAAGAGACGTTCAATGGCCTAATCATGAATGAAAGTAATGATGGTCCGTGGCAGGAATGAGTTATGCTTAGCAATGTGGTGAAAACAAAAGGTTGGATTGTGTAATAACCTGGCCTGGACCAGCCTGTATGATCTAGAGGACCCCCCGCGGAGAACACCGACGTCACCAACTTTGGAGCAACGCCCCTCTGCACTGTTATTGGTTAGCGAAATACAAGGAAGTGGGCTTCCTATGCCAGATCTTCCTCAGGCATTCCTTTTCGAGCCGAATGTGAACGAAAATAAAAGCCTGGGTACCGAGTCATGCCCTAAATGTTCACTTAAGAAAAATATTTGATACCAGAATATAATACATTTATTTCTCACATTTCTTCTTAAATATACTGTACTGTACAAATGTCATTCCTGAGAGGAAGGTTCTCAGGTTTAGTTCTTATTTTCATTCTTAACTTTAAGTTTCCTCACACCTGTCTTAAAAGTATATTAATACAGTGCCAATCATTTTTATGAAAACAAATAAAATAAGAAAATAATACATCCCCAGAGCTTTATAAAAAAAGGTGTGGAATAAAGTGACAGGGAAATAGTGAACCTGCATTAATGGAAGTTACAGCTTTAGTGTTTTCTTTTCTTGTTCTCTCCAAATATTTGTTCTCTCCTCGTTATACTGTAGCTGCTACCGGTAATAGCAATTAATTATGCCAATGTTCACTGTGCCCGTCCGGCCCTGGTGGTTAAAGACCGGGGTAACTGTTCAGACTGGCCCAGTGGGCTATTCAGCAGAGTTGAGCCTTGCTTGAGTTGCGTGTGTGCACCGGTATCGGAAAGAATTTATTGATTGTTGCGTTATTTTAATTATGTTGTGTTGTGCATATTGTCTGCATATGCCGGATTTCAAGTGTTTCAAGTGTGGAATTTCGGTGTGGTGGGAATAAACAGGAAACAGAGCAACAGCCTGTTACCAAAAAAACAATTAGGAGAAATTGCATGTTGCCCTGTTCTCAAGGAAGTAAAGAGAGAAAGCAATTATTTAAGGCAGTTCTATCATGGGACTTTGATGATGGCTTCTTTTGCTGTTGGTGCTTTCTATACGAGTAAAACATATTTCCATGGTCCCCGATTTCCTACAGACTGAGGTGGACTCCTACTTTTGGATATTTTAGTGCATACTGCATAGCTGCTGCTTGATCCTTGGTCAAGATATTTGTGGGCGATACTGTTGCCTAACTGACTGATAAGGCTCAAGGCTAGAGGTTAGACAGAGTTTTACCGATACGTTTTAAATCCTGACAGTTTTCTGAAAAAGCTATGTTTCTATGTCAGTCGTTCTTCGATTTTTCAAAAATAGCAGACCTACAAGCTCGTAGCGCGCCACTCGGTGGCGCGCTATGAGCTTGTAGATCTGCTATTTTTCAATAGCTATATTATAACATAATGCCAACACCAAAAGGGGTTGACGCCCAAAATGGGTTAAACTCCTTATCACAGATGATCGTTCCGCTCTGATAATTATCTGATTGATTTAGCTGTTTGTCACTAAAGTCCAAGCGGGATGGTGGGAATGGCACATGACCATAAGAGACAAGGAGACAGAAGTGAATGAGCGAATCCACATCGCAGTGAATGAGAGGATGTTTGACATCATGGCGATGAAACATGTCAACATGTCAAAACAATCTAGCTGAGGCTAGGCTGGGCAGCTGAGGCTTGTCGATATGTGTTAAGAACACAATGGTACATATACAGTAAGGTACAGTATGTCTTCCCAGACATATTACTGTCACCGCAGCAAGTTTATCCGGCTCCACTGCTGCTTATGTCTGCGATCTGCATGTGATCATGGGAGATGCTTTGTTGTTTAATTGTGTGTGCATGTTTAAGATTATAGAGAAGATAATCTTGTTAAATCAAACACACATCCACTTTGCAGAGGATTTTAAAACTTGTAGTGTGAGCCCAGCTTTACACACTACAGAATTATCTGATCCAATATGTTTGTGCTTATAAGCTCTCATGAGTAGGTTGAGAAATAAATCCTTGGTCTGGGATTGTTATTATTCATGTATTTATTTTAAGCTCACCATATGCTAAATACTTGAATGTTTATTTGTGTCCATGTCTGTCTCGAACATTACATAGATATGACGATCAGGAATGACACGGTTTATTTTCCCACCTAAAACAAAAATAGTCTATCTAGATGTGGGTAGGTGTTACTGTACGGTGTACGTACAGTTGATTCAGCACATTTGCCTCACGATGACAACAGATGCTGGGTGAGGTGAAGTTTAGTTATGATCAGCACAACGCCTGAGGGGCAGACGGGGGTGAACTGGGGTCAGAGGGGGAGAAAAACAGGGGGCGTGGGAACAAACATTGCAGGCCAACATGCAGGTACATGACAGATGGAACAAAAGGATTCGACAAACCAACAACACGGAACACAAATGTGTCTCTCATTAACCAAATGAACTCTAGACTCTATATTCCGGGCATGTCATACAGGTGAACATGTGGCCTTTATTTATTTATTACAAAATAAATAAGAGTTTAACTGGCACGCCCGAAATGCCTGATCTCAATAACTTATTTTTAACTGTTTACAAGTCAATATCTGTCTGAAAGGAATTATTATTACTGGGCTTTGCTCGGTTTGTTGCATAAACAGCAATGGAGCCAATGATCACAAAAGGCATTTGAAAGAATGAAAATGAGCACTTGGTTTGGGGAACCAACACCTCGCCCCTGCAGAGGATCACCCTTATCTTCCAGGGAGTTCATTATCACCGAGACGGAGAGCCAAACTATGCCATTAATAGTGACGAATGGCAGCCATTCGCATTGCCAAAACTGTTTCTGTTGATAAATCTACACAATATTTACTTCAACAAAGTGCAACGTCTGCACAACAAGAAAAGTCAATGATACCAGCGAGGGTCCTTGAAGAGAGATTTGAGCACATTGCTACACAGAGGAGTAATTAAACAGCAATCAAGTGTCTTAGTTGATCCTCATTTGCGGTCGGAGAACTGTTGATTCAATCGACAAAAACTAGGACGAAAAAGGTTTGTCGACTACATTTTTCCACCGACGAAAACTAAATAAAAACTAAACTAAAACTATGACTAAATATACCAGTTGACAATGTCGTCAAATTATAAAAACTAGACTAACATAATTATTAGGGAGGGACTAGTGAAGAAGAGATCCAGTAGAACTAAAAGGGTGTAGCGCTCTGAAGTGAAAATAGCAGATCTACAAGCTCACAACATGCCACAATGCAACACGTTGTGAGCTTGTAGATCAGCTATTTTCAGCATGTAACCAGGTGTAAAATATGCCATTACGACAATATCAAGGTCCGCCAACATACATTTTAGTCAACAAAATCAACTTAGTCGACTAAAACTAGACCTAAAACTTTTCAGATGACTAATATATAACTAAAACTAAATAGAAATGTATTCAAAAGACTATGACTAAAACAAAATAAAAATGTGCTGCCAAAATCAACACTTGCCATAAATAAGACAAACAGATGTTGACTTCTGGAGAGCTGGGAAATAGGGGGAGAGGAAGGAACAGCTCTTTAGCATATTTATTATTTTACACGAGAGACATGCAGAGGGCGACGTTTTAATTATGTTCGGAGTGACACATAACTGGGATGGTGGTTTGTTAGGAGTGGGGCGACAACTGAGAGCCTCTTTTCCCCCGCTAAAGTTTCTGCCTTGCTGATTTTTGGACACTCGGCTATAGTAGTCTACTTGCCAGTCCATAGAGCCAGTGCCGGTTCTAGGCCTTTTGAGGCCCTAGGCAACATATTATACAGAGCCCCCCCCCCCTCCTGCTTTGCCACGCTGGATAAAAATTGTAAATTTGCCATGAAAATGCTTCAATCTGGTGCACTTTGAGATCAAAATTAAGAAGCTAGGTGGGGGCCACATATGTTTATAAACAAATCCCAAATGTTTATAAACAAATCCCAAATGTTTATAAACAAATCCCAAATGTTTATAAACAAATACCAAAATGTTTATAAACAAATCCCAAATCCCATAAGACTTGGTCCTACCCCCCCGACCATGAGACTTACTACAGGTCAACTGGTAGTGGTCCTACCCCCCCCATGAGACTTACAAATCCCAAATGTTTGTAAACAAATCCCAAATGTTTATAAACAAATCCCAAATGTTTATAAACAAATCCCAAAATGTTTATAAACAAATCACACATGTTTATAAACAAATCACAAATGTTTATAAACAAATACCAAAATGTTTATAAACAAATCCCAAATGCCTTGGTCCTACCCCCCCGACCATGAGACTTACTACAGGTCAACTGGTAGTGGTCCTACCCCCCCCATGAGACTTACAAATCCCAAATGTTTATAAACAAATCCCAAATGTTTGTAAACAAATCCCAAATGTTTATAAACAAATCCCAAAATGTTTATAAATAAATCACAAATGTTTATAAACAAATCACAAATGTTTATAAACAAATACCAAAATGTTTATAAACAAATCCCAAATCCCTTGGTCCTACCCCCCCGACCGATAGAGCCCCATTGTGAACCCGGACATGTTGAGTATACACCAAGGTTTTATGTTAGAAATGTTGAGTATGGGTCCCCAGCATTTAGAAACTTCACTCGCTACTTAAAGCATGATACAATTTTGATTTTGAATTTTGGTTGTTTATGGTATGGTCACATATTATTGCAATTATGAAAATTGCTCAACATCTGCAAGTTAGCATCCGGCAGTTTCTACATACAGACCCATACTCAACATTTCTAACATAAAACTTTGGCGTACTCAACATGACTGGGTTCACAATCTGGCAAGTGGACTATTTATATATATATATATATCTTTCTTTAATCATGACTCATGACATCTGAAGTTTTGGTACAAATATTCGGAGTCAGGAAACATGCCTGATCTCATTCTGGAACGCCCGAAAGACAGACAGCTACAGAGATGAGATAAGTCAGCTGTCTCTGCACCGAGGCAGCTGAGGAGCACCATCAGTGTGTATGCAACTTTTGCCATCAATATGGGCAGTGAAGCCACAACTTTTCACCCCGACCTAGGCTCAATTTGCTAGCTGCCACCTGAAAATCATCTCATCTCTCTCTCATCTGAGAATCTTGTCCCCATGGCCGCTCATATGGAGGAGAGTAGACTAAAAGACGTATGGAGGAAACAAACAAACAAACGCATTAATTAAACTCCAAGTATTTACTATTTAATATTATTATTTTCATCGTCAACCGCTTATCCGTAGTCAGGTCACGGGGGCAAACAGCTCCACCAGAGAGCTCCTTTCCAGGCGAAGAAGCAGCGCCTCTACTCCGAGTCTCTCTCGTGCGACTGAATTTCTCACCCTATCTCTAAGGGAGATGCCAGCCACCGGTTGGAGAAAACTCATTTTGGCCGCTTGTACTCGTGACCTTATTATTTGGGTCATGACCCACACTTCATACGGGGGTTATAATATTAAAATATGTCTTCCCTGTGTATTTTGTAGTCTCTTCCTGAAAGCTGAAAGCCTTTGAGTCAAAAGGCCAGAACGAAATACCACCACTTTAGTGAGATCATAAGGCCACGCAAAATAATACATTGGTCTCCGGTTGCCAACCGACTCTATATTAAATATGCGTGACCCAGAAAATTTTATTGGCATTTGGTGAAAAAAAGAAAAGTCAAAATCCGACCGAGTCAAACCAGATAACCAGTAGCTCTCTGCTTCAAAACACTAGTTCATGTTTCAGCTTTATTACTTGAAGATTTTTTTTGTATAAGGCTGTCAAACGCAAATTCCTTTTAACGCGAATAACGCAACCCACGGTGTTGCGTTTGAAAGAGTTTGAAAGAGTGCATGCCATGCTTTGCATGTTGCCTCCCTCTCTCTCTCACTGATCATTCAGTCATTCAGCAGCAGTGCACCAAGCAGGCAGGCTGCCTGCTCTCTGTACTCATTGCTGAGCTAGTTGTCTTTCACCCAACACTGTCAGTAGCTCATTATTAATGAATTTGCTCCACGTGTAAGATCAGATGATCTTTGAAGTGGGCATTGGTCAAAAACAAAAGCTCAGAAAGTTTTGTTTGACAAGCAACAAAACTTTGTTAGTTGTGAAAGCCTGAAGCTACACTCATGCTAATATTGACTGCTAACGCCAACAACAGACTGAAGTGCATGCGGGAGAGAGTGAGGGGGGGGGGGGGGGGGGGGTTGAGAGAGAGAGTGTGTGTGTGTGTGTGTGTGTGTGTGTGTGTGTGTGTGTGTGTGTGTGTGTACTTAAAAACGATCTGTTAAAGTCAGTGGTTCTGAACCAGTGACCCAGGTGGTCCTTGAGGGAGTTCTCTCTCACCCCCCCTGCTTACCAGTTCACTGAGACCAGACCATTGTTTTTTCTCTGTCAGCCCCAGCCTGTGCTTTACATACTGTCTATCATTCCTTTGGACCAGTGGTCCGGGGACCACCAGTGGTCCTTGGGAGGGGGGGGGGGGGGGTTCCAGGTGGTCCCCAGCTAAATAATGGAGGGTTGGTAACCAAATGAACCCCTATACCAGTAGATCTTTATAACTCTTGAGTGTACAATGAAACCAAGTGGACCCTTATGGGTCCATTTAGTTCCATTTTCCACTCTCAAGATGAGTTGAATTATTGTTAAACATCAGCCATCACTTAAGTTAAAACTCAAAAGTATTCAACCAGTGTGTGGACATTCTATTCAAAATGTTCAAATCCTGTAGGCATACAGTGTTATGTTTCTGACACTCTTTTGTAAGTACAGTGTACTTTAGAATTAGAATTATTTAAAAGATGGTAATTCAGGCAAATATTGAAGTTATTAAAAAAAGAAGCCTAACCATCATTTCCGTAGGGGAAAAAAAGAAAAATCCTTGCTACCCATCCTTCCCACGAAAAAATAAAATAAAAAATACAATAAAATTAATTCCCTACCTACTCAGCCCAAAAAAGCCAATCGGAGACCAAAGTATTATTTTGCTTGGCCTAACATCATCCCCTCCACTAACCCCTCCCCATTATCATACAACAACAGCTGTGGCGAGGCTTAAGTTCAGGTGGGTGATGCCAAGGTGAAAACCAGGTATACTTAATTAAGTGGTGGGTGGGTGTGGCCCCATAAAAATCATTTTAACATTTTCTGTAAACTTTTTTGAAGAAAAAAATAATTTAACAAAATCACACCCGTATGAAGTGAGTGGTGCATTCCGTGCGGGGTCCCCGGAAGTTCCAGACCCACAGAATGCGGCCAGGGTTCCGGCAAGCCGCCCGTGTCCGAAACGGTCGAGAAATGACAGTTACCGTGTGGGGGTCCCCGGAATACCCAAAACCCCAGGAACGCGCCCAGGGGGGTGGCCCGGTTCCGGCGAGCCACCCCACGTCCGAAATGTTTGAGAAATTACAGAGTTACCGTGTGGGGGTCCCCAGGGGGTCCCTCTACTGTACCGTCACTGGACTGTACTGTAACACCCCAAATCATACAGCTAATGTGTGTGTGCGTGTGCGTGCGTTAGGCTGCACAACAGTGTCACCTGGTCAAGTGTCCGTGCTCGGACAGACCAGGGACAGACCCAGGGACACACATAGCTGTCTATAGGAGTGGTTGCACTACTCAGAAAATCCTCCTACTGTAGTATAGTACCTGATGATCATGTTTTAGGAGGGGGTAAAATCACAGCACTCCATCTTTAAGCGGGCACAGCAAACTGTAACCTTTCCATTAAGACCCCCCACACACACACTCACACAATTCAGAAGTGTCTTGGGTTGACTCTTTGCCCGTAGACACCTCTAAAGTTGTTGAGTATGCACACTCCCCGGTATGGCACATCACCTTGCATATAGTGATGACGGGTATACTAAATGAGATGCATGTCCCACTGAACGAGAGGGTTCTCTGTAAGAGACTGAACTTTTCCCCCCTGAAGATAATATGGAGGGCTTCGCTGTACAGACAGAAATGGCCCGAGGCGAAAGAAAGGAGCATCACACTGAGTCAGCTCTCCCCTGCGTGAATGTGTCTGGATCCACTTCCAACGAGGTCTCTGATGAAACAGATAGCATTCCGAATGAAAGCCAAGTGATTAAGAAAGAAAAGGAGAGACACTTCTGTGAGAGCATCGGCAAATGCCTGCAGCACGGTGTGAATTATGCATTACTCTTTCCAAATCCGAGATAACGTGACATATGGTACATGGAATTTTGAAGGTATAAAAGGAACGAAAACGAGTCCTTGATCCGATCACGGGCATGGCTGTCTCAAAAGCACTCTAAAGAGTAGCCTACACTACAGTATACTGCAATGTGTGACAGAGTGAAAGCCGTTATGGTTAACTCACATCTCAAGCAAATATGTGTTTGCACTGTTTGGATATGAAGATTCATGGATCGGGAAAGGCTGTCAGAGCACAAGTTAAACTTGACAGAGAGAAGGAAACTGGACTACCCTCTGATGGGGGCTGTTACTTGTAATAAAATAATAAAACCATGTTACCATGCATGTTGGACTTTAGCTGTTGCGCTGTCATTTTAGTGAGTTAATCAATTGCAGCTTTTGGGTGTGTGGGGGGCTTTCAGAAGTGTTTAAGTGGTCAGTTTGATTCTGACAAGATGGATAACATTGAGCAGGAAATTAAAGCATACAGGCATTGCAAATGCACCTGTTCCATTGCAAGGCTAAAAGATGCAACAATAATTAAAGTGTTGAGTCATATTGTGCTTAGCAAAACAAGGAGTGTAATTGACCCTGTTGGACAAAACAGTGTCCAAACAAAGACATCTCAAAACTCTTTGCACGTGAAATTTACACTTAATGCTCTTGTATACTCATGGTGGATTTTTCATAGCGTTCCCTGATTTTGCTAGCATGCTGCTTAGTAAAATGTAGGGAACATGAAGAGTGGAGCCAGTTTAATTGCATTCCATTTGTTGCAATGAATGGTTAAATCTACTTTTTGACGTCAGTGTTCCTGACTGAAATGTTTTCAGATGTAATGGGGTCCGCAGCAAAAAAAAACTTCCAGGAAGCTGATCAGATTTAGATTGTGTCTCAAGAGTAAATGTCTCTCTGACTAGATGTAGTCTCTGATTGGAAATTACCCCGTGTAAGACCATCATCTAAAATGGCCAACTGCACAGCAAACTGGCTAGTGTGTTGAGAATAGCCTCTGTTCTGCTTGTTAACATTATAAAGCTATCATCTCTTACAATTTCACAGTTCATGAACTGCAGGGACTGGCAGCTAAATTAAAGCCAATATTGCTAACATTTCATTGAGGCCAATGGAAAATATTAAATTCAAATTGATTTTCTTCACTATTGTTTCTCATTAAATATTGATTTTTGAATGAGAAGATCTCGACAGGGTGAGAGCCTTTCTGGCTGAGTTACACAACAGCAGGCTTTGACAATCTGAAGCCTGCTATTCCAACGCATCGCCATTCCGACTCGCCGCATTACTAACCCTAACCCTGTCCCTAACCCTTACCCTAACCGCACACGGAAGCCATGTAGTCCGAATGTCCCTGTCTAGCTGACATGTGTGTCTCTGTGTAAAGCCCAAACCACACCAGTCGCAACTCGCAATAAAACTGTTTGAATGTCAACCACGCCAATGCAAGTCCTTGCAACTGCCATTGGGGATAATGGCTGCAAGTAGTCGCAAGTAGTTGCATATTGCACGGAGATGCGTGGCGAACCATTGGTGCCGTTTGGGAGAAGTCCTGCACGCTTCAGCCAGCAGAAGGTAGAAGGGATCGTCGGTGCTCAATAGGGACAACTTGCATCAGAGTAGATATAGCGGTAATACCTCTGGGCACTTCAGGAGAGACTATAGGCCTACCCAAATAAAATAAACCAGAGCACTCCACCCCAGTCAAGTGCTCCAGTTTATTTTATTTGGGTATAGTCTCTCCTGAAGTGCCCAGGTATTAAATCCTATCTGATGTTCTGTTTCTGTCTCTGTGTGTTTTTCCTAGTTGGGGCAACTTGTGAATCCATCTATGACATTTAAACTGATGATGGTACGGATAACCAGTTTTCTGAAAAACGTCAAATGTTTATTAAAAATGTAAAAAAAAAAAAAAAAATACTATACTGTATATAGCAATGCAAGTGGATGGGAGGAGAAATCTGGTGACGTCTCTATTAATATATACTCTAAGCTTCTACTGTACTGTCCAATGTGTCCATCTCAACTCAGGTGAAAAAAGGTGGTGAGGGTGACAGGGGAGAATTCACAGCCTGCATGGTCAAACTATTCAAAGTTGAAGAAGTAGCCTAGTTATTTCACTTCAGTAGAAGTCCTTTTTTAAAGGTGTGAATTATTTATTCCCCTTCTCGGGCTAAGGACTAATTCAGCTGCAATAAAAATGTAATTGAGCAACAGGTCGACTATACATCCTTCACCATTGCCACTAATTAACGGGCTGATTTGCAGTTGAGAGCTTTTAATACATCCATTGCTGAGAGTGGGTACGGTGATTGGTTGCCTGCTGAGGAACAGCACTTGGCCACTGCCGGCAACAAAAGAAAAGAAAAGAAAAGAAAACTTCAAGAGGTCGCTGATAGATGGTACAGCAGAATGCACTCACCACCATCATCAAGCCTAGAAAGTGAGGGCGGTGCGGCCGTCAGACATACTGTAGCCTGATGTACAAAACTTTGCAGACCTGTCAGGGGTGAACTGACGGGCACAGCTATAAAAACATCAACAGGATTGCCAAGTCAAAAGTGACAGTCTTCCCTTTTGCACATTAGAAGAGACACATGTACCTCTGGGTGGACAGCCAACAGACCCTGACCAGTGACCACTCTCATCCTCCCAACATGTCAACTCAGTCTCAGATAAGACCAAGGAGACACACAGACATTACATTTGAGTTATTTTTCTTTTTTTAAATATATTTTTTATCCCACGATTTTGTAACCCATTTTTCACCCCTGTGTCAATCATCTACTGTGATCCTGGGCTCTACACACCCTCCGCCAACCTGGGGAGAGCAACGGACTTAACTCATGCTTCCTTCATGCTTGAGTGTCCAAGTTGCTCCTTTACACCTGACAGGGGGGAGTTTCCCTGGTTGGACGTAGCGCGTGAAAGGAACACGTTATTCCAACCAGTTCTTTTCCCCTCCATCAGGCGCCCCGGCTGGCCAGGGGGAGGCTACATTTGAGTTCTTAACTTCTCTGTATCTCCGTGTATGGTAGCAGAAATACCATAGTATGTGAAGTTCACCTACAATATTAAAGCGTTTATTTCCCTTTTTTCCTAACATTATTAATTGATAATGTATATTTGGTATCAGTTTCAATCCAATCTGTCTGTATATTACTCGTTACTTGTTACTATTTTCAAAAGCCATATTATAACTTTACTCCCTGCCAGAAGTAACGAAGCACACTATCCATCCATCCATCTTCAACCACTTATCCGTAGTCGGGTCAGGGGGGCAACAGCTCCACCAGAGAGCTCCAGACTTTCAACAACATTAGTAACTTCCTCCTGGGGGATCCCGAGACGTTCCAAGGCCAGTGAGCCGATGAAATCCCTCCATCTCATCCTTGGTCTTTCCCGGGGGCTTCTCCGAGTGTCTCCTCTCTAGGGAGACGCTCGAGAGGCATCCTAACCAGATGCCCAAACCACCTAAGCTGGCTCCTTTCTAGGTGAAGAAGCAGCGACTCTACTCCAAGTCTCTCTTGCGTGACTGAACTTCTCCCCCCATCACTAATGCCAGCCACCCGTTGGAGAAAACTCACTTCGTCCGCTTGTATTCGCGACCTTATTCTTTCGGTTATGACACACATGATTCATAGGTGGGAATGAAGATTGCTCGGTAGACAGAGAGCTTTGCCTTCTGGCTCAGCTCTCTTTTCGTCACAACAGTGCGGTACAGCCCCTCCCGTTCCGTTTAACCGGCTGATCTCCTTCTCCGTCCTCACCTCACTCGTGAACAAGACCTCGAGATACTTAAACTCCTTCACCTGGGGTAATGTCTCATTCCCTACTTGGACTGCACAATCCATCTGTACACTACTCACACTACTACTACTATTCTTTTGGTTACTGGTATTTTTTTGTACACACTGTGGAATCCTATTGGAACAGGACCATTTGGTTACATTTGTACACACCTATCAGAGTAAGTTAACAATACAGACTTTACTGTATCTATATACATGTATATAATTATATTCAACATGCGAGCCCCGGGTAAAAATGCGAGCCCCAGGTAAAAATAACCACATTATTATTAGTCTACAGCATGGACCAAATAGCTTTCAAATACATTAGTCTTGCTTCGTTTTTTCGTGTTTTGAATAAGCACATTGAATTGCCTTGTTGAAATGTGCTATACAAATAAAATTGCCTTGCACTTAGATCAAGTTGATATGTACAATATGAACTGCAAAATAAAAACCATCTTGGATCGAGTAGCAGTTTGCAGTGTTCCTGATTGACGAAAAATAATTTGATCCACAAGCCCACAGCTTGTCGCAACGTGAACCACTTGTGAGCTTGTAGATCAGCCATTTTCAGTGTGCGACATGGTGTGCAACCATAGCCTACTATGAACATTAGTTCATACTTCTACTGTTGTAGAAGATTGAAAAGTCTCATAACTCTCATTCATTCAGTTTGACTTTAAAACAAGGTGAGGGGAATAGAGTGTCGCAGTCCCCTTTCAGAACGACGAGGGCACCAGGAAATAATTCCCCATTATTCTTTCCCATAGATGTTTCCAAAAGTATTTATTTAAGGCATTTAAGTCTCGGACATTTTTTTTTGGGCCTAACAAATAATTTGAAAGAAGAAAAAGTAAAAAAGAAAGTGTTGTACCCTGCCCTTTTTTCTTCTAATTATTTGTTCGACCCACACAGACCTAAAAAACACACAGCTTTCCGTTTCAGAGTGAAACTACAAAATAAAATGCTCCAAAAAGCCACTGCACCCCATCTTGGATAAGGGGTGGGGGGGATTTATATTGGAGTCCTGTATAAATCAGAAACATATAACACAGTATAAAACAGACTGTGCTGTTGCTAGAAGGCTAGTATCCAAACATGATGTGCGAGACTTCTGAGACAAAATCCAAAATAAGGACGACAACTTAAACAAATTGCACTAGGCTACAACATGCAATACGTCTCAATCTGCAATGTCCTCCATTTCAACTAAAGCTCACAAAAATTACAAATGGCTTTGGGGGAAAGCAACTGTAATATTAGCAATAGTTATATTACGTGTTACTGGAAAGAGTAATAATAATACTTCTGTTCTTTCCGTCACTTTACTCTTGTTAGGCCTACTTACCAACACTGGTGGTTAAGAGGAAAACAACACTGCTGATGCCCTTGTTTCAGCATCTTTAATCATAGTCGAACAGCTTTTGCGTATTATAGCGGTTGTTGTCTTCTAATTGCCGTGGTCTAATGAGATAATTTGCATCTTGTGACAGAAACACATCCCAAACTATTATGACTGCCATTATCCGGCCAGCACATTTTTACCAGCTGCAAAGCAGTCTGGTCTACTTTCTATCAGGTTGGTAGTGGCAACTTATCATTTCATTGTTTAGCCAACGCATTCTACTTTCACTTCGATTAGACAAAGTGAATTGTACAAGTCCGTACAGGTGCAAGTAAGTACACTTTCAGATTTACACTCATGCTGTACAGATGGCAATGAATGTATGAGAGAGAGAGAGAGAGAGAGAGAGAGCAAGCAGTGGCATAAGGTCTACTCCATTCATGTGTAACTGTCGCCACACTGATTAGTGAGTAGTAGTAGTAGTAGTAGTAGTAGTAATGATAAATGAACCAATTCTGCTGGTACTGCAAGTGCATTTTGAGGCCAATACTTTTGTATTTTCTTTTTCTCATGTCTCTACATGACAAAATGTATATACCAATTGCCATTTGGAGTAAAAATAGACAACATTGTTTTTATACAATATTCGCAAATTGGTTAGATAGATTAAATAGAACTTAAAATGCAATGTGAATCATGTGAGTCACCCAGTGGCCCAGAGCTAAAGTGAAGGGTCAAAGGTCAAAGATAGGTATTCCAAAACCGTCGTATCGGCTGGACAATAAACTGCGTGTAGAGTTATACACTAAACATAAACAACTTGGTGTATATGTGTATGCATCTGCCATTATTGTGGTATTGTGGTTTTCAGGAGCAAGAATGGCTATATGCACAATTTGAGCTGTGAGGTCATGTTTCTCCAAATCTCCATCTGTGCCTAGCCCCCTCTGCACTCGAAACACCATGGAAACGCAAATATGCTTGTACAGAATCCTGATCTGCCATCTTTGAGCCAGTCTGGAACACCTCCTGTGTAGACTGGAACTGCTATGCTTTCTATGGCATAGGCAGCTCCCGGCAAGATCTGCCGGGAGGAACTAGACACAGCGGCAGGACATGAGACTAATTAATTAGAGCGACAGAGAGAGAGAGGAGTGTGTGTGTGTACATGTGTGCGTTATTTTTCATTGAGGTGACGGTCTAAAGATTTGAGCTTGTAGATCGGCTATTTTCAAAAGATTTTGTTATACGTTTGAAAACTTGAAATGAGATGGATATTCTGCATAATGAGTACTTTTTACTTTTGGTACTTTAAGTACATTTCCATGCCAATACTTGCTTTTACTCGACAAATCACCATTTTCCTCATGGGGACCAGAAAATAGTCCATATGAGATCCATTTCCAAAGATTGTAAAACAAAACACGCACGCGCGCAGCCGCGCACACACATTCCTTGCAGCACAAATGTTGATTCTACCACCAGATAAAACACAGCACTTTCTCTCTCTTGTACACTATGTGGTGGGTAAGCAATAATACAGACTTGTAATAGAATCACCCAAGCATTCTTTCTGGACAATTACAAGATTAAAAAAGTATGAGCATGGGAGAAGTAAACACCTGCACAATGTTACCCGCCAGAACAAGGCCAGAATCATCAGCTCAGCAAGCAGCTGAATGTTGATGGTGTCTGGCAGACATTTACATGGATTTCCATCGTGTGACATGTCTGGCTTTTCTGTTTCCCGTTGAGAAATGTATCACTCTATCCAACTGACACTGCAAATGAGTGTCAAGCGCTAACTAGCTTGATGGGATGTCACACAATCCTACGCTCAGTCGCTGATGCCTCAGATAAAGATTTTTTTTAAAGCAGAGGACAATTCACCCCGTAAAGATTAGAGATTAGCCCCAACTTTGTGCACAGTTCTCTTTTCCTCCTTTTGTGGATTGATTCCTGCTGTTGTGACGATGACGGAGGGACTCAAAACAACACCCGATGGACGCCTCATCATTAGATTTTGGGACAGCTCTAGAACGTGTGTTTGCGTGCGCACAGTCTTGGCTGGTGGTTAATTAAGTGCCTCTGATGGTGAGGAGCTATCATTTATAGGATTGTAGGGGGGTAAAGCAAACGGAAAACAAATTAGGTCCCTCTCGGCATGTGCTATTGACAAACAATGAGGCACTCATGAATATGAAAATCAACACGACGCGTGGTGTGGCAAACGCCTCTCAGTTCTTGGAATAGGCTTTTGCATCGCCTGCTGTGTGTGTCAGTGTGGTTGCACATACTGTAAATACGTTTTTACATTATGCACAGATGTGCTGTGAAAACAACACTACATCTCAGAAGCAAAATATTGTACTGTTACTCCACTACATTTATTTGACAACTTTAGTTAGTTACTTTATATTTTGATTAGTATTGCATGTGTCGCAATGCAACGCATTGTAAGCTTGTAGATCGGCTATTTTCAAAAGATTTTGTTATATGTTTGAAAACTTGAAATGAGATGGATATTCTGCATAATGAGTACTTTTTACTTTTGGTACTTTAAGTACATTTCCATGCCAATACTTTTGTGCTTTTACTCGAGTACATTTTGAATTCCAGACTTTTTACTGGTAACTGAGTATTTCTACATTGCAGCATTGATACGTTTACTTAAGTACAACAGTTGAGTGGAGGTGTTAATACCTCAAGTGTATTATCTGTTTTTCTGAAAGGGGTTATGATGGCTGATGATGTCCAAGAAGGCAGTCCAGTGTTATGACATTATTTTATGCGATTGTTAATGTTTGAAAAACACAACCTACAAAAGGCTAGGCATAATAATTAATTTCCAGGAGCTCACCCACGAGATCATGAAGCTAGCTACATGGTATGGGCTCGCAAACAAAATGAACCTTCGGCAACGGCAATTACTGCTTACACTAATCTGCGTAATATAACACATTCATTATCATAATCTCTATTTATGTGTTGTTGTTTTTGTTGTTGTTTTTGTTGTGTCATAATATAATCCCCTACCCCTCCTGGCCCCTGACTGTTGCTAATGCACTGTACCCGCCTTAATATAGACTCAGTCTGATGGATTGACTATGATGATTCAATTTCATTGTCTTTTTCTCACCCCCATACAGACTATCCCCTAGTGTTTAACTTTCATGATTTCATTCAGAATACAAGCACATTAGTCTCCTTTTCAGAACAAGATTCATCGCCACGGTTTTTCTATTACCACAGTAATCTAAATGCAAATTTTAACTGTCCCTTTTTTCCACAGAATGACGCTTCTGGCTCAGGATGTGCGCTAAAATTGAGATGCAATTTATTTTTACTTTATTTTGTTGTTGCTCTGTTTTTCTTTTTTTCTTCCCCCCCCCCCCCCCCCCCAGTCTCTAACTGTCCTATATCGGATGTTTTGGAATTTAATCAACGGTGAGGATGACTGCTTATGAAGTTGACATGATGCTAAAAAGGTACTAACCTCATGAGCAAAATGTCTGCCACAGGGCCTGATCTAAGAGGCAAATTTATGGGTGATTTATTTTATGGGAGGGGGGGTCGTGCTATTACAGAAGGAAATCAGGTGCGGAGTTATGCTATTGCTCAGTGATGCAGACGTTTCTTTTTAACAGTAATCAAATAACCTCTAGACCTTGAAGATCAAAATATTTATGTAAGCGTTGCGGTTATACCATAATATATGTCGCAGTTAGTTAAAAAGGAGAGGCATTTCTCCTCCTTGTGGTTATGCCAGGCTGATTCCTATTGTATTAATTTTTTATACTACTGTACATAGGAGGAGAGAGGGAGAAATATACTGTGTTCACACCGTGTGATGCCGCAACCTCGCTCGAAACGGCGTTATGGAGAGGTGGCAGTGAGAAGGCTTCATCTTGCCTGCCCTGCCTTCTGTCCCGGCCATCAATCTCACCTCGCATTGGGTCGTGGGGGCCTGAGTGACACTGGCACAGTTGGCTTCCTCCTATCTTTGCCTCTCTCTTTTTCTGCACTGTAAACACATCCATAACACTGAGGGTTGAACCTTCCTGTCCACCGGTGTGACTGTAAAATGAGTAGCGGCGGTCTGATAACCAATAATCTCCCACAGCACATGTTGCCGCTTTGGCTACAGCTCTCAATTCATTTTTCCTCTGCGCTGTATGGTCGGCCAGGTCAGGGACACCTCTGCTTGCCCCTGTATCACCTTTCCATTCATTAGAGTGACTACTGAGGACTGAGGAACACTCCTATTCACATATAGGTTGTTCATCTCACTTCATTTGTTTTTGTCACCTGCAGGCAGTGCGTCAAAGCTCTGCATATCTCATTAGCATTGTCAACAAATCCTACCGGGAGATCATTGTTGGTAATTAATCAAACAACAGAAACTTGGTGAGAAAGTGTGATGGAGCGTGTTTAGTAATCAACAAAATAGGCTTCTGAAGGGCTAGAACCAACCCATAGTAAGTTTCATACCACTTGGAGCAGAGAGGAGAAAATCTGCTCTGCGCCGGCACAGATAAGGCAGTAGCCCCACAGTACTGTCTCTGCAGTGGTGCACTGTGATGATTATTCCCTCCCAGCCTCGTACACACCTGTCCCGGAGTGACACTGCATAAGCTGGGGAGATTTAAATGTTTTGGACGGATTTAATGCTAATCACCATCTCAACATACAGAGTACATGCGCATCATGACAGAGGATGAGAGCATGAAAGGGGTTGGGCAACATTTTTGGGCACGAGAACTTAGCTGCTTTCTAAGGCTGGAGTGATCACACAGTGCCATGCCACTCGGGATTGCTTGCATGTCTTATTATAGGCCAGACTACTATTAATACAATCATATAATCTGTTCCCATTCTGCCATCTTCTTGGGCGGGAGTGACTGGGGGGGTAGAGTGGCTGGTAGAGCAGCCGAATGGGAACCATGAGGTAAAGACGGGGTGAAATGGTTAATTTGGGCATTTTTTTTAAAGTTTCAGCCTGAAACGGCAGGCTCTGAGTTTCTGAACCAATCAGTGTGTTACATCGTACACGCACGACCACGCACGACGCATGAACTTTGTTTGTTTACAAGGCAGACAGTTGGCCAGCTATACCAGTTTACTGCTTTGTGGCTTATTTCAATTCTAACCTATAATGTTTTCAGATATATTACCTATTTTAGCGTGATGATTAAGTTAACGAGTTGATACTGTCTGGATCATGTCATCTTGAATGAGTATTTGGTAACAATACAGGTGAATGAAATCAAGTTTAATTCTTATTCATGTGAGCCTCTACACGTCATCACACATCTAGAAGTAATTGAAATTAGATTTTATGAACTTTTGATATAAAATACAAAAAGAAATTGGCATCCAATGTTAGTTATGCCTATATGATGACCACAGATATGGTCTAAAAGTGTGAAAAACTTATTTTTAATTTCACTAGGTCTTTAACAGGTTATATTCACCCATTGATAAGCTCATGTAAAGTGTCTGGTTCAATGTATTAGACCCAATTTGTTTATGCATCAAGAGAGCCAGCAGCGCATTAAAGCCAAATAGTGCATATACTGAACGCATGTACATACACAAATTCCCTTTCATGACGACTGCAGGGATTTTCGTTCAGATTCAGTCACATTCAATTATTCATCGTTTTCCTCTGCTGTTAAATTAAATGCCTTCTGCGTGCGTGTCTTGTGGGTATGTGAACTGTTCAGTAAAAAAAAAGATTATCAATGTTTACATTGAGGTGTTTGACAGTCATATGCAGATGGCTTCCAAAAAAAGCAGTCGTTTTCCTCTGCTGATATATTAAATGCCGTCTGCGTGTCTTGTGGGTATGTGAACCGTACAGCAAAAAAGATAAAAAATTATCAATGTTTACATTGAGGTGTTTGACAGTCATATGCAGATGGCTTCCAAAAAAAGCAGTTCAAATATTAGGAAAGTATAGGAATGGAGCTGCGATGGTGGTGTTAAGCCCTTTTCCCCACAAGGAATCCACGGCATTGTTAGATATAAACAGCCAGCATAGGCAGCGTCATTCGCACATTGCCCTCCTTTACGGAGAAGTTTAGTATAGTCTATGGTGTCAGTTACCAATTAAGACGCATGTAACGGGTGCAGGACGTACTGTGTAATGCTTGCAGAAGAGGAGCCACTTTCCCGTCGGGCAAGTATAAGAGGAAAGTACAGTTCATGTTCACAGGTCTTGCCCAATTGCCTAAAAAGTAGTCATTTTAACACTTCATTACGTGAGCCGGCGCTCGTCACGTACGTACTTGACAGTGGCTGCTGCAACTCAAAGGCACGCCACCGCTCACTTCACACAAGTTTGATTGGTTTACTTTCTGGGGCTGAGTGCAAATAAATGCCAGACTACATTTTTATGCCAAAATCATATGAATATGACTGTGGATTCACACTTCACAATTTTATATTTGTAAGTCTATCAACAGTGAAAACAGCACATTATAGGTAAACATTGTATAGCTCTTTATAGAACAAAGCGGAGATTCGGGCACACTTAATGTTTCAGCCCTGATGAAGACCGTATAGGTCAAAACATGTCGGTTCAATAAAGTTTTCCTCCTTTTTAACATTAAGTGTGCCCGGATTTCCGCTTTGTTCTATATAGATCTATACTAGGGTCAGGGTTACTGTAGGTGCTCCTGGGATCAATCGGGATAACACATCTATGTGTTCTCCCGACTTCCTTGCCTCTGCATTGTATTGCTCTTATTTTACATTCCACAGTCCATAAAACAGATGCTAGGCCTATCTTGTGTTAGGACGTGTGTATAAGTCCTTGCGATCCATCGGTTGGATTAGCTAGGACGGCTCCACACGTCCTACGGTCTAAATGAGTTCATGTCAAAGCTTGCATTTGTGGACGATATAATTTCCATTTGCGGCAAACAGAAAATCATCTGCATTCAATACGTTCACAGGCACATGCTACAACCAACTTTACTCTGTTCCGGGCACGCACGCATACCCACACAAAAGTACAATAACATGTTATGTGATTGAATCACATTGTGACATCTTCAAAAAGCATCAAGTATAGCAGTTAAACATGGCCACTGTTACACATGAATGGAGTCTAGACCTCTCTCTCTCTCTCTCCCTCTCTCTCAAATAGCGACTCTATATCTGATCTACAAGGGGCTTAAGATAATTATGAAAAGATAATTATTTCTGACAGGACAGGACAATCGTGGTGGAGCCAGTGGCGCACCACTGGCAGTACGTTTTAAAACAATACTGTCACACCATCACAATTCTTGTAATATGTATTATGATGTAACATTTTGCAATTTCTTTCAGAAGCGGTTCTTGGAGCGTTCCTCAGAATCCATCAGTCCCAGCGACACAAGTGGCTCTTGGATCGGTGTTGCAGACCCTACCCTCTTCGCTGTCCTTTCATCACTCTCTCACTCCACGGCATCATCTAAAAATCACTAGTCGTCAAGGTGGTGGCCGGAGAACCACGTGCGGTCCACAGGGGACGTTACAGGGGATCTCTAGCTAAATTACTGATAGTTGGGAACCTAATGGACCCTTGCAGGTATGAAACTAAGAGAATGTACACTAGTCTACAAATGGAACCTAATCGACCCTTAGAGATCTGTAACTCAGAGAGTATGAATGGAACCAAGTCTACCAATGCGCCTCAAGCCTGGAACGGCTGGGCCGGTGCATCACAGGAACAAGGACACTTAAAGCTGCTAGAAGCAATAATATGTCACATTTTTAATGACCTTAGGTCATTTTTAGGTATTCAGACAGCCAGCAATGGGTAGAACGCTCCCAAAAAAAATGTAGTCTCTGAGACACATCTAGGGGCCGCAATCTGCATTCAACGATGTTCCTAGAAGCTTTGTCATTGGTCAAAAGAAACCCGTCATAACCAATCAGGAAGCAGACAGGCAAATCGACCAATGACAAAGCTTCTAGGAAAATATTTGAATGCAGATTGCGGCCCCTGGATGTGTCACAGTCAGAGAGCAGTGTTTAGCAGTGTTCTACCCATTGCTGGCTGTCTGAATACCAAAAAAATAAAAAGGTCATTAAAATGTTGACATAATTGCTTATAGCAGCTTTAATGCAGAAGGAGGAGAGGACACTGGAGCAGCACGGACGTTTTAATACTTATATTAGGTGCTAGTATACAAAGAACGACTAATGTTTCGACCTATGAAGATCATCAGTCATGAAGGAACCAAATGGAGCCTTGCAGGTCTGTAAGTCAGATAGAGTATACAAATGGAATCAAATGGGGGTCCTTGCAATTAAAAAGGATGAAGATGATAGTCAAAAATATTATGATGGCCTAAATAAAGCAGTGAGGTTGTAAAAGTATTCTCTATCATTTGGTCAATATGTGACCATATAAATGTTTTTTCGTTGTGGAAAATCTAAATCGTGTTTGTGAAATATTAATTGAACCTAGCGATAATGACTCATACAAGCTGTATGTGACAAATTGAAATGAACATTCTGCATAAATAATGAGAAATTTTCAACTTGGAGTGCACCTCCTTAATTATTTAAAGCCACAAAATGGATTTGCGGTCCTACTTCAAATGGACGAACATCACTGCAAAATCAGTAATACCCACTTTCAAACTGGCATCCACATTTTGCGCATGACATTGTGCGAACATTAAAAAATAAAACTCGGTGACCTTTTTTTTAACAAATAGTGAAAATAGCTCAACTATTAGCTTGTTGATCAGCCATTTTCACAATTCATTGTAACTTGTCTGGGGAGATGGAGGATTCAGGTGAAAGAAAACAGCATTTAATCATTCCCATAGCATGCTATAAGGCATTAGAAATGTCATACATAGTAATGAATAATGAAGAATATTGGTGTCCCTCCATGTCCACTTTGTGTGATTTTGCCTCATGTTTATTCATTCCCTTTGAAACCCCCGTATTTGTACAACAGCTATGTCTTGGTCGCACAATGAATCAATCTGTGCTTTGAATAATGAATTGCAGCCCTGTGTGCACTGTGCAGTGCTTATTGTTTACACAATATAACGAATGTTGCGATTGCAATGGCTAATGAAAGTGTGCTGGCCAGAAAACTAAACAGGGATGGCTGCTCGTGCACGGACATAGTGGCATAAATTGTTGTTGTGTTTACCTGTACGCCCGTTTCAAGCTAAGCCAGAGGTGTTGCTCATGTTCCACAGTTGAATCACTTAACCCATTCTGGACGGGAACCCCTTTTGGTGTTGTAACCGTTCTGTACAGGAACCCCTCTTGGGGTTCTGTACAGTATGTACTGTATTCAAAAAAATATTATTCGTTGATGCTGCTATATAAATACTTGAAGTTTTTCAGAAAACTTTTAATAGGTCAGTATTTAGAAGGTGTTTCTAGAATCGGCCTCGGTCCAAAATGGGTTGAGTCGTTCACCCCAGAACATTTTTGATCATTTACACAACCCACAAAGCCTTGAATTTATGGAGACGACCTAAGATGACCTTCTGTGTTCTTTTAGGTTTCTGTATTCCTTTAGTTTAAATCCTAGACCTAGAGTACTTTGTTGTACATCAAATAGAGAAAATAACTGATCTACATGCTTGCCATGTGTCACATTTGTTATGCAAGACGTAACAAAAGAGAGAACCTTGAACCTACAAATGCTGAGGTTAGGGTGGTTTAATGGATCTGGACTTCTATAGAGCAGCACACACACACACACACACACACACACACACACAGTCTGTTTTTTAAAGTCTCTGTGGGTTTTGCCAATTTACGGAAGGTATCGACAAGAGCTTGTGATTAAATAATAACTACACTCGATACATTGTAACAGGTTCTTTCTTTTTCCATTTCCTGAAAAGTAATGGCTTTTAATTTGGACACTGCCCGGCAGAAAAGACATCAACGAAGAGTTGATGCAAAGGCTGGGAAGCCTTCTTTTTCAAACAATTAATTAATGAAGAAGTTCATCATTCAGTATCTCTAAAATAATAGAGAACCCTGCAGCCTGTAAGAGGGCCATCATCAATAATTAACCATTAATCAACAGAGGACTCAACCAAGGACTTATCTACTCTCCTTCAAAAATTACACTGATGCATTTTTAATCGCGTGCAATCAATCACCCTTTTGTACCAAAAGGCATTGCATGATTCACATTTATACATATGTCATTTTGGAACAAAACTCTTTGGAACAAGACACAAGTTGTGTCGAGATGCAGTATAGGATACAGAGGATGAGCATGATGGACAGAGTACTTCAAAGGAACAGGCCTACAGCCTTGGACATTTATCTCACACATATAATGTCAGACTTGGAAATAGGTTAGTGCATGGATGTCAAATAGTGAAAATATACTATTTTCTGTGGGCTTGTAGATCTATTTCTGCCAAATGTTTGACTATTTTCACCAGATGTTTGCATGATGTTACATATTGCCTATAACTTTTGAAAGTGTGAGCACACTTTACTAATATCAGTGAATGATGAAATGCATTGTCATGCAATGTCAGTGTGGCAACTGGCCACACTGGAGGGGTGGTGTACTGTTGATTCCAGAACCAGAAATGGAGAAAAGCCCCATGTTTAAACATGGAGCCAATGCAGCATCAAATAAAAGGAAGAGAATGGCATTTTTGACAACTTGAGGTCGAGTGGACCCCCCTCCATGCAACCTGTCAGTGCGAGTTAAGCCAGTTACTCCTCAGCCAAGTCAAACACAGCACTGTGCAGCGAGGGCAACTCAAGTTCAACTAGAAGGGCACAGGTCTCCACCAGGAGGATAGGAGTGTTTGTGATGTTTGGAAAAATGTTTAGGCGTAATCTAAACATGTTTTTTTGTTGTTTGTTTTTTGCAATAATTTTCTTAATTTTGTTGAGGAAATGCAGAGCCAGATCACTGATAGCATCTCTGAGGATAGCATTGCAGATCTATGTGCAGCATTTTGTACAAAACAGGCCACTCCTGAAAACTTTGGAAGCCAATCTTAGCCAATCAGTGTAGAATCTGAGAAATCCAACACACACTACAGAGATCATGTACCGATTTGCATGAGATTTGGATTAAATCTGTGCGAATAATGTAAACAATGTGTTTTGCACAAATCGGCCTCATGCTGGCGCTATAACC
Organism: Protomyctophum bolini; assembly: GCF_963924005.1. Classification (NCBI taxonomy): domain Eukaryota; kingdom Metazoa; phylum Chordata; class Actinopteri; order Myctophiformes; family Myctophidae; genus Protomyctophum; species Protomyctophum bolini. The sequence goes on from NC_137882.1 coordinate 20,768,241, forward strand.
GGCAGATGTGGAGGGATGCAGGGAAAAGGTTTTTCCATGGCCTCTAGGGAGTGCGCATACAAAGATGTACACAGATCGATGCAGTTGTTAGTAAAATCAGGAATTGCCCTGTTATAGCACCACCATGAGGGTGATTTTGAAAACATGAAGTGGCATGGCATCCTCGGCATAGTGGAAATGTGCGTGTATAATTTCACGGAAATTGCACACTGTGTTTGTGATTTGTGGCATTTGGTACAAAACGGACCAATCATGTAAGCTTTGGAAGCCAATCTTGGCCAATCAGGATGGAATATGGGAAATGGTGCAGATCCGTGTTGATCACATGACTATGGAGATAGTGTATACCGAAATGTGTGATGTATGGATAAAATGTGTAAGTAATCTAGATAAATATGTTTTGCCTCATGGTGGCGCTATAACAGGCAGTTGAGGAATATTTGGGGCAGAGGTTCGTCGTCGGTATCCAGGGAGTGTGTGTACAAAGTTTGGCATGGATCGGGCCAACAGTGCCGTAGATTAGCTGGTAACGGACGGACGGAAGGAAGGAAGGACGGACAGACACATGCACACACATACTCTCTCCCCAAAGAGTTTAGCTTGCTTAAGAATCAATAACTCAAAGTAGGCCTACATTTGATGCTGGATTCAGATTAGATTAAATGCTTTCTGACTCTAAATGACACTTACATTCAACAGTTTTGGTATAAAACGCTGGTAATCCAACAATTTCAGAATGCGCAAAGCGGGCCCTGGTTGAAAGTGGTTTAAGTGTGTGGGGGCTAAGAGTCTTCTCTTCTCCAATGCAAATGTCCACAGTACCTTATGTCAGGAATGGGGACAGAAACTGTTGCTCTAATCGTCCAATAATTTTAGACGTGTCTGTCTGTCTGTCATACCCCGCTTTGTGGCACTAGACGAAGACGAGACGAGCTTCAAGTCGATATAAACCACCCTAAGCATTACGGGACAGCACATACAACATAATACGTTAAAGCAGCACTATGCAACTTCCCTCTTCTACCCCGGATTTGAACCGGATTCCCTGCTTTAAAGGCATAGTTCCGATTTTTTTAACTTAAGCTCTATGAAATACTTGCCATTGATAGAGTGATAACTGTATTAATTGATTGCCAGAGTCCCGTGGTGGGAGTTCTGCTCTGGTTTTGGTGAAATATCAAGTAGTTCCGGTCATTTTGTGGGGGGCAGTAAAGGTAAATGAATCCACTGTATCTTGAAGGAGCAGATCGGACAGTTAACAAAAGAGTAAGGTAATAGTACTGGGTTAGACCAGGGGCTTTCAACTGATTTTGACCCAGGGACCACCATCCTGACTAAGAACAACCTGAGGACCAAGACTAATGTGTCAGGTAGGGTCTCCATATATTCCATGGGTTAAGTTTAGGTTTTTGTTTTTCCTTGTCACTCACTAATCACACTATCACAGGCCATGTTCACGAGCTTGACAAGAAAAATCTATAGTTTTCAAAGCATATTATTACCAGTAAAGAGCAGTATAATTTGGCAATAAGCACAACATTTTTGTTGGATACAGCCACATTTGAATCCATCAACTATTGGCAAAACATTTGTACCTGGACCAAACAGGACAGCCCATTGAAGTCCTCTCTAAAAATAGTATTATTCACATGCAAACAAGAAACAAGAGTAGCAAATAAAAAGGAAAAAAAGGAAAGTACAACAAACAAACAAAAAAACGAGTCAGAGAAGGCATTCAATGTTCACACACCACACAGATAAATTAGATAAGGGATGTGAGTTAAGTGAGTTAAATGTTGTCCGAAGTATTATTGGTCTGAGTCTTAACATTTGTTGTACTATTGTCGGAATAATGGCTGCAGACACCCACAACTAGAAAGTGTTTAGAGGAGTTGTCAAAAACACAAGTGATTATATATATATATATATATATACACACACTAGTGAAAGATAATTTAAAACATGTTTTTTTTAATTGAAAAAGTTACACAGTATGACCTGAATTGAATGCTTTATTTACCAGAGGTTAATACACAAGTTAATTCACTCCAATAAGGGCATTGTACAGTGAAATGTTAGTGTCATAGCCCATTGAACACTTTAATTAGTTTCAATAGGCGGAGCCAAAGCTTAATTTAATTTGCTTTAAAAATAACATAATCACTCCCATAGTCATATTGTCGCTCGCAGGTAATTGGTAGTCACACGCGCCATTTTGCCCGTACCTACATACCATACTCATGGTGAGATTTATAGTAAAGTACAAACCAAATGGCCACTGTGTGAATATGGTCGATTCTCTTTAGGCTGTCCTACATCACTACTATTATTTCTTTTGAAGAACTCCATCACTGTGCATGTCTTCCCTTAAAGTAACCAAAATGACAGCTCAGGACAAGATGTGTGCAATGCATTATTATTGCTACAGTATTTTCTGCATCAGATTCACAACATTATTATAAGACACCTCTACAGTGTATATTGTCATGGATAACGTTTTATGATTCCTCTAATTTGCTTGAAGTCAACATGAATGGCCTTTTCCAGCAAGATTCAACAATGTGATAGGCAAGAACTAGAGCATGGAACTTCATATTTATTTATTTTATTTATTACCGGTAGTATCGTTACACGAAGCTAATAAATTAACCTCAAAAAACAGTCTTTAAGTATGCTGTATGTTGCTCTTTCGTACAAGGCCGCTAATTTATTATGACACTACAGTATACTGGGCACATTACTGTGACATTTCATTTTTTACTCAGCACGTATGCACAAAAAAAAGATAAAACAACATATGCCAACGTTTGCTCTGTGATAATTTGAGAAAGATTAATGTTGCCTGCCACTTAAGTTTGTTTCCTCTCGCCTTCTATTGCCCTTATTTGCATCTTATCTACAATTCCAATGAAGCCAAGGGGAATACTGAAGTGTATAAAAAGTACTACCGAAGCAGACAACCGGCAACACTGCAGGTTAGAGAAGCAATGCTTCTATAGGTGCAAGGCTCGATGATACATGATAAAATGAAGAAGATGCCAGCACTCAATATACGCCAACGAAATGCGTATGTTGTCTGCTCGTCAGAGGTAAATAACTCATGTGAAAAGGACATATTTTGAATACTGAAGTGTCACAGTTTTCCTGGTTTGAAGTAGTCGATAGGGTGTGTTACATTATAGGCCACCTCAGTATTTATCTATTTACTTCTAACTACTGGCCTGTTTCCCTATCATGTGACATGCTCTCATCTGATTGATTTATTGATCGATCAATCAATTAATCTATCTACAGTATCTAACTATATTTATATTTATATATCTAGCTATAGCTCACAACACGTGATACGGCACATATTGAGCTTGTAGATGTGTAGAGAGGCTGTTTTTGCCTTGGCTTGTGGTCAAGCTAACCTTGACTCTCTTGTTTTTGGCAGCAAATTTTGATTTTAGTTTTAGTCATAGTCTCTTGAATAGTTTTAATTTAGTTTTAGTCACATTTTAGTCACCTGGGATGTTTTAGTGTTAGTCTAGTTTTAGTCGACTAAATGTTGTAAGATTTTAGTCGACAAAATCTACAGTTGATGTAGTCGACTAAAATGTATTTAGGTGGGCCTTGATGTGATCGTAATGGCTGATTTTACACTTGCTGAAAATAGCAGATCTACAAGCTCACAACGTGTGCTTGTAGATCTGCTATTTTCAGCATGCAACCCAGTGTAAAACTAGAAAAAGTGCCCCTCAGGGGCCGGGCACAGGTCTCCACCAGGCCAGGTCAGGTTGTGGCCTCCTGGTGGCGCTCTAATAAGCCAATGTGAAAGGGGTGCCATTTGTTCTTACACCATTGATGGCAATTGGATGATTTGAGGCATTTTGTTCCAAAAATGTGTTTAGCAAAAATCCACCTTTAACACCGCGCTATAACAGGCTAATGTGAAAAGGGTGGGATATATTCCTCAGCCTAGTAGGAAAGTCCGTGAAAGATTTCACGTAAAATGCACGCTGCGTTCACGATTTGAGGCTTTTTGTTTCAAAAGGGCCAATCCTGCAAACTTTGAAAGCCAATGTTAGCCAATTAGGATGGAATATGAAATATCGGACAGATCCATCTTGAACACATGACTATAGAGATAGTGTGTAACGATTTGTGTGATTTTTGGACATAATCTGGAGGAGTAATATACAAAAAAAGGTCGGCCTCCTGGTGGGGCTATAACAGGCCGTTTTGGAAATTGTGGGGCAGAGGTTCATCGTTGGCATCCAGGGAGTGCGTGTGCAAAATTTGGCATCGATCGGGTTAGCGGTTCACAGACGGACGGACGGACGGTGTGCAAAACATACTCTCTCCCCATGCCTTCGGCCTGATGGAGACAATGACTTATACTGGATCTCTTGTCCACTAGTCTCATCCTAACATTTTAGTCTAGTTTTTATTTGTTGATGAAATTGTCAGTATATTTTTTCTTAGTTTTAGTCACCATAGCTTAGTTTTCATTTAGTTTTCGTCCGTGGAAAATGGTAGACGAACATTTTTCAGCCTTAGTTTTAGTTGACGAAATCAACACTGCCTTGACTGCAGGATTCTATACAGTACATCTCTTCTTCTTTCTTTCTCCTTAAAGGGACACTAACCTTGACTCTCTTGTTTTTGGCAGCAAATTTTGATTTTAGTTTTAGTCATAGTCTCTTGAATAGTTTTAATTTAGTTTTAGTCACATTTTAGTCACCTGGGATGTTTTAGTGTTTTAGTGTCCATTTCCTCTTCATTTTCTGCTCAACTGTGTTACACTTATAAAGTAGGGGAAGCGCAAGCACGCACGCACGCTATATATCTTCTTGTCTGTTGCTGTCTGGGCTGTCAGTCACACGTAGTCACATTCTGTGGAGCATCATTATCAGGGCACATGCAGCCCTTAAACAAAACACTGAGGTTGATTTATGGCTTATTTATGGCTGTGGTCCTCGTCACATTGTTTATGTTAATGGCGGCCTCTGTTCCCAGTGTGTGAACGCGCTTGCCATGAAGCCCATGTCGATCTAAGAACATGTGAGCTGCGTGCTTGAGTGGCGAGAAAGAGAGAGAGAGAGAGAGAGAGAGAGAGAGGGGTGATATCAGGGCACTGGGTGTTAATGTTAGAAGACTGACAAACAGAGCAGCTCATTGGCTTTGTCGCCGTTAGAACCCAGAGATTCCGTACCATCATCACAAGCTAATGGGCCATAATGCCCATTGCACGCACGCACGTACGCACACACACGCACACGCACACACACACACACACACACACACACACACACACAGGAAATGTAATGCAACATTATCTAATGAATTAATGCAGATCAAAAAAATGCAAGCACTACTAGATAATGTGTTGTGTATTTTTTATTTATTTTTAGCCCTGGGCAGGCCCCTGGCCGCACTATGTGATGTAAATGATATTGCCTCACAAAGACTCATCTCCCTCGCTCTAGTGCGCCACATAGGAATCTATTGATGTTTTCTAGCAGTGCACTCTGGGTGTTACTCTGTGGTAAGAGGCTACAAAAAGAGAATCCTGCCCTCACCTGTGATGATACCGTCAGTAAGCTGAGGAGAGAGCATGAGAGACCACTTTCACTACATTGAGAGACCACTTTCAGAACAGATCAAGATCCCATTTGGGTGCCACTTCCACATCAGTTACGAGTTCAGCTGGAATCCTAGCTCAGATGAGATTACCAGAGGAAAAAATAACAAAATGAAAGGCAGAACTGACAGGGAGCATTAAGCCACGGTATGACACGCGTTCCATTGAAGAGGACATTATTTTTATACTTAGATCATTCAAAGAGCCATCTCTCTCTCGATCTCCCCCTCTCTCCGTGTCCCCCAGCTATCTCTTAGTGACTCATTGTAAAGTATGTTGCTTGGCCTCCTGGAATTCAATATTAATTAAATATCAGCAAAGACTATACTACGCAGGGTTGCCATTCATTGGTCTGATGGCCAGTCCCTTTGAGAGCTTCCCGGTTTTCAACCCGCTCCTCATGCATCGCACACATGCACACTTTTGATAGGTTGGGATGGCTCAGGGTAGAAGACAGAGTAGAGCAATTTGAAATGGGCCCGGTCTACAAGATACGCTACACCACATACGCTACACCCATGGACATGTCAAACAACTTCCTACACGCCGTCCACAAGATCACAACACCAGCGGGAGCTCCACAAATCATGTTCAACCCAGATGTGGCTCAGACAAGGGGTTACATTTGTTCTGCTACTATGCCACAGAGATCCGGACACAGTACCAAAAGTCATAAAGGAATGTGAATCCCTACTCTCCTTCAAAACTGAAAAAGAGTGGCTGCAATTCAAAACTGGTCCTAGTAAAAAGTCAACTTACTGTACATATTTATTCTTGATTTCTAACCGTTTATATGATGTCTTTGCATAGTACTGTATATTTGTCATTAAATGCTTTGATGAATTGAGTATGAAGGACCCCAATGGAAACAAGCCATAGGCTTTCTTGGGAGACCTTGTATAGAGGGTATGTGCGTGACATCATCATCAAACCCGGAAGTTATGCAGGAATTCTACGGAGTGGCTAAAAAGTAAAAACTACTTTCTGGCCTTGACAACCCATGCATCCAAACAGAAAAGTCCTATCTGATTGCATTAAAAAACATTAAATAATGTTAAACTCAATTTAGCCTGTTGCTTTGCCACTCAATGTGCCATTCACTTTAAGCATGCGCATACCCTCTATTGAAATAATTGAACTGCACTTTCTTTTTTTCTTTTTGCAAACGGTTCATTATTCAATCTCCACCTCCACCCCCCTAAAAAAAGGAAACCTCGTATGCACATCTTTTCTGTTCTCTCTCTTCAGCCATCTCAGGACCCGGTCTCAATACAGAAGTGATTTAATGAATATTCGGTGCAGGCTTCAGCCATTAAAAATGGAGTGGCCAGGACCCTTGGAGGCATTATAAAGCCACTTAAAAACATGACGCGCATTTCAAACACTGTGTCAACAGCTCCTATTCCCTGCGTATATAATTGAGGCATTGTCAAAAGTATGACACTCTCCTTTGTTCATTTGGAAAGTCCTCACATTTATCTAGCCCCCACTGTGTGTGACGCAAACACTCAATTTCAAACTTTTGAAAAGCCGTCAGATATAATGACTACTCCATTAAATTGGAATTCAACAAACGAAAAATATCGCACTAGTCAGACAATATTCAGAGAAATAGTGGATTAAATAACTTTGCAGGACACAGTCACAGACCGGGTTGTCGGTTGTGATCCTCCCATTATAATCAAGCATCGCAGTTCAACATTAATTGACTTGCTGGTGAAATCACTCAGCCAGGTGATATTAAAAGGTGGCTATTTCAGGCTCTCAAGTGACATAACTGCCTTAATCAAAAAGTTATCACGCATGAGGCCGGAGGGACGCATAATAATGAGAAAGCAATATCCTGGAGTAAGAATAAGTCCTTTCTATATTTGCTCCATCTCTATAGGTCATCAGTGCATAATTGCGTGGCATAGTAGCAGGCTGGCAGCAGCTCAATGCATTTAGACATGTGGGCAAAGTCAGGAGTGGTGCTGTTGAAACCAAGCATCAGAATGGGGAAGAAAGGTTTTCACTGATTTAAGCTACTTTGAATGTGGCATGATTATCTATGCCAGACGAGTATTACAAACGTATTGCAGAAACGAACCATCTCAATTTCCAGAGAATTGTCCGAAACAGAGAACAATTTCCAATTTTCCACCAGTGAGCAGCTCCGTTCTATAATTATGCAACAACTGCTTTCTTTCTTTTCTTTTTTCCAAGATGAGACGGAGAGACAGACGGACATGGAAAGAGAGAAAGGCAGTGTCTGGGTTTATTCTGAACTTAGTATAATCTTTATGAGCATGTCTGCCAACAATAGCAGACGTGAAAGTCCCAAAGGGTTTACATTTTACTTTGCTTCTCACCCTCTCTCATTCCATTTGTATTTGATGCTTTGCATGCCTTATTGAAATATTGAATAGATGGAGTCCAATGCTGGCAATGGTGTATGAATAACTTTGTACACCAGCTTCTTCCGGCTGCTGTTCTTCGTCCTCTATATTATTTGGTTTATGGTTAGCTCCGTGTTCAACTGAATGATCATAGTTTGGAACCATACATAATACAACCAGTAAGACGCATGAGGGCGAGAAGCATGCATCCGCCTCGTTGAGGGCAGACTGCTGGGCGAGTGCTGGCGCTTTGGCATGGGGGGTCAGATCAACATGAAATTAATTCTGTATGCATGTCTTGAGTGTACAGGGTTTGATGAGGTCAGATCAACATATGGAATGTCAGAACAGGTCAGCTCCATACAGTATATGGAGATCTAAGGGTGGTATAGGGGAAATTCTCTTGAGTGTACAGGGTTTGATTCAATTTCGGGCCTGTTGAGAACTCTAGTTTTCGCCGACTGCAGCTGCACTAATAACTTTGGGGCAGGCCCGTCTAGAGTTTGAAATTTCAATGGACAGGCAAACGCACGCATGCACGCACGCACACACACACACACGATATTGATTAAAATAAAGGAATCAATCAAGAAAAACAGAGAGAAATCTGCGGATGAATGGCAAGGAACCCTTGCAGGACCCCCGTAAAAACCCATTGAAGAAAATAATCTCAGTGATGATTTAAAACAAGGAAAAATAGACAAAACACTGCAGCTTCCTACCCCTCCTATCCTGATTTCCCCCAAGCTCTTATTAATTATGTAATTCATGCTCTTATAAAGAACCATCCACACGTTTCTTCAATGAATCACTTAGCCCAGTTACATGGGTTTCCTATGCTCTCTCATCCTATTACCATTCTCTATTCATTTTCTAATGTCTTCCTCCTTTTTAATGGTTGTACATTTAAATGTCAGTCATGCTGCTCATGCATTACTGTTGCTGTTCGGGTTAGGGTTAAAAAGGTGTACGTGATAATTGTGTCTTGTGTCAGTGAAAAGTGTCTGTTCTTGGCAGGAGAACAGAGACCTTGGCGCATCACCGCAGAGCATTATGCAGAAAAAAAAGCCCAAAAGAGGGTTTGTCTATTGGAACAGCTGAACATGAACACATCTTGAAACAGAACACATTAGCCTTCAGTAGAGATGTATTGAACCCAGTGGGAGGCATCACTTTTCTTCAGAGATGTTTTTTTGGCAGGAAGGAAACTATTATCTCTGCGCCGAGAGAAGCACCAAGGTGTATGATCCATCACTATGCTTTCCAGTGAGTGAAAGACAAAATAAACTATCTGCTCAGCAAACTAATGTCGATAGAGACACATGGGGACTACAAATGTCATGGCCCCAAATGAGACAGCGGCTCCACTTCAGGTCCGTTTCAACGGTGTACTGCAGCTGTCAATGCAATCCCTATGAGAGGCATCATAAAATACCCTAATTTCACTGGTCCATTACTGAGGCTGTAGCGATTCTTTTGTGTTCTAATAAAGTGTCCAATAGGTTTGATTTGTCCTTTTCAATGTCACATACCTGCCATCTCAATATACAACCCACAATGTACCATAATATACTCCCATCAGAGATTCAAAAGTGCTAGCATTGTAAATCTCAGGTGAAAGTGGATCCCTTGAGGTTTTCAATACCCAGATTTATTGCGTTTCATTTTATATGCTATGTATTTGTGGAAGATTATCCAAACAGCATCGTGCAAGATTAATTAGTAATACTCATCTGGAGAATTCACTAGGTAGTTGAAAATGTCAGGATATGTCACTCCTCCATTTAGCTGGGTTATTTTCCCAACTATTCAGCCAAGTTAATTATACAAGTTGACAACGGTAAAACACACCGTCGGAGCTCCGCGGTAGGTAGAGCATATATATATATATATATAAGCCAAAATATAAACATGAATGAACAAAGTCAGTCGGGACTTCTATGGGCTGGCCTGCAGTACACCGTTCTAACGGACCAGATGTGGGGCCGCCGTCTCATGTGGGGGCATGCAATTTGTACATGTATAGGACTGTATGCACATTGACATATGCATGACCACACATACGCAACATGTAAATATTATAAACGTAGGATGTGTGCATCCAAATACTCAGTAATTGCTATTCTGACCTGTGGGCACCATCAAATAGGCACATACTGTACATATGTCCCGTGGGCACCGTGAAATAGGCACATACTGTGCGTCCCGTGGGCACCATCAGGCACATGTATATGTCCCATGGGCACCATCAAATAGGCACATACATATGTATTATGTCCCATGGGCACCATCAAATAGGCACATACATATGTATTATGTCCCATGGGCACCATCAAATAGGCACATGTACAAAAACACAAGCATTCGTGCTAAGTGTACCATGAACCTAGTAAGACTTTCTCTACCTCTCTCTTTACCGTGATCGACATAGTCCCTGTTTCCCCCCTCTGTCTGCACAATATTGCAGAGTAAACAAACTATTTCAAATTCCTTTTACCCCCAAACTTGACCCGATTGATTTATCTCTCCAGAAGCCCTACGGCCGGATTTGGTCAGCACTAGAGCAGGTCGGATTGGAAAGGGTCTTGACAGCAAGCAAGCATAATAGAGCCGGAACTGGGTTGTACAGTATGCCTTGCAGTGAGTTCAACTGACCCCCTTTAGTTTTTTAAGGGAAAGCTGACAGGGCAGATCCTAACTATAGGATTTCCTTTTATTGTTGACAGTTCCGTGGAATCGGCTACACAGCATATGGGCAGACATGGACACTAGTGATGCACCGAATATTCAGCCGCAGAAAAATATTCGGCAGAAAATGGCTAAAAATGCATTTCCGGCCTATTCGGTTTCGGTCCGAATAGGCCGAAAATATATCACTGAATAGTGTATGCAAATAATGCATTCAAAAGAGCTGAATAAATGTTTAATGGACCCATAATAGTGATTATTATTTACTTTAAGTTTTGCCATAACCATTTATTTTGCCACAAATCAGGTAGCTTTAAGGTACGGCCATGACAGCAATGGTAGGAAAATATATATAATATTGAGCATAATTCGGATATTCGGTTTTCGGCCAACTGTTTCCTATATTCGGGTTCGGCCAAGAATTTCCCTTTCGGTGCATCCCTAATAGACACACAAAACAAGAACCTGAAGGGGTTTGGGAAACACCGTCATCAGAACCTTAGTGTTTCTCCACAAGACACTATAGGGACAATAAAAGTCCACCTTCATGAATATTTGTTGGGGAGGAGCCGGAGTTGGTTCATACCTAGTTCATACCTAGTTCAATGATGACTGGACTGGATGGACAACACGGAGGCCCTGTACAGGAACAATAAGGTTTTCCTATTCAGACAGTATGATAATATTGTCGGACTTCCGTTATTCTCATAGCGAAAAACAAAATGTGTCACTGGAAAAATACTGGTTCATTTGGAGGTTTTAATCTCTCTAAAAGGATCTCAAATAGTACGCTTACAACGCTTACATCTACTGCCATTGGATCGGATACTTTGAGTTTTTCAGAGGAAACGACTCACATAACTCCATTGGTCAACGACTGAACCACCGTTCCATTGTAGTGATGCAATAGAGTGAACAATATGTTTTTAGATTAACTTTTCATGAACATCTTTTTCACCAGTGCACGCACACAAAAACCCCTACCTCTCTTCCTCCATACACATCGGTGTGTGTGTGTGTGTGTGTGTGTGTGTGTGTGTGTGTGTGTGTGTGTGTGTGTGTGTGTATGTAGCATCATTACAACAGGACATAAAAAGGGTCACATCAAACATCACAATACCTCTACAGCCCTCAACCACCTCCCAACAATACTTTTATTCCCAAAAAACTGGAACCACTTTCACACTGTTGGACATCCTGCAATGCGTGCGTGTGCTCGTTCAGACTGTGTATGTGCAGAGAATGCCAGCTGTGTCACATTTTGATTCCTCGCAGGGGATTAGCCACTGTTTTATGTCACCCCATGTGTGCCCTGTGTGATGAATAATTAAAAAGGTTGCCCAGCCCTCATCACCTCTTTAATCTCTTTCACAGCTTGTGCAGTCTCTCTCTCTCTCTCTCTCTCTCTCTCTCCTAAGCACAACACAGGCCTCCCTGAATCCTGTCATCACACTCCTGTCCCTTCCCTCCCATTTCGCCACCATCTCTATCTCTTCTGTACCCCAGCACCACTATTCATCAAGGGGTCTGCAAACGGAGTAAAGTACGGCCACTCCGACCTTGAGGAAGTCTGCGCTCGTAAGAAGACCCGTCCCAGCCCAAGATGTAGGGTCTGTCAAGATGATTTCTTATTCTATTTAATAGGAGAAGTGCAATGCTTTATCACTCGCCAGGTTCATGGTTTATATAGAGGCGCGAGGGCCAACCCCATTTGAAATGGTAAGCTGTTTAGTCAGTGCACTGTACAACAAAAAAGAGATGTCCTTAGCAGTCACAGTGATTTAGGGGCCGAAGGAGGTGAATGGGTAATTTTATGTTAAATCGGCACTCTTCTGAATAGTAAAGTAAATGGATGACAATGCCCCTCTCTGTCTCTCGTACCTGTATATCCTCAATGACATTTTCCTTGTGAGGCTTTTGGCAAAGATAAGAGTGAATGAATGCCGATATAAACTGTTTCTTTGTCCTCCCCAGCGGCTGAAGAGTTAGATTTGCGGACAAAGGCTAGGGCTTTGTGTAGTCTAATTAGTTTAATTAGTGATGACAAAGTTTTGAGTAATGATTTCAGAAGTTAGAGCAGAATGTTTTCAGTTTCAAGTTATTATTTAATGCCATATATCAACTGGCACATTTTAGCTTATTTTTGCACAAAGTTTTTACTAGTTACTGCGAGAGTGAGGTCTACCCAACACCAACTCGGGATTCTTGGATCGCTGCCCTCCACAGTTTCCTATCTAAAATCAGGTGAACAGAAACACAAATACAGACTAACTAATTAAAGCAGAGTGACACCAAACAATGAACCGACAAGGAGTAACTGGGGAACAAGACTAATATACACAGGAGAAACAACTGGGGAAGACAAGAACATAGAACCAAAACAACTACAACACAACGTAGAAATACAACACCTAGACAAGCAAAGTCTGTGACTGTGACATTTAGTGATTAGTCTAGTTTTAGTCAACAAAATTCCGTCGTAATGGCTGATTTTACACTTACTGAAAATAACCGATCTACAAGCTTGCAACGCGTTGTGAGCTTGTAGATCTGCTATTTTCAGCATGCAACTACAGTAAGTGTAAAATGACTTATACTGGATCTCTTGTCCACTAGTCCCTTCCTAACATTTTAGTCTACTTTTTATTCGTTGACAAAATGTCCAATATATTTAGTCATAGTTTTAGTCACCAATGCCATGGTTTAGTTTTCATTTAGTTTCCATTTAGTTTTCGTCAGTGAAAAAAGGTAGTTGACAAACATTTTTCGTCATAGTTTTAGTCGATGAAAACACCGGTCTACTGTAGCTGTAACTAAGACTTGTCACGTTTAAACCGTCAGTCACAGAAAACAAAACCCTTTCTCCGTTATATCCATTTTTGAAGTGTAATTTAAACACTGCCTACAGCGCCCTGTTAACCAATCTTCAAACAACACTGATGAAACTAGGTATTAAAAAAAACATTTTCAGAAAACAACATTGTTTGCTAGAGTCTCCATATCGCTGTTAATAGTAGTTTCTATATTTCCCAGATCAATAGAATGTCAACCAAAGTAATGAATTGGCTGATAGTTCCTTGCTAACCACAATAGAGTTCCATGAATGGACCAGGTTTATGCTTCCATATCGGACGAGACATGTGCTCTGCATTCCTGCTTGCCCGGGAGTTCTGCCTCTGCTCTTCCTCTCCTAAATTATGATGTAATTTCCTCAACAGTGTGATAAGGATATCGAGAGGGTTACACTGAGACAAATCGGAAACGCTTTGGTTTAATCCCAGTGCCTACGCGAGCCGTGGACTCTGAATTACCCCTCGGATGTTGATTTAATCTAGCATGACGAGGAAGTCCCTCTCGCTTTGTTTGCCATGTCATATTCTAGAAATCTGCCTGTCACAGTTATTAGCACAATCTACGGATTGCGAGATAAACGCAATTATTTTTGCTGAATCGTTGAATCATGTAGAAAACTCTCCCACACATTTTCAGACATTGTCAAAAATAGGGGAAATAGCAGATCTACAAACTCACAACACGTCACGATGCAACACATTGTGAGCTTGCAGATTGGCTATTTCCACTTTTTTAATAGGGGAAATAGCAGATCTACAAACTCACAACACGTCACGATGCAACGCATTGTGAGCTTGCAGATCGGTTATTTCCACTTTAGGAAGTAGGCTATAAATGTGTTAAATATGGACTATTTATCAATAGTACAATGGCTCACAATGGAAAAATAATGACATTTTAAAACAAAAATATGCAGATACAAAGTTTCTGCCAGATATGGAGCCTATTGAGCTGATTATTATAACGTCTCGCTGCATGTTGTGAGCTTGTAGATGTAGATCATCTATTTTCAAATAGCTGATATGGTTAAAGACAAAAGTGGTTAAACTGATTTTAATGCTTTTTTTTAGCTGGGCAGTCCCTGGACCCCATTTTGAGAACCACTGTATCGTTACCTCCATTTTACATTGAAACGTTTAATAAAGTCAAGATTTGTCAAATAAAAAAATACATTAATAATTAAGCCTAAACTTAGCCTCCGCAGTAGAATTATTTTCTTTTTCTTTTTTTTTGTTTCCTTCTTTTGTATTGCTTTCAGATTCTTAATCACCTGATGTACTGACTGACACTGACAAATTAAATCAGTTATGGAAACAATATTGCATCAAAATAGATTCCCCACTCACAGAGGCCTTTTTTCCCTTCAACTATGAATCCTATTTGTAGTTCACGCCTCCACAGAGCGCATTATATAACTTTGCCATCTTTAGCTATTTTGATTGAACTTTATATGAAAATTATATCACTTTTTTTCTCTGACTCTGTCTACCGCTGTTGCAGTACGTGTTGAGCAGTGGTGTGAATTACGGAGGTAATAATACATTTTAGAATAATAATAAAGAAGATAATTTCCAATTCATTTTTCACATAAGTCGTTTCAAAAAGTATTTATTTAAGGACATTTAAGACTCAGACAAAGCCAACTCGGATGGTGACAACTCATGACAATAAGCTTTTTTTTTGGTACTGAACAAATAATTAGAAAGAAGAAAAACAACAAAAAAGTGTTGCCCTTTTTTCTTCTAATTATTTTCGGCCCAAATTGTTTGGTTTATTGTCATGAGTTGTCACCATCTGAGTTGGCTTCTGAGACGTCTATGGGAAAAATGAATGGGACATTCTCTTCAGGGCAGCTCGTCGGGGGCGGGACTGTGACGCTCTATTACATAAAATCAGAATCAACTGTAAATCTCATATCATCATGCACATGATTTTGTGGCTAAGGACATCATGACATTTAGTGTAAATGTAAGAGCTAAGACGCTCTGCTGGGCCACTCGCTCACCTGACGTCACACTCGGGAAAGCCTCATGATCCTCAAGGCCTCGCTATTGCCTAGCTTGTTGTCAAGTGATTTAAGGATGCTAAGTAAACAAAGACAAGCCCTCCTCTTCCCCAACCGCCCTTGGAAAAACAATATTGCATTCTGTGCAGGGGTCCCTGGCATTGAAGTGTTGTTGTGAGAAGAGACGTGGCGGTAGGCTGGCATTATACTGTAGTTTAAAAATCTGGCTGATAAGACTAAGTGAAGAGGTCGCGTGCACGCATCCGCCTCGGTGAAGGCAGACTGCTGGGCGAGTGCTGGTGCTTTGGCATGGGGGGGTTAGATCAACATATGGAATGAATTATGTACTGGCCATATATGGAGCATGTCTTGAGTGTACAGGGTGTGATGAGGACAGATCAACATTATGGAATGTCAGAACAGGAAGGATCAACCTAAGGAATGTTAGAACTCTGTAGGAGTAGTAGAAAAAAGTGTGTTGCGACGAAAATGCTAAATGGTGTCAAATGTTGACTGTATGTATGTAAAGGAGCTGATATAGCGCCACGCTGATCAGTAGAGGTTTGCAATATTAGCCTCTCACACAGACAGGGATGAAAACAATCTCCATCTCCGGCCTGGCGGAGAGATAATTATATTGATCCTCCAAGACCATTATCATTTTAAAAGGGCTATGTTAATGCCCTTGGAGTCATCTGAGAGATTTAATCAATTCTCCAGAATGGTGGATATTCCATATCTATTCCTACCTCATACCTTTCTTCCAGGAGTGGCCCAGGCCTGCTGGCACAGGGCCCAATAAATGAAAAGGCCCCCAGCACCCTCTCTAGAAATCATTACAGACTCTCTCCTCTACCTCTGGGGTCAGTAAACTAATAGTCATTCACCTGGGTGACAGGAAATCTTTCCCAAGTTGCCAATGGGAGCCAGAGAGGTTGTGCTTAAGGTTAGAGTCTAAACAATGATCACGTCAATGTTTTTTCCACCACTTTTTTTATAATAGATCTTCTGGAGGTGATTAAAAACAGTGCCAACTAAAAAGTAATTTAGTGTTAACTTCCTCATTATCCATGTTTCTGGCCAGTGTTGTGAGAGAAGCTATTCAGGGCATGAAGACACAACAAACAGTACTGGGACTGGGACCAATAGTCGAATGCTGTCTTCACCATTCTCCTTTTTCTTGAGCGAAGCCTCCTGTGAATTGATGACCACGGCTCATCCCTGTCCACTGTTGGCAAGGAATGTGTGAAGAATTTCCTCAATGGGGTGGCCTACATGTATTCAAATGCACAAATGCATTGGGGTTTCAGGGCGTGGGCTATTTTAAGCCTCCACTCTGTCTGCAGAGTATAAAAGAGAATTTCAGTATAGTTTAGTTTTTGTTAGTAAACAAAAGTACACCTGCCTATTCAAAAAGGGGAGAGACTGAACTGACCTCATTTAGACTTTTTTGGGGGTGAGGGGCAAAACCGATGCAGAGGCCAACGACGCAGTATCGACATGGGTGCTGCCCGTATAGCACCAACTGGAAGTGTTGCACTGGCGCACGTTACTTGCCGGAAGAACACCAATCGAAAATACACACAAAATGTTTATCTCACGGTGGAAAAACAGTGGCGTATTGGAATGCCGGGCAGGGTGTCAACACACGCTGCCGGTGTGTGGTATTATAGTTATAGAGTTATAATATCTATTCTAGAGAGTGGGCAGCCCCATTTTTATTTCAATGAAAGTTGCTCACCAGAGCATGAAGCACCTCGAATAACATCCTGCATTTCCCTTGCTTTGAGCAAGAAAATAAATAAAACAATATTCGAATGGCAATTTCAACATTCAAAGATTGTTCTTTTATTCATGAATTACATTTCGGATTTCTACACCCACCAGACCAAATGGTTTACACTGACCGGAAATTATGCTTTGTCAGTCATCCCTCAAATCCTGCCAGAGGGCAAAACAAAAGATAAATAAATCAATAAAAAGAAAAAAGAAAATAAAAATCTGTGAGTGCATAATGAGTGCATATGAGCATATGATTGCAAGACAATTGAAAAGTGTTTTTTTCTTTCTTTCATGCTGCCTCATCAAAAGACATGGGCTGCGAACTAGGATTGATAAATATCCGATTGGGTATCGGCAGATAGATACCCAATCTTGACTCAAAATTAAATGTTCGGAATCGGATCGGGAGGAAATAAACGTGATCGGGAGATCTGTACACCAGTGGTGTAAAAAGTAGAGTATCATCAAATCAAATCATCATCATCAAGTGTGTCACAAACACTGTCATAGCTCCACACTGCCTGCAACAATCACTCCCACTCTTCACACAGGAATTGACCATAATAATATGGAGGTCTTAACGAAGCCCCTTTTCCCATTTAACAAATTAATAATTAATAATTACTTTATTAGTGAATAAAAACGTGCAAGCTCGCACCCTCACACACCTCCGCCCCCTAGCGACACCTTCATCACAGGCCACCGTTCTCGCTGGTACCCCACTGGCATGCTTCCTCTAGCTAACGCCGCAACACAACAAACAGTGCCCTATACAATTTTACACCGCCGCCACGGTGTGTGCACACACACACACACACAACCACCGCAACACAACAAACAGTGCCCTACACAATTTTGCACCGCTGCCGCCACGGTGTGCGCACACACACACACACACACACACACACACACACACACACACAACCGCCGCAACACAACAAACAGTGCCCTATATAATTTTGCACTGCTGCCGCCACGGTGCGCACACACACACACACACACACACACACACACACACACACACACTTTCTTTCACCCGTCGCAACTACTTTCGCAACGCACATGTGGGTCACACACACTGACAGAGCCAAAGCTTCATTCACAGGTTGTCTTCCGCCAGCCCAGGTAAACAATTCCTTCCAGCTGCTTTCGGTGTGTGTGTTTGTGTGTACAGTACAGTACAGTACAGTACAGTGGGGTACAGCACAGCACAGATGATCAGAGTACAGCACAGTACAGAACACAGCACAGCACAGCACAGCACAGCACAGCACAGCACAGTACAGTACAGTACAGTACAGTACAGTACAGTACAGTACAGTGGAGTGCAGCACAGCACAGCGGAGTACAGTACAGTACAGTACAGTACAGTACAGTACAGAGGAGTACAGTATAATATCACTTTTAGATTACTCAAGCACATACGGAGCGGCTCCGAACCGGCCTGGGAGTCACTTCTTGTGGACGGAACCAGACTCTGTTCCGGGTCGGGTCGGATCCCGGGTATTTACGGATTTCGGGCTTACCCGAAAACCTCTAGGCTGAAGTGTTTAATGTATGTTTTGTAATCAAAATTTGTATAAAAGTATAAAAATTACGTTTTCAAATAATTGTGTATTAGTAATACTCCAGAAAAGTTAAAGTACCTCAGAATTGTAGTACAGTACTTGAGTAAAAGCACTTATTTACTTTCATCCACTGGCCGCAACAGCACAGACAAACCCCAGATTCAAATTATGAGCAAAGATAGGATAACATTATGTTTGCATTCATATGATTAAAGTACGTAAACTAAGTCATGCCGTGTCAGTTTGATGAAAAATGTGTTCTATTAAACCTTTCCTTTGTGGGTGCACTAAGTGTGAAGGGGATTTAACACATTTATTATTGTGTATCTAAAATAGCTTTTATTTGGCTTAACGCACAGGTTAATGCAGTGTTTTTCACCCATTTTTGAGTTGTGGACACAAAGGGTGTATTTATGCAAGTAAAGTAAAGGTGGTTGCACACTGGATGCGTTTTTCGGAAAAACAATAGCAGCTAAAAGTACACTACAGTACACTACAGACTACAGAGCACAGTAGAGTACAGTAACTATAACAATACATGTATAGTTGCACCGCTCAGTCCACACAGGTGTGATTTTTTTTATTATCTTGAAAGTGTTTTAGAAGTGTTTTCTCAACATTTTCAGATGGGGGGTCCGTGTGGCCAATAACATTTTGGCCACATGTTTCAAAAAGTATTAATTTAAAGACGTTTAAACCGCAGACAAATCAAGATCAGATTTAGAAAAAATACATTTATCTCAGATCAGATGAATTATATCAGATTGTATTTTTTGGGTCAAAACAAGTAATATTGGCCCAGGCGGTGGCGTAACCGTCTGGGCACCCGACTGGTAATCCAGTCGCAGTGTGCCGCGGGTTCGACTCCCGAGCCCGACACGGCCTTTACTGCATGTCTTCCCCCATCTCTCTCACGTTTCCTGTCAGCCTACTGTCTGTCCCTTCAAAAAAACAATAAAAGGCGTAAGCCGCAAAAGAATATCTAAAAATAAATAAATAAAAAAAAGTAATATTCAACTAAAGAACCGATGATCGCTCACAACACATCGCTTTGTGCTGTGTTGTGAGCTTGTAGATCTGCTATTTTCACTATAGTTTGTGTCCCGGGTAAATGTCTAATTCCTCTTTTGAGTTTCAGGCAAAGGAATTGTATTATTGCGACAACGTTTTGATCTCACAGGATCTTCATCAGGTCTGAGCCAATGCCAAGGCATTACCCAGCAAGCACGGTCAGGACCTGGAAGAATTAGTGACGTCTCGATTGTGGCCAGATCAAGTCAAACCATGAAGACTAGTCATATATGGCCCAGAATATCATCTGATTTCAACAAACATAAATTCTGCCCATTAAGACGGATGTCCCTGGGTGAATCAGAGAGAATCCGATCGATGCCAGATCAACTTAAGTCATGTCATAACTAGTCAGATCTGGCCAAGAATAAGATATATTATTTAAACTGGTGAAGACGTCCTGGCAATGACTGCCCTAGTCCTGAACGTCACCGGAGTCACTGGAGGACGTCATCATAACGTTACCATGATGTAATTTGGCTTGCTATCATAATAAACAATAATGCTTCACATTTTCCGATATGTCTATTTACTCTATTACCATAGTTTACATTACTTTGAAGGCCACTTGATGATATGATAGGCTATACATACAGAGAGGGTTCATTGTTTTTAAACTTTAGCATCAGAGTTTTTCCTCAGGGAGGTGTTTTTAACCACGTAGCAGGAAGACACATCACCTTCCAAAAAGCCTGGCATGCGAATAGAGACAAATCCATATAAATAATTGCAGAGTGGAGTGGAGGATAGGGATGTGCATCGTTCAGTTGGTGGGAGGATGCAGGCGCAATATCTCTTGGAGACTGAGAATCATCCATCACTGCAGGACTTTAATTTGAGATGTTTAGGACACTCTTGGAGGGTTGATTGTGTGATAGAGTAGGGGAATAGAGCCCGATCTTGGGAAGGCATGTCTGCAGGGGTCCTGGCAGGAGCTGGAGAACCCTGATTAGACTGGCATCCAAATCCAGTCTAAATCAGATCTGATGTGTGCCATATCAAAATTGGAATCCGATTTCTTTTATGAAGTCTGAACACAAACAAGCCACCTGGAATCCGATTTTTACAATATCCGACTTCAGCCACATTCAGAAGTGGTTTCAAATCTGATTTCTAAAGATGTGTCGCGCAGTCTGAACGCAGTAACCTGATCTAACCACCCATTTTGTAAACTATCCAAAATGTCACTTACAAACAATAGAGCATGTGTGCCACGGTGTAGCGGGCTCTCAGCCCCCCCATGTAGAGGGCGAGCTGAGTTGTCCATTCTCCACCGTTATCATGCATGAATGTTATGAATTTGATTTAGTCACTTGTCTGTTATATGACATTTCCTGAACGTAATAAACTAGCGCCTACATCATGACGCCTACGTCGTAAGTCATACTTGCAAATGCAGTGTGAACTTCGGGCCAAAATCAATTGTTTTCATCAGACGGACAGAAAGGGGCCTTGAGAATATATAGACACAGGCAAAAACCAGCAGCTTATTATAATTCACCTCAACTAGCGCAGCAGCATGCCACAAAAGCAATGTGCTGTTAAGATCTAATAAGGAAAGGCACACATGCACGCATGTACAAGTTATGTGCATCATGGCTGCATGCATATGCACAAATTGGCTATGCAACTTGCATTGCATACAGTACTATACTCACACACTCACCCATGCTGCACAAATGTATGTTCACACCAGACAGGTGTAGAGTCAGACCAACACAGTTACACGATTGCATTACACCATCACTCACGATCTCAGCCCCATGTGCACCCCCCCCACACACACACCCACAACCACACACACACACACACAGACACACACACACACACACTCTTAATTTAGAGTGGAACGATGTCAGAATGAGTCCATGGAGTGGAGGGGTGGAGATTGAAGAGCCCAAGCTAAAGACATTCCCGAGACTCCAAATAATCTCAAGTATCGATTCCATTATAGCCCAGGAGCCCTTGATGGACACTTTCAGCACAACGCAGTGATAGGTGGTATATCCGAGTGACTCGTCTATGGCTGATTACGATAACGCAGGCATACTCTATGTCTGTCCACGAATACCACCCCTCGTACTCCCCCATAGCCCAATCACAGCACACTGGTGGACGACCAGGAAATGGGGGGGGTGTGGGGACTGCTTGTCCTCTTTTTCTTCATTCATTTTGAGAGCGGACATGTGCACTCAGTCTTGTCATTAAAATTACATGGGAGCGCAAACAGAGTAGGTTGACTCTGCATTAGGTTTTCATACAGGCTGTCATAACTCTGCAGATGCCATGTCTGACAGCACGCTCTGAGAAGGACTGCCATTGGTGTATGTTTGCCTCAAGCGATGTTCCAGGGTCAAATTATAGAGCCAACCTGCCAAGTGTGTTTACTGTATAGTAGCCCTGTCATACTGTCCTATATTTATTACCTGGGTTTGACAGATAGCACAAACAAAACAAAACAAAAGTTCATACATACACAAGTGGTGTGTTACAATTACATTGTCTACTTACTCTAAAAATCATACTCGTGTGAAGTAAGGGTCGTTCTTATATAAATCATATATCATCACATTCTGTGCTCAGCCAATCAAATCATCACATTCCATGGTATACAAACACACAGACACAGGGTGCAGGCACACTTTCGCGTCAAGAGGCTTGAACTTGTAGCGTGGGCAGAAATAACTGGAAAAGCTTTGCCCACGTTACAAGTTGAAGCACTAGCGTCATTTCCATCCACCAGCTGTTTAAAAACCCGGAAGAGACACATGGACTAGGCGTTTTCATGCCGCCTCTTGACGTGAAAGTGTGCCTGCCTGCACCCACACAAAGCTGGGCAGAAAATACACCTAGACAAGCCACTTAATGCAGTTTGCAAATCGGCTGAAGAATTGACCAGGACAGGTGTGTGGCGGCAGTGGTGATATCAGTGTCATCATCTTTTTAGATTACATTGCATGACTGTTCATTTATCGCCCTCTAATGCAGTTATGATACCAGGGTGGTTTGCGGTCACGCATACTGAATGTTGATTCAGGGCACCGGCACCCGCCGGCACCCCCACACACACACACACACACACACACAGTAAGTCTACTCCATGGAACATAATTTGATTATTCCCAGACAGCTGTTTCCAGTTGAATGCTGATAAGAGGACTACCGTACTGAGGGGACTTACATTAGATGTACTGGAGGAATGGCCGGGGCTTTCTTTTCACTATCTAATCTAAACGTAATGGCAGTAGGGGTGACTTTCAATGAAATGTATGATGAACGTTAACAAATAAATAATAATAATAAGTCACTCCTGTGAAAGTTGGGTAAAGACTGACTGCACGGTGACTGATCCGACGACACCAGGTCTGGGGAGTGTGTTATTGGCACAGCAGTGCATAGGGTGCCGTGTCATTAGTCAGAAGGTTCATTGTTCCGAAATTACTATCCCTATCTCTAACCCTAACCTAAACATAACAAGCACGGGAGCAGTGCATGTCCGCCAACCTTAATGCATGTTCGGACAAACAGGACTTCGGATCTATGGGCAGTTCCCAGTGCATAGCAGCTCCTACGGTCCGTAAACTAGGCTCCTCAGCCAATAATGAGCAAAATGCAAATTTGATAATACTTGTATATTACCAATTTGCTGTGTTTTGCTAATATTCATAAAATGAAGATTTAGAATAAACACTGACTCACTTCACTGTAACAGCAGAACTTGCATGGGGGAGGACCAACGATGCAACACTCTGCCATATAAATGGAGCACACTCAGCAAAGTGTTAACTCTGAGGTTATAGCCTACGTTTTCAGTTTCGTGTCCTTGTATCTCCTCGTTGGCAAGGACCATCTGTTACTGTTGAACAGGGGCAAGGTTGCATCTGTGATCCTCAGATCCTCTGTAGCCTGTGTAATATCCTTTCAAATTGTTTCCTCTAATAACCATTTCCACATAGCCCACTCAACCAATCATGATATCTCTGACTGAATCCGTCTGTACACAATACATGGAATTAGGTTTTCCTATATCTGGAGCCTGGAACTCAGCTGTCTCTTTCTTGGTTTTCCTATGGCTGGAGCATGGAACTCAGCTGTCTCTTTCTTGGTTTTCCTATGGCTGGAGCCTGGAACTCAGCTGTCTTTCTGCTTGCTTGATTTTTTAATTGTTTTGGCTAGACTTGTTTTATGCCATCGGTGGAAACTATTACAGTTTCAGATTACGGTACGGGTAACTACATATTTGCATCATTGCATAAACAGAAGAAAATAATTAAGCAGATTGCTAAAAAAATGGGGGGGGGGGCAGCTCTCAGACTCGGAGGCTGAGCTCCTTGACATGTTGCCCACGCCACTTCACAGGCTGTGGCGTTTTAATCAGTCATATTGGACACTCTCCGACTCTCGAGTACAGAAAACACTTATGCAGATGGGGGCGAACTGCGAAACAACACGGTTGGTCATAGGATAATAATACGGGTGAATGGCCCACTGACTGGAGGCTGCTGTGCAGTCAGTCCACCGGTAATAAGAACAATTAATGATGCATACATTGACACAATTACATCTTTAAACAAGGAGGGGTGCTGTGGAAAATACTTCCCGTAGCCTACAGAGACATCATATTACAGACGTAGCCTACTAGTCTTCACTCTTCAGGGTCCCGGACTATAAAAGCACACCTCCGCAGATCAAGGGCACACACACAGCTGATTATCCAACCGTTTAATTACAGTTATCAGCTATTATTAGAGGGAAGCCTAGCTGCTGCATCGAGATGGACCCCAGCAAGTATGCTGTTTTCCTGTTCCCTTCAAGTTATCTAGCCTGCATGGGAATGAGGTTCTCTGGGAGAGATATGCGCGGAATTACAAACCTCTGACTGACTCGGTTTGTTCAGCGTGTCGAAGTAGTACTACCTTGCCAGTGCCTGATATACATAGGCTACTAAATGTGCAAAAAGTCGCTTCTACGTTAGAAACATCAAATTACGCGCTTACCTTTTAGCGGTGACACTTTCAGAGCAGATTCATCCAAAGGCAGTGTAATCCAAACATTGAATGACAAGTAGTCGTTCTCCCCTGCGCGTCAATAATGTAGAGGAAAGACTCTTTCTTGCTGCTTTTATAGCCTTCTCACTCCTTTTAATTCCCTATTTTTTTCCTCGTTATACGAACCCCTATGGCCCTATCTAGCTTTTTGGTGGCTTTCTTCTTGCATTGTCCTGCTGGCTGCTGCTCCACGCACGGCTATAGTTAGTAGGTGACTACTGAGCGAGGGAAGTCCACACGGTGTGGCTGATACAGTGCCTGGCCGAAGGTGTGCGTGCTGCTGATGGAGGCTAGTGTGTGCATGCGCGCGTGTGTCTCCCCTGGTTATAATAGAGGAATGCCGAGCGGAGCGACAGAGAGAGAGAGCAGCTCAAGTTCGAGAGAGAGAGAGAGAGAGAGAGAGAGACTGGGAGAGAGGTGTGTGTATGTGTGTGTGTGTGTGTGTGTGTGACTGTGTGTGTGTGTGTGTGTGTGTGTGTGTGTGTGGGGGGGGGGGGGGGGGGGGGTGTGTGTGTGTGTGTGTGTGGGGGGGGGGTCGTTGTCAGCGTATGATTAACTGATTATATTGGGTGCTAGTGGACTGGTCGTGAATCGTGATTGGGACAAAAGCAGTGTGAGCGTGGGCCCGGGGTGGTGTGGTTGGTGGTGCATGCATGGGTGAGGGGTACTTGGAGGGGGAGCATCTTCATCATGCAAGATAGAGCCAGCACCCCCCATACAGAGCAGAGCCAGAGAGACACATCTGTGGGTATTGGAAAATATTCCAATTGGAGAAACAGGACCACTTTGAATTTGTGTTTCGATTAGTTTATTGTTTATTGTTTATAAGGATCCCCATTAGCTTTTGCCTTGACAAAAGCTAGTCTTCCTGGGGTCCGACACAGACAAACATTTAGATTTAACATAGGCAATACTTACAATTGTTTACAAACACTAACTCAAAATAAAACATAGTAAAATAAAAAATAAAATAAGAAAATAAAAAACATAGGAGAAATAAAAAACAAAGAAACATAGCAAAACATCACTTTCAACACATTATATTGAGTTAGACTGGAGCTCTGAAAAATATTTAAATTAGGCTAGGCCTATAGGGTTATTAATTATTCAATTATAAATTCAGGTGAGCATGATATTAAATCCAAAAACCAGACATTTTCCTTTATTTCAAACTTTTTTTGTAGCTTTTGGTAATTTTTTAATCACACACAAATAGACATATTAATGAATGTAGCCTGGCCTGGGCCATGGCTCAGTGGTCCAGGCACCTTGGCTGGCAATCCAGTCTGGCAGTGTGCCGCGGGTTCCCCATCCCCCTCCCCATCTCCTGTCAGCCTACTGTCTGTCCCTCCATAAAAATATAAAAGAAAGGCGAAAGCCACAAAAAAAAACATTGTTTTTTAAATGTAGCCTATACATTTTTATTTATTTTGTAATGATTAATAATTGTTTTTGGTCACATTATCAACCCAGGCACATCAAAGTGCAGAAACAGAATACAAAGAGTGCAAGTCCTCGCCAGGGTTGGGTGGCCTATAGGGCTGTGTCAGTCGTGGCGTGGGCTGCAGCTGGCAGAGCGCACAGAGGTCATAGGGAAATATCGTTTCCAAAACATCCATAGTAACTTTTCACATGTGGTGTGCAGTATGCAGAAGTGAGAGCACTTTTGGTGATGCACTTCATAGACAATAACTTCATATCCAGTGACGGAATGGATGAAGTGATTTCTTTTTTTCTTTACAATTGAGGTGTCTGAACAAAAACAAACCGGGAAAAGGACTGGTGATCGAGTGCCAAATCAAAATGCTAAACGAAACCAAAAGCCTGCTGACTAAACAAATTAACGTTTCTAACAAAATGAAAAACACTAATCATCAACCAAAAGTATAGAGAGTAGCACACACACCTAACCTCATTACTATGTGAGAAAACTTTAAGGGTACCCCAATTCTGATCATTCCCTGTTAAAATCAATAGAAGCCGTCATCTCATGGTGGAAGGGACGCACGAGCACACACAGTCACACACACACACACACACACACACACACACACACACACACACACACACACACACACACACACACACACACACACACACACACACACACACACACGCACACACACACACACACACACACACACACACAGATCTATTGCTTGAGGCATGGTCAAAGTTCACAAAAGTTGAGCTCCAAGCAAGGCATGCAGAAGATGCGAACCACAAACAAAATATTTCTAAAAGCTGAAAAATGTACAGTATTCGAAAGCCTGAAAGCTCGTATCCCTGTGATGCCTGCAGCGGCAGCCAGCATTGAATAACCCTATAGACATACATACATTTTCAACCCATGCATTGTATTGGTCCTGGTAGGCAGGCTTCTGAACTGTCCACAGCCCACTAATGGCACACACAGTGACTAGACCCAAATGTTGATCTTATAATGAGGTTTGTGCGTGACTGTTCACACCAAACCTGGCCACCAAACCTGAGTGCAAAACTAAATCTGCGTCCATGTCCATACACGTCTGTGCACAGCCGGCCATTCATTAACATGGGAAACTTGGTGTCCGCTGTATGTGTTACATGTATGCCTTATAGGCATACTGGCCTATAAGGCACTCTACTGTAAGTGCATGCGTGCGTGCATACGTGTGTGTGTACACTGTATGTCTAACATGCTTAGTAACATGCATCAGCGTGGTGGAGGTATTGGCAAAAAGTAATTAAATGCAAGGGGGTTAGAGGAGGTTGTGTGTGTGTGTGTGTGTGTGTGTGTGTGGGGTGGGGGGGGGGGGGCACAACAGTAGCTTAATCTTAAAGCAGGAGGAGTGCATCAGCTGTTTCCTCCCTCTGCTAATACCCCCAGCAGAATAACCCCTCAAAGAGAGACCAGCTAATAAAGAACCCCCAACCCCCCTCCCTCTGTTCCCACTGGGGAGCGCCACAGAGAATGGCGCGTAACGACATCCACACATCAAGCTTTCAAAGGACTCTTTCAAAGGCAGTCGTCGCCGACCATGACCTAAATTCTTGGTATTGCCATGTCTTTGCATCTTTCTAAATGCACCCCTTCACCTTCTGTTTTTGCTTCCTCTCTGTTCCTTCCGTCAACACAAAGCGGCACAATTTGGCTATGCAGACTCTTGGCTATGCTGTTTTCACACGGGCAGATGCAAAACTACAGTCTACCATTCATTGTCAATGGAAGCCAGCAACATGAAGATGCAAAGATGCATGCATCCGGTCTGCTGCCAATAAAAACACCTGCAAATACACTGTGTAGCTTTGCATCTGCCCATGTGAACGCAGCATCTGTCTCGTGACTGTGTCAGTCTCTCTCTCTCTCTCTCTCTCTCTCTCTCTCTCTCTCTCTCTCTATTCACTGACTAGTGACTACTTTGGGCACGTTGGGTAAGGTTTGACAGACTCTGATGAAAAGATGTAAAGTGCATGCTTGTGTGATTGTTTTTAAAGCTTTCCTATTGTTTCCCCTGTCAACGATAGCATTTATACCTACTACATACAGTAACTTTACATATTATTTATGAATTGCATATTTTCATAATGGCCAGCATAGCCACTATTGCACTATAGCTCAGTGCCGGTCCACGCACATTTTATGAACAGTCAGCCGGTCCGTGATAACAGAAAGGTTGGGAACCCCTGGTGTAACAAGCACATACAGACTCAACTCTGCTGAATGGCCCACTGGCCCCGTCTGCACAGTTCTCCTGAGGACTGTAACCACCAGGCCCTGATGAGATGAGTGAACACCGGTGTGATTAATCGCTCACTGCAGCTGTAAGGCGAGGGGACGGCAGTACCTGGTGGAGAGGCAAAGTCTGCACTCTGCAGTCCAATTCTCATTATTTTACTTACATCCTTACTCGTTTCCTGACGTCCCTCTTAATGACGTGAGGATGAGATGTGAAGGTTTGGGGATTGACAGAGGATTCAATCTCTCTCAGTGAAGCTTCATTTTGAAGCAACGTGAAACACTCATGAAATCGGTGTGCGTGTGTGTGTGTGTGTGTGTGTGTGTGTGTGTGTGTGTGCGCGTGTGCGTGCGTGCGTCCAGAGGCGCTAATCTCGCTAACCGCTGCAGCCAGACAGGCAATGGTGGAGTAGGCTACAGGGTGCAGAAAACAATTGTTTACCTTGGATAGTGTGGGTTGTCATTTATTGGGCTGAAAGCTTGTCTACGTTTGGATATAACTCTCTGTCTGCGAGGGCGTGTGCTGAGCTAATCGTACACTTCTGGACTGATCAGCACCATATGGGGCTGTGTCCACAGTAGCCCTGAAACATGACTGTTATGGATGAGCTTCAACCTGTTTTGCGCACGTTCTCCATATGTGCCCCGTAAATGTTCAGATTTCAAATGTAAAGGTCATACAAATGTAAAGGTCATACATACAAGGTCCCCATGGCCACGGATGTTACAATACTGTACGATTCCGCAGAAGTACCCGTATCTTCTGTATTGTTCAATAAATGGCATTTTAATCTGATAGGTGGCCAGTTTCTCATAGAGTTACGTACTAGGGTGCAGTAGAGTAGCCTAGCTACAACCGATTGAAAACATATAAAAACGAGAAAACAGCCATCGGATTAAAATGCTTTTTATTGAACATTACGGAAGATAAGCGTACTTCAGTGGGGTAGGTAGAGTATAACATCTGTGTCATTGGGGTAAGTATTTGAAATTTGAAAGTTTATGTAGCCTAGATGTATGGGGCAAATATGGAGTGCAAAAAAACAGGTTGAATCTCATCTAAGACAGTCGTGACAGATGACAGACGTTCAGATGACAGATGACATCCAGAGCACAAAACAGCAAGAAGCGTATGTTCAATGATTGTGGGTGTGATTAGTGTGTACTGCAAGAATTGTGTTTTCAGTACATATAATTATTTACATCAAAATGTTCACATGGCTCCCACTGCAGATTACTAAGAATGATCTAAGGCAAGCTGTGCAATTTATACCTTTTTATATTGAGCTATGACCATTAATTTGTTCAGACCCACATTCTTCCACCCTCTAAATGTCCACTAAATAATTGCACCTTTTTAGGTCATCATCTTAAAGGCAGAGTGCACTTAAAGGTATTTCTCATGCATTTATTCATGATGGATCTTTGAACATTTCATATTTTATGCCAGTTGGCTAATTTAGTGCTTTAGTATATTGTTTCACATAAAGACGCCAGGCACTCCCTCAGGTTCTCACCGATGTGCTGCGGCACGTTTTAAAGTCTACAGAGCGGTCGGACCGTGGGCTCTCAGTGGTCAACCACATCTCCATATCTACATACTGTATGGGCATGTCGGGCAAGACACTCCCTTGGGTGGTCGGCAATGCCCATGTCGATTTTGAAGTTGATCGGACATTTCTCGAGATATGTGAACTACAGACACGTACGCACGGACGGACAGACAAACAGAGATTTCGTGCATTCATAGCTCAGAAGTTACAATTTTGTCCGATGAATGTTTTTGGTAACTACAGATATTCACTGAAATCCCACATGTATACACTACTACAGTACAGTACAGGCAACATTTCTAAGTTGCTGCTCATGACAGTAGACACAGTGACTAATATATGTGACTAATGTGACTAATGTGTGACTATAGACTTAAGAACTCCTTTATCCCAAGGGCCATTAGACTATAATGAATCAATGGGGGCCGTGGGAGGGAGACGAGGAGGGAGGGGGTTGGTCCATTTATTTGCTTTGGTTTTTTTGGTGTTGTACTGATCTGTACTGTATCTGTAGCCTGTCATTGACAGACTCATATATTTGCACTGGCAGGCTTTAACAGAAGCCCAATATTCCTTCCATGTCCTAGCATGTGAATCGTGACTTTTAATATCAATTGTATTTAATATCTATAATTGTATTTTATTACTTTCATTGTCATAACCACCTATATTGTCTTTCAACATGGCAGCAGGCAGTTAAAATAAAATGAAAAGAGAGAAATAATAATCTCAGTTGTAAATGAAAGTAACTCGGTACAGTATACGATTCTCTTTGATCAGAGGAATGACTCAAGACTTGCCATAGTGCAGGTCCTTTTTTGTTTGTTTACGATTTAGGGCATTGGGAACATACCGTCTGTCTCCCTTCAGAAATAGATTTTCATCTGCAGTGACACCAGTGTTAAGGATGAACGATAGCGCTGAACTGTGTACATACAAATGAACCAAACCATCTGTCAAAATTACATGAGAGTTATATGTTCAAACGCAAATCTTACTTTCTTTCTATAGTTTATATTTGAATGTGTTATTGATTGGTTGATTCTCCAAATATTTATATTCCAATACTGTACTTTATTTTGTCATATTTCTATTTCATTCTGTTGTTTTGATTTGATTTGATTTCTCAAGTTTTATATAAAACACTCTGTTTAGTTGTTTATATGATGATGATGTTTGCTATTATTATTATTATTAGAATCTAGTTATGATGGAGAAAATACCGCTCAACTGCACTGGCCCTCCCCAGATCAACCCCTGTCCAGATGGTGTGCATAACCCTACAGGACTCATTTTTTTAATCCTCTTGTCATCTATGCCTGGTTGAAAAATAATATTCTATGTGGTTTTGGTCTCCTTGTGTTCTAAAGCACTGTGTTGTTTTTTTTGCTTGGTGGACCCCCCCTCCCCTCATGACGCCCCCTAGGCAACTGCCTGTTCTGTCTGATGGGACGCTGGCGCAGTCGGCGTGGTACTGTGTGCAATGACCAGTGCAACGCTGTCCACACGTACCATTGAAGGCTTTTCTATTTCAACACCTGCTCAAGATCAGGTTCAAGGTCACCTTGTGGCGGGTCACAGCAACACACTGTATGACACAGAATGGCATGAGGCCATTGTGCAGGACTCTTCCAATGGCAATGCAATACTCGCATCATTTTGAATGTGGAATCATTGCTTGAGACATCACCATATCAAAAGTCACCATGCAGTGAATTCTAATGCATATACAGTATATGGTCTATATCAGCTCTGGGAGTATTTACACTTTGAAAGTGATGCACAACAATAATTTGAAACGAAATGCATTTGGTTTCAATTTTAATTGGCCACCAGAGTACAATGTGATAGCTAATTACTTCTTCTTACATTTTCCACATTAAAGCTAGTTACATGTATAGTATTTGATGATACACTGTGCTTCTGTCAGAGCATGCAATTGAGGGTCACAATGTATCTCAGTGTTATATCATCAGTGCATGCTGTGATATCAATCATGTTGTAAAAGTTAGTTCTATCCATGTACTGATTATATTTACAAATGGTGGGTTTTGACACGTTCATTTCATGTGTCATCTTGAACAACTGAACCTTATACTTCACTTCTCAAAGCAAGGGACAGTTTATGAAGACTCCGTAAGTCCGTATCTCAATTGTCTTCATCAAGTATTCAAGTATTATACTTCAATTCAATTAAATTTGTGTGTCAAATCACAAGTTTTCTCAACACACTTATAGCAAGTTATGATAAAGAAAACTTTATTGTCCATTAAATTGACATAAAATGGAAATTCATCATTGGCACACCGGCAGTCAGTTACAACAATAACACATTACAATTACATTAAAATGCATTCACATTAACACATCAACAGTGATCATGAGCAGTGGGGATTAGACTATTTAAACATTTATTCATTTAAAATGTCCACAGCAGTTGGCACAAACAAAGTTTTGTAACCTTTCTTTTTAGCCAATTTTGCCCTAAGCCTCCTGCCCGATGGCAATAAGTCAAATTCAGAGTGAAGAGGATGGGTAGAATCATTGTAAATCTGAATTTCTTTTTTGGTTATGGAGCGGTTGTATATGTCCTGAAGTTGCAATTGTTTCTTGTCTCCAATGATTTTACTTGCCTGGTTGACTACCTGCAGGGTGAGCTTGTTTTTATCTCTAACTGAGAGATTCCCAAACCAGGACACGATGTTTAAAGTGAGAACACTCTCAGTGAGTGATCTATAGACCATGGTCAGGGTGTGTTTACTGGCATTAAAACTTCTCAGTTTCCTGAGAAGATAAAGCTGCTGCCTTGCCTTTTTGTAGATGTTATCGGCATTGGTCTGAAAGGTGAGTTTATTGTCTATGGTCGTTCCCAGATATTTTTAAGTCACTGACCTGCTCCACTTCCTCCCCCCTCATAGTAACAGGCCTAAAGATTATTTGTTACTATAATTTCCATAACATAAATCTAGGTACATTTTGACCCGGAACACCACAAATGTCAGTGCTATGATCAATGATATGCAATTACAAAAGAACACAAGCAATTTAGGTGTGTTCTAATATTAGTCTGTTATAGCCAGATAACATAATTACCCATTTTATTCATATAGGAATTAGGAATTAGGAAATGTAATGAATGGTTATTTTTGTTATATTTTATTGTGGCGTATGATGGGTGGTCCAAATAAATAACATTTAAGACAGTGTTTACGTGTGGTATCAATGTATAAGTAGCTATGAGGTGAAAAACTATTGATAATCATAGTTTTTTTCTGTATTTTCTGGTTCAAATTTGACCCGCTTACAAACGATGTGGGCAGCTTTCTAACAACATGCAAGGGGTAAGAGAATAATTTAAATATCTCTGATATGATTCATTTGACCTTGCGTTCAGATAACGTGCTTTAGCTTTCAATTATCCAAGTCTCTGTAGCACACTTGAACACATAATCACAACAAACAGGGTTAAGCTTTGAACTTAGCTTTGAACTTGAACTCAATTTGCATTCATGACACAACACTAAACTAGTTTCGTTTGCTCTTTTCATCCTATAGGGTCGATAGGGCTTAACAGATGGATATTAATTAGGTGGCTTTCAGTTGTTTGTTGATCCATGGGGCAGGACCCAAAAATAGGTTATGTGGTGCTCTGATGGAGATTTGATTTTAGCATTGGATATTCATAAATAGCAGATATACAAGTGCGCCACGCTGCAAGCTTGTACACTGCTATTCTTGAACATTTTTGAAAGATCTTGAAATCTTTTTTCCCCCCCCTCTGTTCTGGGTGGGGTACACAAAACATTTCCAGATGGGCCTGCAGCGCTATATATATATATATATATATATATGATTTGGAATGCATTTGTTGAATTTAGGTCTTAATGGGAGGGGTATATTAGAACATACATTAGAAAACAAATGCAGTCCTGACTTCACAGTCAGCATAAAACAATGTGGGTCCCGGTGTGACGACAGCTATACTATACTGCTATACAGTACAGCTTTGCCAAAATTAAATTGCATCATGGTGACCTTCATGGCTTTTGTTTTGTGGGTGTAACCTCACAAAGTTAGCATTTCCACTAGATGCCAGCTGGCCAACGTCCCAGCCAAATGGAAGTCTATAAGAAGACAACATCTTAACAGGTCACTGCAAAGATAAAGTTTAGTTGAGGTTCATGGGCATTCTATATATACTGCATTACCTGGCTGACTGTGAGCTAAATGTAGCCTACCCTACTTTCTTTCGTTATTCCAGGAGAAGTATACAGAGTACCTCCTGCTGTGAGTGAGCACTCCCTATAACATTTTTGCTTTGTTGACGCTTTTCCCAGAGAATCAACCGCTGTGTGTTCCATTCTCATGAGCTATGGGGGGGGGGGGGGGGGGGGGGGAATTAAGCTTTAGCAGGGAAAAGGGAAAACAGTAAGAAAATGTGGACGTCATTATTTATTATGTAGTTGTTCTGGTGGAAGATCAACTCTGAATTGAATTGCATATTTTATTCTACTATTATAATTCTATGACATATTTGATGTATTTTGTATCAATTTATCCTTTGTCTGGACTGCTGTGTGTGTGTGTGTGTGTGTGTGTGTGTGTGTGTGTGTGTGTGTGTGTGTGTGTGTGTGTGTGCTCACCCGTGCGAGTGCATGCGTGTGCATTTGGGCAGAAAATAACGGACCCAGGTGTGCTTCTCATTAGATTCTGAACTAATGGAATAGTCTGTCTGTCTGTCTGTCTGTCTGTCCGCCCACCCCCAGCAAGCAGGCTTGAGACAATAAGACCAGCCAATCCCTGGGGATGTCTGGCCCAGAAGGGAGTGGGCCAGCTGGAAAGCCAGGGAAGGCTCTGCTCTTCTCATGTCCTCCTCTCTGACTGACTGCAATCACCAGGAACAAAGACCTTAGGCATTCGCTCTTAGCACAGTTACAATTCTGAGGATCGCCTGGATGAGGCACTTTTGCTTCTGCGTGTCTTTCCCTTTCCTTCCCGCTGCCTCACACTGGCGACGGGGACGTAATGGGGGAGACGGCCTGAATTACAGTATATGCTGTCCCTTTGTTGGATGTTCATAAAAATCACTGAGTGGTGCAACCCCCCCCCCCCCCCCCCCCCCCCCCCCACACCTCCACCTCTCTCTCTCTCTCTCTCTCTCATTAGCAGGCAACAGTGCAGCACTATCCCACTCTCTGTTTCTGGCACAACAGCGCCCCTACTGGTACTCATTATACTGGTGCTCATTAACCAACACATAGGTGAACACACGGACACAGACATTGCTGTTCCTTGGAGTGGTTACACCACTCAAAAAGAAAAGAAAAAAAGAATAAAGAAGAACATAATTGAATGCTTTGGCTTAAAGCAGCGGCACAAATGAGTCACTGTGATGGAGGAAGCAATATTTACAACTAGCCACGTATATGGGAGCACAGTAACAAGATTTAGATCGGTCCTGACACTGCCAGTGAGCAGCCTCTTGTTTTTCTCCATCCCTGTGTGGAATCCATTCTGGCACCGGCATCCACCTCATCCACGTTCTAGAATCATGGCAGGGGAATTAACTCTCATTACCACCAGCCTCTCACAATCACGATACATCAGGGGGCAAGAACAAGAAAAATACAAACAGGGATAATAACACGCAACACAGGTCTGCCGCTAACTGCAATCACAGCCTGCGCAGGAAATGAGACATCTAATCAGTCGCTTAAAGGCTTAACGCGCCGACCTACTGAAGGAGATTAAGCACGCTCTTTGTGTGGCGAGGCCTGGCCTGGGAGGGTCTGCCCGGTCCCCCCGATGATGTTTCCTCTGTTCCTCCAGCAGGAGGACCAAAACAAAGCAGAGCGCAAAAAAAACAAAATGGCAGAAGCATTACCTGCAGCGTGGGGTTAAACGATATAGAACACACTGTATATAAGGTATGTATTGGGGTCGGGGGTGGGGGTGGGGGTATAGGAGACAGTACAGGCAATTTGAGAGAATGCTGTGAGCATGTCACTGTTATTGCCCTAAAAATAAAATGGGGTCACATTTTCCTTGGAGGTGGGAGCGATGAAAAAGAGAAGGAGAAAAAAAAGTGCCTCGAAGTTCTGGCCGATTTGACAATTTGATCAGCAGTCTCTGGCGAGTAATCAGTCCTGGCAGACACAAGCCCACTCCTGTCAGTGCCACAGGCCCCCTGTGAAATGAGCCTATATTACTCGGCTGCCGTGAGGGGGGCTGAGGGATGGAGCTCTGGGGCACACATCGGGTGAAGGTTTTGCAGGAGATGCAGTAAGCACTGCATGTGGAGGGGGGGATGGAAGCGACCAGTGTGAAATCCAACCCCCTGCAGAGCGAGAGGCATTGTATTATACCGTATATATTTAGCGGCGGTGAGTCAGGGAACAACTGGCGAGGGGCGGAGGGATTTGGTGGCGGAAACTATTCTCAAAGTGGGGCCCCGGGGGACCGCCAGGGGTCCTTGTAGGCATTCCAGGGGGTCGCCGCAAAACAAAATTGTTAAATATAGCATCACAATCAGTTGAACCATGACTTTAACTCTATATTATATACTGTATACTTCAGCTAATCAAAAATACCATAGGCCTATCTCCAAGCAATCTACAAGCATCTACAAGATCTCCAAGCTCACCCGGTGTGAGCTCAAAGATCAGAGGTTTATATATTTTTTAAGTTGAAAACATAATAGGGAATTGTTCTTCTATTGGCCCTGGCACATTAATGTTTACCACTGTTCTAGTCTATGCCAGCTTTGGATTGTGCCCTCTTATATGAAAAGGTTTCTTCCTGCTGTCAACAAGCATGGCCTTTCTCTACCTCTAAAGAGAAAGCTGAACCCATGCATGTATCTGTGCAGCATGCCACAGTACGTATAGTTAAAATATTTAAGGGATGTGACGAGTCTCATTTGTCATTTCACTCAATCATGCATATTTGTGATGTTCAATCTAATCCCACGCATTCGTTTTTTTCTCATGCTGGCTGGTTTTTAGTTTGTGAACGACCTGTCCTGACCGCAGTAATGCATGGCAGGCAATTCCATCTGTCTATGTCTGTCAGAAAAACAACGATTGCTGGATATCCGTAAAACTTGGTGGGAATTATTCGTTTCTGTGTTGCCCTGAGGTGATTATTAACATTTTGGGTTGAACGGTTTACTTTACACCATCAGGGATGCGGCCGGGCTCAAGCTTGGCTCAGGGAGGGAGTGGGAGCACGTCACACATGCCATGCAGAGTCTAGGAACACTTTCTGGTCAGTAAGGGGTGAAACACCAGGTCAGGATGGCACCCATCCGAAGACCCTGCAGATGGTGCCTTGGCACCAGCTGAGGTGCCTAAGCCTCGGGCAGAATTGCAGAAAAGCATCATCCTGTCAACACAATAAGATCAACAGTAAAACTCGGTGGACAAAATCCCTTGAAACTTAGTGTGAATTAATCAGTATCCTTCCCTCAAGATATGATGAACTTGTTTGGGTCAAAGATGTCTCAGTGAGACCTAGAACAAGAGATGTTAGTTGGCAGGGATATTAGTAGGTAAGGAGGCACATTATTTTCAGCTGTAGGTCTTAATCTTGTGCTTTAATCTAGAAAGAAAATAAGTCTATTCTTAGCTAATTGATTTTTCTTCAGCAACAATACCTAAATCATTTCTACCTCATTTGTTATGTCATAAACATTATAGGTATACTCCTGGTCAAATATTACTTAACTGCAAGTGTACTAGAGTACTAACTTACTTTAAAAAATATATATCAATACATTGCTCTACTTAATAGAAAATGTCCCCCAAAATGTAAAAATAAATAAATGAAACCGGACATTATTATTTTTTAAAGGAAAAAAAGGGCCACAATGCGATGTGTTGTACATCAGCTAATTTATTTTAATCTTTTACTTCCTAAAACGTACAAAAAGGTACAATATTTATCAGGTAAATGCACTTTTTGTTACTAGTGTCCACCACTGTGTATGTAAATGAATGTGGGCGTGTGGTGGTTGAGAACTTGAGAGAGCCACCCACTCTCTCACCGATAGCCTACACTAAGATGATTTAATTTAGGAAAATGATCAACTCATTTGGAACTGTAATTATGGTGTGGTATGTACTGTAATTCAATGTCTCATGCCAAGCCATTTCAATGCAAAATTCCATATTTCCCAGACCTAATTTAGAACCTGTTGTGTGTTTTCCACTGAAAATAATATTGGTTCCGAACCCCAAAAACGCAATTCAGGCTGTTTGTCTACATCTATGATGAGCGTCATCATTGTAATTTACCACTCTGGGATTGAAGTAGTGTTGTTAATCACTGTATTGTGTTTCATTATTCTGTAGGTTACAACCTGTGAAGCGTAATCGTGCCGGGATGTATTATGTCTCACGGAAACAAACAAACAAACAAAAAATGACTCTGTTCATGTAAAATGAAAGTGCAAGTTTAAATGTGTTTTATACATCTCAAAGGAATGTCATGTATGCGTGGGTGTCAACACCCGCTGCATTCATGATGTATACGTAATTGCAACGGTTCTGCTTAAAACTGGAGGAAGAGCAGGCTGATTTGCTAGAAACTAAGCGCCAAGGTTCCAAGATTCCTGAATGGAACTGGTTCTGGAACCAATGTTTTTCTTTCTTATTTTTTTTGGTTGAAAAAACGGCCAAACAGCATTCACGCGCACCTGTTCCCCTTAACCAGGTGAGAGAGGGCGGTATGAAGAGCCATGGATATAGCATTGTCTGTGGATCGTTAGAGCATTCCAACATGCCACCGCACGCCTGGTCTTCAACCTCCATCTGTTCCAGCGAGGAAGGTAGCACACGAAGGAACAGATGTAATTTAATCTCACCAACCTCTCAAAGCATAAACTGACAATAGAGGTGAGGACGATAGGTCTCCAGTCATTCAGACGTGATGCCGTGGAGTGCTTGGGGGACAGGAACGTGTGGAGGCCTGTGGGGTCCACAGGCGGGGAGAGGGAAAGATGCCATCATCAGGCAGTAGTTCCAGGAACCATTTAGGGCTCGCTTCCATGGCAACGACTACCAGCATCTCCTTGAGAGCAGCTGGTAGAATGCTATTGAATGTTGATGGTCTTCCAGCACCATATTGCCATTTGTTAAGATTACATTTTTTTAATAATTCCCATATTTCAATATTTAAAAATGTTCAGTCGGATATGTATATGTTTTGAGGCTAAAATACATTCAAATACAGTAGCTGTATAATGTCTGCAAATAATCCCCACAGTATAGTGTATTTCTAGCTAGTGATGATGTGTGATGGGGGGGAAGCGCCAAAGGCCTGCCCCGTTAATGGAGGCGGGCCAAATTGGATGTTACAATGAGGACGAGAAGCATGTAATCTCTCCGCGGTGCGAGCGATGCCAGGGAAACAGCTTTTTTCTGTTTACTCCACCGGCCGAGGATTTAGATTCTTCCATCCCAGTGATCACGGCTGTTGCCCCCTTCACAAGGTCATTATGGCTTGAATTCCAACAGTGTGTTCAATCTGTGGATGCATTTTCATTCCTCTTCTTTCACCACCTGTCACTGTGTTGGGAGACGACATACCCTTCTCATGGCCTTCGGCATGCTCACA
Organism: Protomyctophum bolini; assembly: GCF_963924005.1. NCBI lineage: Eukaryota > Metazoa > Chordata > Actinopteri > Myctophiformes > Myctophidae > Protomyctophum > Protomyctophum bolini. Next base: position 20,808,146 of record NC_137882.1, read on the forward strand.
GAAGCCATCCAAATGATACAGAATGCCGCTGCCTGCGAGCCTGGTCTTCAATCGCCAAAAGTTTTCATGTCTCCCCCTTTTGTGTTCCCTTCACTGGGGGCGTCCGGTTGCTGCCCACACCCACAACGAAACACCCGGTTCAAAACAGTAGTGATGGCCTACAAGGCAATCAATGCCACAGCACCCCCTTATATTCAAGACATGATCCGACCCCACACTGCTCAATTACATCAGCTAACAGGAAGTCTTCTTGAACCTATGAGACCCTTTCTAACATGTCCTCGTCTAGTTATTCCTTTTTTCTTGAATCCCTTCTTTTCACCTTTTGGATAGATATTAGTTATAATATTTACTGATTACTGTATGTTCACATATTTGTTCACATATTTGTGTTTCTTACATTTGGCACCCCGTTTGTTATGCCTCCAGCTCTGCCTCCTCTCATTTGGTCAGTAATACCACTGTTGACAAACCATACAGCATAGCCTGTCTCACTACCGTCTTTCGGTATGGCTGGTACCCTTCTGTCACAAATCTATGATCTATAGAACGTAATGCACTTGAAATGTTTAATACCAGTGTCGTGTCATGACATCATGGTTGAACTGTAATCAGATTACCAATAATCTGCTTAATTGCTGTAATCTATTATGGTTGCTGAGAAAAGATACGTATGATTAACAGACTGTATAGGTGAGATGATTTTAGATATTTCACTGTGGATTTAGCTGACAGTGTATATGCCTCTGAGTGTTGAATGCTACAGTTTGCCTTTTGTTTGAACTTCCTCTGCCCTTATGCTTCTCCCTTTATGAGCCAGACCACATTTCTCCTTTTATGAGCCTTCTCCTCTTTTGCCAAGCTGTCCGTGTAAATACTAATTTGTACCACTCGGTTAAATGAAGGCTGAATAAAGAAGACAAACTTTCTTTTCCCACTGTCACGATGGAAATCATACCAAAATTGCTCCAAATAGTGTATGAATTCTGGTCTGCACTAAATTATTAAAGAGCAAGGCAACTCTTTACGTTGTGTAGATGTGTTATTGGCCTAAATATGTTTCCATGGCCTGCAGCGTCAATCGGTAATATTGGTCATGTGGCTAATGAGCCATGTGAGTCATGATTAGACTCAGATGCTGCTTGAGCACGAGGTAACTGTGGGCTGGTTATCGTTCAGAGTTTAATTTGTTACTGAATGAGAGGATTTTTTGGCAGTGCTGCCTGGAAATCAGGTCATTAGACTGTTGCCTACTTTCTCTACCTGATTAGTTTGGCATTGTGTCAACAGAAAACAGGAGTCACCCTGCTCCTGCTGGAGCATCCATCCCTTGCTGCATGCATCATCCATGTGAAGCACGGATTCAATGATGCATATTCATGTAGATTATGTAGGGGGGAGAGAGAGAGAGAGGGAGAGAGAGAGAGAGAGAGAGAGAGAGAGTACTTGACTTCTCTGAGCTTGACGTGAGGAAGGTGTGAACATCAGGAAAGCAGCCAGCCGAAATAACATCTACGAGCGGGTCATCAAAAGACCTGGAGGGGCCCTATTTTGCACGCCGTCATATGCCTTGTGACTAATCTAATTGGGCATTTTTTATTATTTCGAAAATACATAACATCTACATTCTACAAGCTCACAATGTGTCGCTTTAGATTGGCTATTTCCACCAGCCCAGGTCCAGTCCATGGCACTGTACCTACGTAGTATGCTTCAAAACGCTTCTTTGACCATGTTTAGGCACCATGTTTAGGCACGCCTGTAGAGAACATAATGTATATGAATGCTGTTTGTGGACTACAGTTCATTATTTATTACAATAGTTCATGCTTGAACGTCAGGGGGGAAACATAAAACATGGTATAGATGATCGTGGACTGCTGTATGCAATGCTAGAGGTTCTACTACACCCTCCGTCATGATGAAAAAGACATTACAGGGTGTAATATGGGGTATAATGCCTCAGTGTGCACCATGCCGAGCGCTTGACATATAGAAAATGCACAAAGAGACTGTAAGGAGGCTTGACAATGCCAGTATCATGTCATGCATTTATAAGATTCAGACAAAGTCTGAGAGAAGGTCCTGTAATTGATTTACTCTGCTACCACACAGAACAACTTGAAAGAAAGAGAGGTGATTCCTAAACAAGTAAAGCCCAAACCACACCAAAGGGTCGGGTTGGGACAAACTGTTTTTAAGGTAGACCACACCAATGCAACTCATTGCAACTCAACGAGTTGCATTGGTGTGTTTTACCGTAAAAACCATTTGTCCCAACCTGACCCTTTGGTGTGGTTTGTGGCTTTAAGAGAGACCATAGATAAAATAAATGCTAGATGACTCGCCCGCGCTGCTGGCCAATGGATATCGACGTCGCTACGTGGCGGCCATCTTACTGGGGTGCAGCTCGCTCACTCATAACATTGTGTCTATTGGGAATGTACTTTTTAAATAACCATAACTTGCTAGCCTGATTGTCAGACTCTGATCGAGCCTCCAGCTCAGTCGAGTGGGCGGGGTCTATGGGCTGGAAACCAGGCTAATAACTTGCTCAATTTTCAACCGATTTGGTTTGGTTTGTTATAAACGTCAGAGATACAGCATACTTATATGCTTTTATATGATGTTCCCCTAAAAATAACATTAAGCAGATAAGCATCCTGAATCATAGCCACATTGATAACGTTTGCAATAAACCAATCCGTTTGAAAATCCGTCAAGATTTGAGCGAGTTGAGTATTTTAGTTTGAGCTGCCATAGAACATACAGCAAGATGGCCGCCGGGTGAACTACGTCGGACACTGCAGCACAATCCAGGGTGTTCAACTCTGAAGGTGTAAAATTGACCTTTCACAGTCTACTCTGTCAGAGCATTCCAGATTTTTTTTATGTGAAAACCTAAATGTGTGAACTTTTTTGTTTTTTCCCCACTCGCTGTCAATAACTAGGGAATGGGGACACTGAAGTTTTCAGAGTACAGTCAATGCTTCTGCTTCATAAACCCCAAACACCCTCAGTATACCATTAGTTTAAGGTCATAAACACCTGAGCGGATGCAGAGCCTGCCACTTTATAGATTGAATCGGCAAGCTGTTCTTTTACACAGAGCCGTTTGGTGTGACCATAAACCCTTGCTGCATATGTTCATATTCCAGAACACATTGTTTGTTAAAAGGAACACATGCATGCATGCAAACACGCACCTGCACGCGCACGCGCACACACACACACACACACACTTGTTTTAGTTCACTTTTTACATTTAACAATATGCCATTTGCTGCATACTCCAGTAAGTGCAAAATGTTTTATCACATGGAGCTAAATTGAATCCAGCAATATTGCAGGCGCTTCGAGCAAACAGTCTGTGATCACACATTCTTAGCATTTACAACTTTCTCCCCGTAAGGAAATCAAAGGCTTCAGATGTTACTCTGTTTATGTCGACCAGGGAAATTGCAAAGGCACTTTGTCTTCCTTCCTCAAGACATTATATAAACACATAAAGACTGCGAATTATGAAACCCATCATTCCTCTTTTTAAAACTTCTAAGGAAAACAACTAAACATACACCCTATTATTGGCGCTGAGTAGACAGGCAGAAAGATCGAGGCCGCCATTTAACTTCATGGCCTGCTTCAATATTAAAGCAGGTGTATGGAGTGGCTGTTTATGCAGTGGTAGATACATGCTCAACCCAGTACTAATTGCTCAACTTTTAGTGAAAGTTGCTCACACACATTTTTACTTGAGTTAAAGTACAAAAATATAAATAATAGTGTAAAATAGCAGACCTACAAGCTCATTGGCTATTTTTTAATTAGTTCAATCATAATGTACTTGTCCCCTTCCTGGAAATGTAGTGGAGTCAAAAGGCTACAATATTTTTCTTTGTAATGTAGTGGTACCTTGGACTGCTAAGTTACTGTCCACTGTTGGTACTATGCCTTCCCATTACCCATTATGAACACTCTGGGAGCTGACACCAGACCCCATTCTCCCTTAATAAGTGGAGTTTAGTCTTTTTTGTTGGAGGTGTGGATTGCTTTGTCATTATTTGTAATGGTGGCAGACCGCCAGACCTAGACCTCATGCTGTTCAAGCCTTCTCTCAGTCAGCTTGCCAGAGAGCCGTATTTCAGCACTGTCAAGTGTCAAGAAAGTATCCAATTAAAGAAAGTGTGGAAATCATAAAACAATATAAGAACTGGAATGGAACATTTGTACCAGAACCCGCAGCAACACCCATGCAGTGCCACGTCAGCATTGTGGAGGGTCTCGCAGCACACCAGTGCTCCAACTGGGTCCACACTTTGCACAAATATTCTGGCTATTGGGATAGCTGCTTTTCACAATGTTAATGTACTGTACTTACATTGTACCAGTACTGTAGGTCGCCCCTGGAAGGGCGACAATACAGTATAAGGTCACATACTTTTCAAATTATGTTACTTTAAAATAAATGGTACTTTTTGGTGTATTGTGCAAAAATACTGGTGGACATGGACACTTTTTGTTTAACTTTATTACTGCCGCTAGGTGGTAGCATAAGCACACCTAACGTATGCCACTTGTCGCTCCTTGTTTAATTTCCGGGTTATTCAGTGAGGTGGGGGTTGTTGTGAGCACAGTCATTGTTAGCAGTAGCTCATACCCCTTAGCTATCATTACAAACAGTTACATGTGCTCAGTGATGCAATAACTCACAAATTATTTACGATCGCCGGGATGTGCGGCGGCTCACCATGGACAGCGCTTGAAGCTTTAGAGATACAGCGCTTTGAAAATCCTGTTATATTGGAGGCTCAATGGAGCTGGATTTAAAAAATCCCATAGCTGGTGGGGACGGATGCTCTCCATAGTAGGAGCAATGCTAAAAGGTAAATTGACGATCGCCGCTTTCAGAAACAACCAAACACTCAGCGCCGTCGCCACGGGGTGGCACTAGGGGGCAATGCACTACCAGACTTGGTGCCCCCCCCCCCCTCTCACAGGCAATAGTCTGCATGGTTGCACCTAGTCGGATTCGTTTTGATGCAGTGCACCAAACGCCAACATCATTACCTGTGTTGCCATGCGGGGTGGGTCAATTCAAATGTTTTCAGACTTCAGTCACAGTGAAAACAAACCCAAACCGGTAAAATTGAATGATGGATATAAGGAACTGGCTCAAAGCCAAAATAACAAACTCTAACCCACCAGCACCTTCAGAAAGGCAGACTGATGATGACAAAGAAGACGGTACTGAAACCACCGCCACGGCGCCTGTTGTTGCTAATATTGTGGGGAGTTGTTCGAGCAGCAAGGCAGAGGCCGGAGCCGGGGAAGCAGGCCCCTACTGCTGCAGCAACCTCCACAGCCGGTCGCAGCAGCTCAACTTTCGGACCTCCACCGTATGTTTCTCCACCAGAGGATCTTGGTTCTGACACACCAAATCAGGTGAAATGGGACAAATACCCAACTACCTAAGTAGCCTTTATAGTGGCAAAAAGTGCATGGTTTCAGGGCAGGGACTGGCTGGAATACAGCGTGGAGACAGATGCTGCATTTTGTTTCCCATGCAGGAAATTCCGTGCAGCATATAGTGGCAGTGTTGACACAGTTGACACTACTTTCACGTTGAAAGGATTTCGTAATTGGAAGCACGCAACAGAATCAAACAAAGGCTTAAATAAGCATGCGCTCTCTAAAGAGCATTTGACGTGTTTGCCGACATTCGGAGGGAGAGAGACAGACGCGCAGACTCAACAGCAGAGAACACCGCACACAAGCAGATCGGCAGCCACGGGGAGGTTTTTGTTTATGCTCGTGGGAGGTCCTGACTCCTGCGTGACCCCTGCGGCGGAACAATTGTGCTGTCTTTAATATTTCCTGTTTTATTTTGTTCTTTATTGTTAAATTCAGAGTTGACGTTGTGTGACAGATCATGCAGGGGGCATTTAGGAAAATACGGAACAAACCGCGTTCCGTATCGATTCAATACGGGACGTCATTTAATCCTTTATCATCATTTAATGCTCAAATAAATGACAAATACGTATTTTACACTATGGGTGGCAACCCTACCCCTTGGAAACATGAAGGCCCCCCTGCTGATTATTCCCTGCATACGGCACTGCAAGCACTAGCTGTTGTCTGTATTCTGCAATATCTTTTTAAATATGCCTGTCACTCAGAATTACCTAATGTATCAAATTCAATATTACATACACATGTGCACAACGTCACTTCGCGTTGCCCCCTCCCCCTCTCACAGCTTTGTCTCTTCTTCTTCTATAGAAACACTTTTTTTATGGTTGCTGTTGGCCAGTATTTTTCTCACCTCAGACACTTTGATTTTGCTGCTACTATCTGGCTGCATAGTGACAAATGACCTTCATTCTTGCCATTGAATTCTCCCTATTGGTCGGGGGGGTAGGACCAAGGGATTTGGGATTTGTTTATAAACATTTTGGTATTTGTTTATAAACATTTGTGATTTGTTTATAAACATTTGTGATTTATTTATAAACATTTTGGGATTTGTTTATAAACATTTGGGATTTGTTTACAAACATTTGGGATTTGTTTATAAACATTTGGGATTTGTAAGTCTCATGGGGGGGGGGTAGGACCACTACCAGTTGACCTGTAGTAAGTCTCATGGTCGGGGGGGTAGGACCAAGGGATTTGGGATTTGTTTATAAACATTTTGGTATTTGTTTATAAACATTTGTGATTTGTTTATAAACATTTGTGATTTGTTTATAAACATTTGTGATTTGTTTATAAACATTTTGGGATTTGTTTATAAACATTTGGGATTTGTTTACAAACATTTGGGATTTGTTTATAAACATTTGGGATTTGTAAGTCTCATGGGGGGGGGGGGTAGGACCACTACCAGTTGACCTGTAGTAAGTCTCATGGTCGGGGGGGTAGGACCAAGTCTCATGGGATTTGGGATTTGTTTATAAACATTTTGGTATTTGTTTATAAACATTTGGGATTTGTTTATAAACATTTGGGATTTGTTTATAAACATTTGGGATTTGTTTATAAACATATGTGGCCCCCACCTAGCTTCTTAATTTTGATCTCAAAGTGCACCAGATTGAAGCATTTTCATGGCAAATTTACAATTTCTATCCGGCGTGGCAAAGCAGGAGGGGGGGGGGCTCTGTATAATATGTTGCCTAGGGCCTCAAAAGGCCTAGAACCGGCACTGCCCTGATGAATACTGTATGTCATTTCATTTTACCATCACTTTCTTATAAGAATTTACAATTTAGGCACTTTAGCAGACTAAATGCCTCTTAATCCAGAGCAATTTACAGTAAGCAAGAGCAACACAAGGTAATACATCAAATCCTTGCGGCTTGATTATTGCAATGCTCTGTACGTAGGCATTGATCAATCTGCTCTCAGGCGTCTGCAGCTGCTTCAAAATGATGCCGCTCGCAAGCGTGATCATATCACACCAGTCCTTGCTTCACTCCATTGGCTCTCAGTCCGTTTTAGAATTGATTTTAAAATGTTTTTTTAAAGCCCTAAATGGGCTGGCCACTCCACGACTATGTGAGCTCATTCAGCTATACGCCTCAACCAGACCCTTGAGGTCGGCTGACCAGCTGCTCTTGACTGTGCCCCGGAACCTCTTGTGTGACTAGAGGTGACCGTGAGCCTTTGCCGTCACCGGCAACCTGTAGGGTTGGACCTTGGACTTTGAAGATATAGTGGTACCATACCAAATGGGAGCCAATGGAGGGAGTGGAGAAGGGGGGGAGACATGTGAGAAATGTGGTTGGTTGAAGACCAAGTGTGGCGGGTATTCTGGATCAATTGGAGAGGCTTAAGCGCACTATACCGGGAGCTAAGGGGAGATAAAATAGTCAAGTGTTGATATGACTGATGATTGATATGACTTGACTATTGTAACTCTCTCCTTACTGGCCTCCCGGCATTTGCACTAAGCCTCTCCAATTGATCCAGAATACTGCAGCACACCGGGTCTATTTGCATACCGCATTTTGCTACAAAATGCATGTTTACTTTTCTTTATTACAACATGACAATAAACCTTGGTGATGAATGTGCTCATTCATCACCAACTACCCTTCTGCATATACACCACTCACATCAATCATAACCACTACTCATCAAAACAACACCTGCATTGCTCACTATACATACATTGTACACAATCACTATATTCATTCATTCATTGCTCACTACACAAAGGACGACGCCACTTACTGGTTGGTATGAAATGGGGGCGGGGGGGAAGATAGTGACCGTGAGAGTGAGAGGTGAGGCGGTAGTACACTTCCATTGGTTAATTAGTTGCCAGGGCCTTAATCATCCACCCTCCCTTCAATGGTGGCTGATAACAATGAATGCAACTATTCCTTACCTCCCATACACAGTAGCACAGGAGAATGTGCTTCAAGGACAAAAAGAAGAAGCAAATACAGCTGCAAGCAGCTATAAGGCGGGACCAAGAAAGAAGGCAATAAGCAATAAGAACAATACACACAATAAGCCATAGAAAAAGAAGACTGTAATTGTGACAAGGTCGGTGTTTGTTTCAGGGCTGACTACCGGTGTCATTTTTCACTTCACTTTGCAGTTGTTCTGTCCCCTGTACCATGTTGATCTGTTATTGTATTGTATTGTATTGTACTGTACTGTATTGTGTTTTTGTATGGATATAGTGTTGGGTGCTTGCACATAATGCACACATGGCATCAACGCATGGTGTTGTGATGCTGGCACACTATACACTCTACAGTAGACTATACACTGTATTTATTTTATCATTCATTTTTTAAGAGCCTGCCCAGGGACTACAGATGGAATTTAGCTTTGGCTAACTCTGGCCCATTTACATTGAGGTGAAAACTGACATGTTGATTAATGAGCTTTGCCCCTGTCAAATAAATAAACAAGTAGTGTGAACTAGATACCATATTCTCAATATCAGCTTTTTGCTATATATTTTTTGCTTGTTCTGTTGATAGCATTGTGTCAACTGTTTGTACATTACGATGATGAAAAGCATTTATTGAGGAAGAGACATGCATGACTTATTTTTCTTTCAATAATAATGAAATCACATGTATGGTTAATGCCCAGGCTCTGGATATCAAATGCACTTTTTAGTATGGGGCTGTGTCTTTTCACCTTCTTTGAAGTCGGTCACCAGTGAATGAAAGCTTTGGGTGTGCAACAGTGCAAAGACTGGGCAGTGGGCATATACAGTTGAGTGTGTGTGTTTACTTATTTATCTGCTTTGAACATTTACCCTCTTAGGGACTTGGTTCACAGGAAGCACAGAATGGATATTTGATTCTTTATGAACTTGAAGGAAACTTTGTGAATGGTCTTTTTATTCTTTTGAAAATAGTTCAGTGCTCCTGAGAGAGTTACACAGGAGTTGCGCTATTCTTGTCCAGACAGGTAACTATTTTTTTAATAAATATTGTAATAGTAACATTTCATTGTAAATAAGTTTCAACCATGTGACCAAGTCAGCTTACAGTATCTGTCGAGTTGGGAGGTAAACTTTGATGCCTTGGGGGGGTGAAAGTGTGATGCTTCAGGCATAAGGTCCACTCAACATTGACGGCATTAAAGGGACACTTCACCCTTTTTGCAAAAAAATATATGTTAATGACGTTTAGAAGCTTTAGATCACTTTCCTGGGGGTATTTATGTGTGTAATATGTGGTTTTAGATATTTTAGATTGTAGCAGTGAGCCTGTTGTCTCTGATGTCATGGACACTGGTCTCACTACCTTCCTGGACTACAATTCCCATAATCCTTTGGTGCACTGCTCCTCCTTGTGGATAGGGGGGAGAGCTGTCTTACTGAGACAACATGTAGTCCAGGAAGGAAGTGAGCCCAGTGTCCATGACATCAGAGACAACAGGCTCACTGTTACAATCTAAAATATCTAAAACCACATATTACACACATAAAGACCCCCAGGAAAGTGTTCTAAAGCTTCTAAACGTCATTAACATATATTTTTTTGCAAAAAGGGTGAAGTGTCCCTTTAAAGGCTTTGACAATAAGGCAAATTCCTACAGGCGGTGCAGACTTTTATTTGATTCTCTCTCTTTCCTGCTGCTGAGTTCCAATACAATTAAGGGCCATATCACTGCCACCTGTGTTCATCAGTGCTGACTGCTGAGGAATGGATTTCACTCCATTTACCCAAGGCTGGACCAGCTAATCGCAAGTAGCAAATTACAGTCCCTGTAGCCGGGGAGCCACAGGCCACAGGACCTGTGATGTCATGCCGTACTTTAATGACCGACCTTAATGACCAAATTAATAGAAAAAACACAAATAAAAAGTACGGCATGACATCACAGGTTAATCCAGGCTTTTGGGCCTGCATGTGGCTCCCCGGCGGCTACTGCTTCCTCTGGCAGGTTCTATCCATGTGCGTGCGTGTGTGACACACGTGCGTGCATTGCATGGAAGGGAGCTGTCAGGGGCTTGGTTTGTGGAGCTGACACCACTTGTAGAAGTGATAATTAAATAATGGAGGTCCACAAGATTGCACGGTATAAATTTAGGGTCTCTCAGCAGTTTCTGCCAACCCAGCCCTGCCATGCCATATACAATCAATATTTGACTAGACTCCAAGCCGGTGTTGCCGACACTTTCAACTTTCAGCTTTTTAATTCCTTCCAAAGATTTCCAGGACGTAATTCCTTTGAAGTGAGATGGGACCTTCTGCCAATATTTGATTTTCTAAGTGCGCTGCCACAATCTGCTTTGCACTCTGAACTGTACAGTGGGATGGACGACTTGGCCCACATTGCACCTTGCCAGCACCATAGACTACAATCGACAAATGGCATTCAATTCAGGATGTCTGTTGCGCTGAGATCAAAGCTATATCCTGATGCAAAGCCATTGCTGGTAACCAACGTGAGTCACGGTCCCGGAAGAATTTTGAATTAAGGAATGCAAATTGAGAGCCATACAAACAAACAAAACAAATAAGAAAAGATAAAATGATGTAGAGCAGGAGGCAAAATAAGGGCCAAGACCCCATGGGACCTCGCTTGACAAAGTGTATGAGGTTTAATTGGTTTTATTTATTCTCTCACACAAAAAAGGGAAGAAAAAAGAAAGAAAATACGGTAACAATCATTTATTTGGTAAAGCTCTTCAACCCTGGTGTCCATATATTTTGGGCATGTCATTGTAAGCAAAAAAACATTAGCTTTTAGTTTTTACAGGACCATGGTCCATGAGCAGATGTTAGGCTACACAAGCTATGATACACAATTATGATTTACCGTGGTCTGTAGTTCTCTTTAGAAATAAGGGCCACTTTTGCAACTTTTACCAGATGGCACTCTCATTGTTTATTTATAGACTACCGGTATATGAGTTTTCTTTTGAGGCAATGTGCGCAAACCATAGTTATGGAGTTGGTAATGAACAACTTCAGTGTTTAGTGTGCCAGAATCCTTGGATATTAAAGTTCAGACATTTTTTTTCCTTTTCTTCCAGTAGACGATTTGCCGCTGGAGTGATGAAGTGGAACTAATTCGATTTGGTGCCTTTAAAACGTATAGGCCTATGGCTATTTGGTGGGACGAGGGATCCTGGAGGGAGAATCACCAGAGAGCATCATCAAAGGCATTCACTATTAAAGACAAGCACTTTGATGACACTTTAAAATGGGCAGTAATTAAAATCATATTTGCATAATGTTCCTCAAAAACTTTATGGACTTTATGGGCAGCAAATTTAATTAAATTACTCACTCACCATGACCTTCACTCACCCCCGCAAATAAAAGGAAAGAAAAAAACACTAGTCGGTTTATTTTATACATTATGCTAATTATGCAGTTTAAATAATTGTCTCATTGCCAGTTCCTCAATTTCCCCAACAAACTATACTCTTTATCTCTACCCCCCCCCCCCTCCCTTTCTCTCACTGTCTCACGAGAGTATTTAAAATATATCAGTATGGTACTAATACTTAAAGACAATTAGGAGCGTTGCTGTGGTGCATAAGGGATACCGCATATTTAGCTGAAAATTAACTTTCTTCTGGAAATGTTCTGCTTGATCCCTTCTTCAAAGCGATTGTTCCTCTGGGGGAACGCAAGGGTCATTGTCTCTGCCCCCATCATGTCACTAGAAAGACTGATTTTTCGAAGAAAGTTGGGACGCTTTTGAAATTAGGCAACTCCGAGCTTCGCAACACCTTTAGGCAGCAACAGTACTGATAACTTACTAGCTCAATATTTTTTCTCTTATTTCCGGCGTTAATAAAACATGGCCAAACAGGGCAGGTAACTGCTGTTTCATACCACAGTGAAAAGCAGACCCTTAGCATATTGGTCTATGTAGTAGTTGACATAAATACAGACTGTGGAGCTGTTTTATTTTTCTTTGATGCAAGAAAGATGTATTGGCACTGCACTGCTGCGACATGGACATACTGTAAGGGCTACGCTTGCATGCGGGCCCTTTGTCTAAGACAAATTTCTTCCTCGGGAGACAAATAATAAAGAGCCTTGAACCTTGAACCTTGAGCTTGCAAAACAATGGCAGCTCCTGAAGCAACAAGTGGTAACACAAACCCTAGAAGAACAAGAGCATGCAATTGCAATAGTCTAGTTTTTGCTGTTCTATTGACGTGGATGTGGAAAGTGCACCGTGATAGCCTAAGAAGAAGGAAAAAATAACAGCCAATAAAAAGACAAATGCATGGTTGCTTTTAAGCCACCACAACCAATGGTATACCCCCATGGGAGCTGACCCAGTCTCAGAGCAAAATGGTCCAGCTCATATCTAAGCATGACACTGTCGGAGCAGCTCATTGTGTGTGTGTGTGTGTGTGTGTGTGTGTGTGTGTGTGTGTGTGTGTGTGTGTGTGTGTGTGTGTGTGTGTGTGTGTGTTCTACTTAGCCTATCAATATTTTTGCATACTGTATCTATTGGTAGTTCCAGCTGTAAACCATGAGGGAATGGTGTCATGCTTTTGATAACCTTTGATAAAGGTCTCATATGCTGAGATAAATAATACACTTGGCAGGTCTCTATCTTTGTCCATGCTAAACCACTTATCCCTAAACTACTTTTTTACTATTTTGAAAAACATTTTTGAATACCGGTAGTTAAAATGGCCAATCTACAAGCTCACAACATGTCAATGTTGTGAGGCTATTCAAAATTATTTTCAAAATAGTCAAAAAAGGCAAAGTAGTTTAGGGATAAGGGGTTTAGCATGGATGATAATAGAGCCCATTCTCTATTGCAATGTGTCGCAGTCCCGCCCCCTCGAGAGACCTGGAAAAGAATTCCCCGTTCATTTTCCCCATAGACATTTAAAAAAGTATTTTTTTAAAGACCTTTTAAGCGTCGTACGAAGCCAACTCTTGTCGTGACAATTTATGACAATAACCACAATGTTTTGTTCCAAACAAATAATTAGAAAGAAGAAAACAACGGCAGGTTACAACACTTTTTTTGTGTTTGTTGTCATGATTTGTCACGACTCGAGTTGGCTTCAAAAAATACCTTTTGAAATGTCTATGGGGAAAATGCATTGAGAATTATTTCCTGGGCCTGGCGTCGTCATGAAAGGGGGCGGGACTGCGACGCTCTATAGTTCTGAACCTTTTCTAGATCAGGAACCACTTGAAATTCTCAAAAGCGTTCATATTTTAAATGTTCAATCGATCGATTGTGTTCTGGCGAGGATCAATGCAACAGTTACTAATATTTATCGGTATCACTGACAACTAATTTTCAAGGTTTCTTACACATGATTTTTCATATTAATGTTATATTAACAATAGAATTGTAGTGTTTTGCCAATTGTTTTGCGGTCCACTTTCATTACCCTCGCGGCTCATCAGTGGTCCCCGACTCACGGGTTGAGAACCACTTGTCTACACTAGGCTGGACTTGGCTGTGATTAGTTAGTATTCATTTCCAGACACCCCACCATAGAACATGTTATTTCAGGTAGGTTAAGGAGCTGCCCTCCATGACAATAAGAAGCTGCAGATTCAACCCTGTTACGTCACAACATGGGAAACTGAGGTTTCTGGCACCCACACACTTGTGCTTTTCCTCCCTGACACGCTGTGGTCTATGGAAGAAGTGACATAATTCAAAATATGTCAACGATTTATCTATTTGCACTGAACACATTGTTCCAACAATTTAATTTAAGCCAGTAAATAGATGATGCTCTGCTCAGCTGAACCAGGCAACCTCCATAGTTGTTTGTACTAAATCAGATTTGGCATTAGCCTACCTCTGTGTAGTATTAAAAGTGCAATACCGAAAGTGCATTCCTTGATGTAAATGTATGTATTTCTTATTCTCTTTGTTTTATTATTCTCTTAAGTATTATTGGCACCCACACACTTTTTTCCTCCCCGACACGCTATGGTCTATGGACGAAGTGTCAAAATTCAAAATATTTCAACAATTTATCTATTTGCACTCAACACATTGTTCCAACAATGTTAAAGCAATTTAATTTAAGTAAATAGATGATGCTCTGCTCAACTGAACCAGGCAACCGCCATAGTTGTTTGTACTAAATCAGATTTGGCATTAGCCTACCTCTGTAGTATTATAAGTGCAATACCGAAAGTGCATTCCTTGATGTAATTTTTTTGTTTTATTGTTCTCTTAAGTATTATTATTTATTCTCTTATTTCATGTGCAAATAAACCTAGAAAAATAATACTTTTATTATTAGTAATAAATAAGACAATGCTGCTGCTTTCAGCTTTAAACACATGAACAAACGCAGCTAAAGATCTGAAAAACGCGCTCGGTGTGTGGGGACCTTATAAGGTCCCTCCACCGTCTCATCAAACCAATAGTAGGCTGTGGCAAGTGGACTCCCAGGTCCTCCTACAGTGAAAGACATTGGTCCATCTCACCAGATTGACAGTTCGGAAGAACAGTAATCTTATACTTTCTCTAATAACAACCTAAAACATGAACCTTGGTTGAAAAAACGAATGTTGTCCTTTAACAGCAAGGTCAATACTGCAGTTAGTTTCTCAGCTGTCATGAACTTCAGAGTGTGACCTCGGCTGAATCCAATGTGTTGTGAATAATGTACTCTTAATTCACACGCAGAGAAATGTGTTGTGAGCTTGTAGATCAATATAACGATTGTATTATAGGCAGGTCAGAACCTTATAAGACTCTAGTTTGAGGGTGGTAATGTTCTTTTCGAAAAGTTTGACACACAGTAAGGGTGCTGGTACAACTTGCACAGACTAAAAAGCTGGGCCTAATGAAAAGGGACAACCCAGAACAAATAAGTAAGTGGTTTATTGTCTGTATCGGCCGACCAAGGTTCTGGACCAAGGAACTGGATTGCTGACCAGTATTTACCACACATCTTAGTTACCCAATCCTTGCAACTGATACTGATACGCTACACATGGAATTAAATTGCCGGCGCCCGGCATCGAACACATAAATGTGCAAATCAAAGGCGAGCACTCTACCGACTACCAAGTAGACACAGTTACCCGGACACCAGAAGACACTGATTTAATTTCTAATCTTGTGAATGAATAGCATGTTTCTATGATGGTATAAATATTCATACCAGGCCCCTTCATTGTTGTTTTTTTACACTGTCACTTCACTTGTAATTACATCAAACATGTACTTGTTTTGTTTGTTTATGAAACTATTTAGTCCATCCAATTTAGTCAGTGACTGCTTCAGAAACGTGAGTGTATGTATCAAAAAAAGTACATTGCAATTAAGCAGTACCTCTGGGGAATACCAAGCAAGATGATGTGGATCTTAAGAACATGTCTGTGCAGCTGTCATGTTATGCTACTTGATTCCATACCGTAATGTCAGCTTGTATGTGTATCTAGTATAACTTACTTGCATGCACGTAAGTACATGTTTGATGTACAAGTGATGAAAGTGAAAAGTGAACAAAAAGAAAAAAGAAAAAAAGGGGTATGAATAATTACACCATCAATATAGAAACATTCTATTTATTTGAAACATGCTATTAATTTACAAGTTTATATTTTAACTGCATTTTGCCACACTTTGCTGTTGTGTAGTGCATTCTCTGACCCAATAAAGGTCCCTGCACACAGAGCGTGTTTTCATCCACCAGCTGTTTAAAAACCCGGAGGAGAGGCCTGCTCTAGACACTTTCTTGCTGCTTCTTCGCACGTATATGTGCCCACCCCACACTAATAGTAAGAGAAAGTAAAAAAGAAAAGGAATTCCGAAAAACACAAATCAATACCCAATGAAAGACCAATAGCATACGACGGTACATTCCTTTAAATACAATGGTGCATTTATATAGCACTTTCAAAGCACTTTACAACGTCCATTACATCCACCGACTCATACACAGTCCACACACCGTTATGGCAGAGGAAACCAATATGCAACGCACCAGCCCGCTCTACGGGAGCAGTTACCAATTCCCAAGCGGCCACTCTATTTCCTGAGCGACTATACCTCCTCCTTTAGTCTAGGTCTAGGACTCTATGTCAGCAGTTCCCAAACCTTTTTGGCCGTGCACCCCCCTCCAGACCCCCCCACATGGAAATAAAAATTGCATAAGCTATATAGAGAGAAATATTTCCTATTTATCCACATATATGCACATATATGAACCTGAATATGGCATAATATATGCAGCATAGGCTACATTTTGCATATACATATGCAAAATACATAATATGTTAATATATTTAAAATAAAACAATAGCATCACCATTAGACTTAACCACAAGGGGTGCAAGCACCACAGTTTGGGAACCCCTGCTCTAGGTCATGGCTTAGACATGTAGTGTATACTATACACGCAGAATTTAGGAGAGGAAACACCTATTTTGTCCTCACTGTCCGGACTGTTTACGTTTGTGCAGTTCAGGCATTCAAACGCAAAGGAGTGCGGGGGGGCGGGACGGGCCCCTGTGACAATTACAATAACTTTTCGTCTCCGTTTAGTGACTTTAGCTTTAGCTACGATTATAAACGTAGATGGCAGAGAATAAATAATGAAACATCTTGTTTCAACAGAAGATGACACAAATGTTTGAAATTTGCTCTCTCTGTTTGGAAACATTAAGTTAAGAAATATAGGACAATTTCTAGTTAGTAATATGGTGATAACTTGACATTTTCTTGTACTGAACTGTCTTTAAAAAATGCATTCTTCCATGACCACCCTAAACATGGCATTCTGAACATTTTGAGCACCTCAGAAAATCCAATGGTTAGGCCTAGACGAGAGAGCTATGCCGGTAGTAGCACAACTGATGAAAAAGGAAAATTTGGCACATATCCCAAGTTGGTCTTTGGGGTCATATTCACTTATAACAGTTGAGTTATCCTCTTCTAAATTATGCGCATACATGTATAAGCCAGGTCTTGACTCTACTATATAGAAATCTAACAGCGGTTCAGCAGGGAGCTGGCCCCCGATTGGCCCCTTAAGTAAGTTATTAAAACATTAAACCTCCAAGGACAAGCCCATTCTGAAACACGCGCAAGTTTTAATTATGCATGAATTAGATAACGAGACCCTCTGATTGAGCCTCCAGCAAGGTTTTGGTCACTACAGGTCAAGGACTAGTTAGGGGCAAAAAGCCCTCTTCTACTGACACTGGCTCACTCAGTATGCACGCACACATTGCATGCACGCACGCACACACGCACTCGCACACACACTGCTTCTTATTAGTCACACAGCAAAGTAGGACAAACTGGAACCCAAGAGAAGCACTGGAGACTAACTAGAATAATTTTGTAGCAAGGAGTCTTTCCCCCCCTTTGTGTCGTAATATCTTTGGTGATAAATCGTCAAACCGCGAACTGGGACTTTAAGCTCACAGACACTTTGGCAGTATTTTGCATTCCACAGTTATAGTTGAAGATCAACCATTTGTGTGGACTTGTGTGTGACATCAAGGCCTCTAGGCTCTAGTAGGCTACAGAATAAAGATTAGAGCAAGGTTGAAATTGCAGACAGACATAAACGGTTCTTCCTCATCGAAGCTCCCTGCAGTATTTTTCCGTGGTGGAGATCTCATTTAAGTAATTAGCACCACAGAGGAAGGGAAACAGATCGTTTTGTACATCTGAGAGTGTTTAAATCTTCTCATTGAGCGAGTACAGACAAAGAGGGTCTGGGAAATTAAGTCTGGCTGTGTCATAGTGAATCCTGTGCCTGGACAATGATTAACGGTAGGACAAATGATAAATCTGCCTTGATTATTTAATCATAATGTTTTAGCCAACACAAATCATCAAACAAATTAACTGTAAGAGCTGTAAACATCAAAATGTTTTTAATGTATTATTTGTCATGCTCTCTCGCTATGGAAGGTTTCACAGCGTGCTTGCATATACATTCCTGGGACTATTAAATCAATAACATTAGATGTGCAGGATGATTGCACGAGTTATAGTTATTGTGGATGCAGCCATATTTCAAAGATGCCAAAAAGCGTGGCTTTATTTAAAATACAAGTTCCCTGAGAAATCCATTTTGAATTCCAATAGCACGGTGACTTGCTCCATCCGTATGCGCAAGGCCTTTCCCCACCATATCCTCTGGAAATATATTACTGCAGCACATTCAAGTTTTCAAACATTCATAATTGAGTAGCACATGATGAATAGCACAAGGGTGTTCCATTTTAGGCAGACTGGAGAAACAGTGGCAGCAGCCATAGCTGTGAATCACTTTCTCAAAGACATCAAGGACCATACTGTATATATCGATATCAGTGCAAAAACAGAATGCACAAGAGCCTGCCAGTGCTTGAGGATGAATATGAATGCCACTTGCTTGTTTTTATAGTTAGCATTTTTGTGTGCTACTGCATGTGAGATTGTATGCTGCATGAGAATATAATGCAGTCTAAAATTTAAATACCATGTATATCTCACAAAGCCGTGAGATACAGAAAGTGCCACTATTTGAGAAGGAACAAGAATGCCACTATATCATTTTTGAGGGGCGCTATCCCCTCCTATACACAGGTTTAATGTTCAGGTTCAGGTTTATTTGTCATGTGTATAGATACAGAGTATAAATACAATGAAAATTATTTTGCTCAGAGCACTCTCAGTCTTACATACACAGGACATAAACAACATATATAGTGCAAGAAAAAGACAAAAAACAGGAAAAGAAAAGTGCAAGTGAAGTGACAAAACAGTGCAATACAGTTTATGGTCAGCTGTTCAGCAGCCTGACTGCCTGGGGGTGGAAACTGTTACTGAGACGGGTGGTACGAGATTTGATGCTCTGGTAGCGTTTTTTGGGAAGGGAGTAGTTTGAACAGGGTATTTGCAGGGTGGCTGGTGTCTTCCATGATGTTGTGGGCTTTTTTCATACAGCGAGTGGTGTAGATGTTATGGAGACTGGGTAATTCTGTGCTGCCGATGATTTTAGCTGCTATTTACGTCATAATGTGTCGTTTACGTCATATTGTCTCTTTATTGTTAATGGCGTTTAATGTTTGTGTTGGCACCGTTTGTTTTACATCAGTATTACCTAATCAACATGAGTTAGACTTTAATATATATTAGCACCCCTCACTTCACACTCGAGTGATTTTTATTCTGTATGAGAATAGTATGCCTCGGAATACAAAGCATCCAAAACAGAATGTGCCATATCCAGTGTTTGAAGAAGAATAATGAATATAAATCGCCACATCTTGGCATTATAGTCTCTGATCCTGTAAAAATTACATATTTCTTGTCATTCCAGTTCAAACAAGACCTAAAAATATATTCTAGTGTAAAAAAAAGAAGCAATATAGTACATGCCTCCTACACGTATTGTTCAATGGCATCCGGGAACTGGGGGTGATAATCTATTTCACAAGTCACCCACACGGTGAGTAGAGCCAGACGGACCGATATGTTGGTTTGGCCGAAATATCTGCCATTATTTGACTTTTTGATGACATATCGGCATTGGCAATCATGCAGCCTATGTTTCACGATTTCTTACCTGACGCAATTCTATGGCTAAGATTTGAATGCAAGTGGTTGAATAAAATATTGGTGGTCTATAGGGCCCTCCAAATATCTAGCATCGTTCGTGCTCTAATGGTAAGTGAGTGCTTTCTTTTAGTTGCAGTAGAAAGAAACAGGACAGAGCGAATGGGGGAATGACATGCGACAGGTCACACATCAGATTTAAACCTTGTGCAATTAAGTCTCTGTTGTTCCTGCACTAACCACAATGTCACCGCCTGTTTGTTTGTGTGAATTTTCCTATTATTTCATTTGAACCTCCCTCCCTTCACCTTTCCTGCCTTTCCCCATCATGAATAATAAAATAATACAATACAGAAAATGATAAAAGAATCTGTGATTCCTCCCACACACACACCAATGAATTAAGTGAGAAAGGTGACTGAGGCCTGCGATGCATTGTACTCTTGAAAAGTCACTGCACTGCACGAGTGAATCTTGAAGGGGTCCTTCAAGGGTTTCCATGGTAACCAAATGGACTCGTATCGTTCTGTAACTTCATACTGTAGTAACTGTACATTACAGGATAATATGTTGTTATAAATAAACTAGTTTTGGACAACCGCATTCCTTTGAGTCCTTGCAGAGTTTGAAGATGGTCAAGCCCATATGTGCCCATAATGGAGCCGACTGATTTGTTTGCGTATATGAGCATGTAATGCCTCCTTCCTTGTGCCCATATATGGAGATCTCTGTACTGTCAGTGCTTGTCCCTTCATGCCCATAGCTTAAGATTTAAAAATGTGCACAAAACAAGTTTGGCAGATGTTATGGGCATCATGGACATTTGAATTTAATTCATTAGTCAGTATATTTTCCTGGGATTATTCTTGGGTAGTTAATCGCACACTGTTATCTCCCACTGTTTTGTAGCATTTATTTCTCTTTTTTTTCAAAATTTTGATTTCCAACAGATATGCATCACTATTTTTGGCTAGTATAGACCTTTCAAACCAATTTCAACACAATCATTTAGAGTGATGGATTACCTATCTCAAGCAGGTTTTAAGTCTGCAAAAAAATGTTAAAGCACTTAAAATAATAGAATCCAGTGGATTCCTCAAAAATCTAACAAACCATGATTGCTTTGGCATAAATAAATGCATACACAAATAAACAAACAAACATGTTGTTGCTGGCACGCGGTGTCCAAAACTTGTTAACAAATGTACTGCTTCTGATGGAAGGTTCCGCCAGTTGGAATCCAACCGGCAACTGCTTCTGGCGTAACGTTCCGTCTGATAAGCTTTATTATTGATATCAAACAGGATCGCTGATTGCTGATTTGTTTATTTTTTGCTTGGCCTTTCCTTCTTTAGCGATCCTAGACCGGATTGCGCAACCGCGCTGCCGTTCACCTCCCTTTATAGAGCGTCGCAGTCCCGCCCCCTCGAGAGACCCGGAAAATAAATCCCCGTTCATTTTCCTCATAGACTTTTCAGAAAGTATTTATTTAAAGACGTTTACGCAGCAGACAAAGCCAACTCTTGTCGTGACAAATCATGACAATAAAATGTTTTGGGCATAACACTTTTTTTGTTGTTTTTGGATCGAGAATCGAGTTGAATCGAAAAAATAGATTTTTTTATCAAATCGTGACCCCAAGAATCTGAATCAAATTGAATCGTGATTCGACCCAAAGATTCACAGCCCTAATGCTAACTATATAAGCTTATGGTTTTTTACCTCCATAAAGATGTGTTGAACTTGAAGCCTTTTCTCAAAATACATACAGATGTTCTTCCTTTCTCTCAGGAGAGCAGTCAATGGCAAAATAAAAACGAAACAAAAAACATTATTACAGCTTGGTAAGGTGTGTGCTGGATCTTTTGACAAATTGGTTAAGTATTTAACTACAGCCAATATATGACCAGTTGCTGATTTATTATCAGTATTGCCGGTTTGCCGCTCTTGCCTTGTGGGAGCCATAATAGCCATATTGATGTGTCCCCCCTCGATCCTATTGAGACTAAATTAAGGTGCTCTTTATAGAGACACGTTCCTGCATGGCACTCATAAACTCTTCTCTCTTCCGTCGGGGTGACAGTTTAGTCTGCATGAGTGCTCATGGGCACTTCTCAAGTTTAACCTGGAATTTATTGGCGTGTGATCATGAGGCGGTGCATAAATAGGTCCTTTATGAAGGATATTTCGGCAGCCAAGGTCACACACATGCTGCCACTTCCTGTCAGGAGTGTTTATTAGAGGAGGGCCACTCACTTGATTAAAACATGATTTAGATGGGCATCCATGTTGAGAGATACTCAGCTTGGCTCATTATTTTTATATGCCATACTCGAGAGGATTAACAAATTTAGGTTCTAGCTAGAAGGGGAGGATACACTAGTTTTGACTCACTGTCTGCCTGCTCTTAATACTCAAGACTTAAGCAACTAGCGATTCTGGAATTCTAATGGATACAACACAAACCCCCACACATTCATGCATGCCTGCGCACACAAGCATCATTAATGTCAGAACTGAATCTATAATTCATCATCGTATTTCATTAGTCCCAAACAGAATATAGCGTCTGATGAAAGTGCCTATACCTAGGTTGTGAGTTTCGTTTGAACAATATCAATTCACATCTTTGAAATCTTTGTACCACAGTAGGCCACTTGCATAATTACACGCTTGGAGGGCAATCCTCTCAGCAGCCTTATGAGTTTACAATTCAGCAAAGAGTGAATGCACTCCGCAAAGTTTCGGGGGTTTCAGAGGTTCTGAGTAAAGCAGCAAAGTTTATTATACATCCAAGTGGTTTGTTGAACACAGGCTGCTTAAATGCAGAAGGATTACATCCTAGAAGGCGAGAGAAGGAACTCTTGGGGGCGCTTTGATCGCTAGCTCAAAATCCATTACTGTGGCTCAGTAGAGACACAAAGATCCAGGGCTATGAATTAACATCAAAGGGAGATCATCTAATGGGGGAAGGTCCATTTGCCTTGTGCTGCTGGCATACACATTACACCTTTCACTGTGAAATGACTGTGCCACTATACCTGTTCCAAAATGACTCAATGGAGAATGTGGCTGAAGGCTGCTTCTGAAAATCGAGTAAAATCCCCAAAAAAGGAAGGCTAGGACGCTTTGTATATGAAGACAATGCCATGCATGTCCTTATTTCAGTAGGACAGGGATTGTATGCTGCGTATAGGCTGTTCTTTATTTTCCCAGGGAACGATTGCCTTATGCATATTTATAATTTTGTTGTTTTTAAACAAGGGATTAACACTTGGGATTGCATATTGACTCTTAGGACGGATTCACAGTTCGAAGTACGGTCACCACTTTCCCCATAACACCGCCATGCTGGAGTGGCTGCGCAACTCGCGCACGTGCCCCACACAACATGCATGCGCTTTGCGCCGTGACAAAGACAAGGATAGTGAGCGGATTTGCGACATATATTTCACTTTCCCACCACCACAACTTCACGACACATGCAACGTGACACACAGTGAGACGCTGCAGGAGAGAGAGCCGGCCATGCCGCAACATCCTGGCTACCTTGCACCCCCCACCCCTCCCTTAACCGTTTATCACCGCACCTAGAGGCTGCCAGCCACCCAGCCGCCCTTTTATTTCATCTACTGTACGTTTCATACACGCTGCTGCCGTTCCCATTAACTGAGTACGATTGCCCTCCCCCTACTGGCCATCATTCACATTAATGTGTATACACTTCAATTCAACTGTAACGGTACTAAGTTGCCTCAGGACTATGGGGCTTTGGGAGACAGACAAGGTCATGTGACAGAAGAAGAGTCACTTGTCAGAGTTTGGAGCGAATAATAAAGTTTGACTGTGTTCCAGTGGCGGAAGGTTCTTATAGCGGCAGTGGGTGCCGCCCCACCAGTCACCCCGCCCCGCCCCCCCCCCCCCAACCCGTTTTCAGTTCACAACGAACACATTCAATTGTTTCAGCATATTGTTTCAACATTTCAGCATGATCAATAGTAAATAATTAAATTGTTTCATCCATAACCGGCGGGTGGATTTTACCTTTAGGTAGGCCAGAATTGCGTGGGACGACGACGACACAGATTTATTTATTTATTTACCCCAGATGGTCCAACAATGTCATGATTTGATCAATTTATTACCAATCTCGTACATCATTGCTCATGAAAGCAAGATCCTTGACCCAATTACAGCCACTGCATCTTACCTTTTAATTAAAGTAAAAGTAGTACATTGTTTTGGGATATTTTGGCTGTTTGTCAAGTCTCAAGTCAGCGTGGAGATTACCCGGCGGTGTTGCTGCCCCTCCCCTCCCCTCCCCTCCCTCCCGGCTCATGGCTCTTTACAGACGGGCCGACGGTACACAGACAGCAGCCTCTCCGCTGACCGTGTTAGTGTAGTGTTGCTGCAGGAGTGTGAATGAACCGTGCGGTCACTGGAACAACACCACCGTATTAGCATTTTAATACCTGTTCTGTGAACACCGTAAAGGTGTGTGCCTACGTGACAAAATGACCAGGGGGAGGGGAGCTTCAGCCTTCAGTCAGTGGGTGCTTGGCTTACTATCGTGTCAGTGGGTTCTTGAGCGCTCAAGCACTCCCGGAGTTGACTCCGTTGCTATGTTCCAAAGCAGTGCGTGCTGAGTCTGCTGACATATCGTCTTTGAAACCTCACAACATTCGTTGTCTGTAAGTGTTGCATGACAGTGACCTCACTGACGCATCCTTGGTACATCTTAGCCTCTATCGTATGCCGTACTGACTAATCCATGGTATCTTTATCACTGTCTTCAACTAGTGGTAGCATTCGCTACATACGTACAGATGTGTGTTTTTTTGTTTTCGTTTTTTTCACGTTTGAGCTACTTAAACACTAGAGGAATTATTATTTCATGTCAACATCTAAGTAGAACCATCAGAAGGTATAAGCCGTTAAGCTAATGTTATCGTGATATATAAATGATATATGAATAGCAGTCCGCCTGGTGTCTGTTTCACACATTTGCTTTGCAAGGGCAGAAATTATGTCTCAGTCTGTTTACAGGATTTTTCTCCAACCACTAAACCAGACCTCACTTTGGGTAATGAGCTGGAGTTAAACCCTCATGAGCCGAATCATGGCTAAGCCAGAAAAAAGAATAATCCAAAAAAAGAGTGAGTGAATTGAACACTGTAGTGTAAGTGATTGCAGTTAGTGTTCACCAGGCCTACAAGGATGCATAGGTAGACATGGATGAATCTAGGTTGTTAGATTCTATGGTGCCAGCTGGTTCTCAACCTTTTCAGTCTCCCCTAAAAGAAGGGGGGGGGGAGAAAACTGGGAGGGATCCCCCACCCTGACAAGCACTTTGAATTGTCGAGGCATTACATTTAGTTTGACTCGCTTCCACAGACACATTTCGTCTCCCTTCTTTTTTAGATTAGTTGACAATTGAGTCCAGTGTTTCACTAGTTTTGATTACATTTGATGCGGTAATGGGCTTTTTTCCATTTCATTGCTTGAAAATGGAGCCCCTAGTCTCAAAAGTCCAACTCCAACTGGTAATACGGCTCACAGCCTATACGCACTGGAGACAGCAAATTGACAAACTTCCAATAACAGACTACAGGGGAGTTTATATAGACACAGCACTTACGGGACACAGGTGAATCAACCGACAATCAACAGGACACATGTGACTAGGATTAACAAATAATCAGGGTGGAGAGACAAGACAGGTAGAAGTAACCGCAAACAACAGTAGATAAGAAGCACAAGAATAATACAGGAAAATAAGATACACAAGACATTTACTGAACGAGTAAATGTAAATCAGCCAAACAAAACTAAAGCCCGGACATATGGTCAAAGTCTGAAGGTTGTGGAGCTGGTCGTGACATTATTAGATATTAAGTATGCCAATAAAGGCCACGTACAATGAGAGCGCGTCCACTCCAACCAGTTATGATATGCAAATAAGCGATAGAAAACCAATCGTGCAAATGTCCCCAAACAGTTTTCTTTTCTCTCTCCTGGGCACAGTTTTGCTGCCCTCTCGGGATGGTGGCCTAGTCTGTTGCTTATAATGTGTCGACAGTGTCGCCTATACAGCATAGCAAGATCCGGCCCTGGGTGGAGAACAATGCTTAACCCATTTACATTTAGACCGTAGAACGTGTGGAAACGTCATAACTAATCCAATCTGACTTCAACATGCCTCTTGTTCAAAATATGAACGTGAGCGATTATCAGCGACTTTATCATATTGATAGCGAGGTAAGCAAGCAAAAATATGTCTCCCGGTTTTTGTCCGGAACGGACAATCGGCATACAGAGTAAAAGCGGCCATATCTGCGCGGCACCCCGAGCTGTTCTTTGGAATGAAGTCCCAGCGCTGATTGTGTTAACCATTATGGGTAATATCCCCTGATGGACCATTTTCTGATTACCGGTACGTGAGAATTTGCCCGCACCATCACAGCCTCAGTCACGTAGCAGTGGTGCTCAGCTAATCAAGACACATGAGCTGCAGTGCCATTTGAATTTCCATCTCCTCTGATTGTTGCAGTAAAAAGAGAGATGGAGAGATTCCCCATTAGACAAGGCCCTTTAATTAACAGTCTCTTGTCATCAGAGCAAGCAGCGAGGCCTCCTGTCTATAATAGCCTCTACCGGCCATTTGCCCACAGTCATTAGCAGAGGCATCTTTTCAGAAAATAACTAGAGGTTGGCAGAAAGGTGGCCACTTATGGCCACAAGCTCACAGCGTGTCACGATGCAATGTGGTGTGAGCTTGTAGATACTCTATTATTATTATTATTATTATTTAAATGTTTGTACTCACCTAAAATGCCATGCCTAATATAGGGTGATTACAGACAAGAACATGTAGAATAGACGGATGGGCGTGAATTGAGACCTGCAAAACACAAAGAAAAATAGATTCAGAGGTGAATTTGAGGATATAACGCAAATGCTCGGGGGTGGCAGTTGCCATCCCCAAATGATTCACCGGATCGTTAGAAAGAAAGAAGAACAAAATTATAGCATGGTCACCTCTTTATAGAAACCTTTCAGAGCGTGCAGTGCACTGCAGTGTCACGCATATTTCACCATGTCGGCCCACCTCTAGCCTGTCCCCTCAGTTTAGTTTCAGTTCTTTTACCCCCCTTCTCACACAGAGCTAATGAGCTGGCCTTCAACGTAATTGTCTTATCAATCTCATTAACACGGAGGCTATTTGTTTCAAGTGCTGATCTGCCCACTGAACTGTTGTGCAGACAGCACACCGCTGTGGGCCAGACGGAGGCATTGTGTTCCGGCATTCCGCTTTTATGTCGCCGCTGCCGTATCAGTGGAGACACGCTCCTCCGGCTCCCGGAGAACACCAAGGTTGAGTGGGTGATGACGTGATGTTAATGACAGCGTTATTAATACGACTGGTCGTGCAGAAATTAGGCGCACTCCAAAACACAAGCAAGTTTCCGCACCCGGGGGTTCAGCAGCACCTGCCTGACTGCCTCGGTGCCTCCCCTGCACCTCCGGTCTCAAGGCAGCACACCATAACTGTCATCAACACCCCCCCCCCCCCTACACACACAGACACGCCTCCCCACCCTGCTAGGCTACAGTACACAGTAACGGTGCTCCTCTGCACTGGCAAAATGTTAATGAACAGCATTCAGTGGAACAGGTCCATGGGTGGTGTGTGTGTGTGTGTGTGTGTGTGTGTGTGTGTGTGTGTGTGTGTGTGTGTGTGTGAGACATGCGTAGCACGGGTGACATGGGGGTGGAAACATGTTCGGCTTGTGTCGTGTCAGCGTGTGCATTTTTCCTGGGCCTGACAGATTGGCCAATTAACCTTATTTACCCCGTATCGCTCACACCCTCTAACGAGCTCCACCGGGCTTCTGTCCTCATAATGAGGCGACTGAGAGTGGAGGCCATTGGCTTGTTGGTTTCAATCGTGTTTGTCCCCCAATTACTCAGGTGACAAGGCGGTGGCTTGTGTAGGGCAGGCTACTCTCCTATACTGGCTGGATGGGGTTTCTTTTTCCTCGTTGTTTGGGATTGGTGTCCCTCAGGTGGAGGTCTGACGGGGATTTAAATGAGCATAATAATGTGTCCTCTATCAGGAAACAAGAACTGATCAATTATCAGTTAATTACCAGCGGCTGCCTTATACTGTATCTCCAGAATTGTGCTATGAAATGTAAATATCTGTATTATAATGTCTGTATTTATGTGTGTGTGGAAACAAGTTAGTACCCAGTGCCACATGACGCCTCCTGACACCTTTCTTTAATGTATCCCGTTGGCACTGTAATTGATCTAATCCGTGTGCATGTGCATGTGACGACATGCACAACGGATTTTAATTCGCTTGTATTTGTCACAATGGACAAAAATGCACAACCTCTACACTTTGCTGTCAACCAGGTGGCAATGAATGAGTTAACAAAACCAGGATCTGTCGAGGTGACTCTGTAACTGACAGTATAGCCATAGCCTACTACAAATGGAACCAAAGGTCCCTTTTATAACAATAAACTCTGATGGAAATACAAATGGACTGTTATGGGTCCATTTGGTTGGATGGTAACCGCAAGGTTGCTAGTTCGAACCCAGGCTCCCCCAGAGTTAGTGTCGAAGTGTCCTTGAGCAAGACACTGAAACCCTAATTGCTGCTGATGTGCTGGTTGGTGCCTTGCATGGTTTCCGCCGCCATCGGTGTATGAATGTGTGTGTGTGTGTGTGTGTGTGTGTGTGTGTGTGTGTGTGTGTGTGAATGGGTGAATGTAATGCACAATCTATGTAAAGTACCTTGGATAAAGGCGCTATATAAATGCACCATTTACCATGTCGACTAGCATGTCGAACTTTTCATGGGTATTCATAGACCAGTGCTTTTCAAGCCACTGGTCTGTATGATATAAGAATGGCTGAGCAAATATTAAAGAATGTTTACATGCCTGGTCGCATGTGCTTGTGGGCAGTTGATTAGCTCAGTGCACCGTGATGAATGTGTGTACACACATGCCTGTTGCACGAATCTTTCATCAAAGTTTTATCGCCACATGCAAATTGCCACCTGGAGGGTTGAGGAAGGGTATGTAGATTAGACTGGTATGTAATAGTGCGTATTTACAGTGTATTCTTTAGTGCATACTAGGGGGATTACAGCTAGTGCTAACACTATTGTGTACTCGACTCAATAACATCTGTCCACAAATTTAATACAATTAGTGCATTGTTTACTGTTGACTCAATGATACGGATAATGAAGTCATTTGGAATTGACTGGTTGGGTTTCACTGAGGTACTTCCATCATGTTATAATTAACCACTTAAACCCCACATGGTCCCTCCAGGGCTAGTGTATTCAGATTTCTATTATTATGGGAAATAAGCTTTCTCTAACAAATAGCTAATCGACAAGCTCACAACGCGTCACAGCGCAACATGGTTATTGTGGATCGTATACTGTACAATATGACTTTCTCTTGTTACGTTTAAAGGCAACGCTGGCACACAGCATTCAACTCTGTTCTCAAGGTCATTCATAATGTGCTGTGAACAATATCGTATAGCCTTTGTCACACTGGACATTTCTGTTGGACATTGTGAACCATATTTAAAGTGTTCAAATGTCTGAGAGTATACTTTACAGTACAGTACAACATGTCCTTGCTGATTGCAAGTCACTCTGAATAAGAGCATTTTCTAAATGCCAGGGAAAGAGATTTAACAATAAAATCTGCAGTGACAGTGCAGATGTGCACTATATTATACCACCATTTGTGAGAGTTATATATTCTTAATCTTCTTAAATTGGGGTGATGTGTCTTTGGATTTCAGGATTGTCTGGTTTACTTTTCATGTTGCCTTATTGTAATTCTTTGTGATTTTGTCGTCTAAGATTTTGGAACATGCTGTGACACAATTTTGGCCCCCTTCGGCTATAAAATCAATTAATCAATCAAGGTCATCTTAATTAGATCAAGGTCAGCTTAAATCAACAAACCAAGACTTTAAAACATTTGACAGTGGATGGTGTAATATACAGAGCCCACAGCTACTCTCATTACGTCTTCACTACTTGACATTTGAGTAGGAATTAGCATCATTATTCTTCAAAACATCCTGAGGCATAACAACTGTGCTGTTTCATTTACAGCCACAGTACACAAGGTCTGTGGAGGTCAAATTTCGTTCATTCCTTCACTTTACATAATGCCACCTCCACACTATACTCTTGGGCTCAGCATTGCTTGATTGGCAGCTTGATTTTAATTACAGGAGAGAAAACTTTCTTTTCGCCTCGTTACTTTTCACTCTGGTTAACCTTTAATTTCTTCTGAGACAGTGTTGGACAGTTTCCCCGGACACTGTTGGGTTCCCGTCTCCCTCTATCACGTGAATAAAGTTTTATCTTAACTAAGCAGGGCAAACTTTGTGCTCGTCCACTTGCGATTCCGGTGAGGACGCCCTTGGCTGATGCGCTCACCAACCAGACAACCTTTGCCGGACAAGCAAAGTAACCCTGTATTTTACACGTCTGTGATTTCCAGGTCCTGTCTCTGTTCAATGCGGATGCCTGTGGAGATACTAATACAGTCTAGGGAGCAGAGCTCAAGATGCTGCTGTGTGCTGTACTCTCTAGCAGTGGGAGGAGGGCGACAGGGGGATGGCATGGCAACATGGCACTTCCGAAAGAAAGGGAGAGTCTGTTTAGTTTTCTGAAAAACCTATATGTCTATGTCAGTGTGCTCATCCTTTTCATGTCAAGGACCCACATAATTATCTGTATTTGACCCCCATCTGAAAATATGTAGTTCCAGCCCCCCCCCCCGCCCCCAGAAGCAAATATTTGAGTTCTGAAAGAATATATATTCAATGATTTGTGCCACATTTTCACGATTTTTAAAAAATAGCAGATCTACAAGCTGCTATGAGCTTGTAGATCTGCTATTTTTCAATAGCTAAAGTATAACATAATGCTTAAAACACCAAAAGGGGTTCCCGTCCTCAATTCTGACTTCTGCTAAGCATTGTTCTGCCACAAATGTCAATGCATGCCATAGTGTTGGGTCAGCTACTTTGAAAGCGTCACTTGTACAGCTACAAGTAGCTCACCATAGTAGTATAGCTTGATCAAGCTACAGTTGTAAAAATAAAACTTTATTTAAACTTTAGTTATGCCCCTGGAGAAATGTTGCTTGAAAATCTACAGCTACATAGAAAAAGTAGCTCAACTACTTTTTTGCCCAACACATCTGAACAAATGAGGGTGCTTAAAGCAATGTTGAATTCTGGTAGAAATTCAACCTTGTGTTGAATACCATGGCGTGATATATTAATAATCTACTTGTCAATCAATACATTGATTGACAACAAGCATTAGAATAGTTTGCCAGTATGTAAAATAGGTATATGAAAAAGAGCCTATAAGGACTTGTGCGTTTGTAGGTCGGGTTTTGGAAGTTAATGCAGTCATGACAACAAGGCTGTTTCACAGGTGGGTGAGGGGGGAAGCCAACCTGTCAGAACTTTTGTTTAGTTTTTTTCCCCTTTGGAAAAAAAATGCAGTGTTTGTGTTGCTTTTACTTGTATCCTCTAAGACACTTTTCAATTTATACTCTTGACATTTGGTATGTTGTTTGAAAGGAGCTCAATAGGCTCAGGGATTAGGGTGTAACTGCCGGAAAAAAGGTGTGTGTATGTGTGTGAGAGAGAGAGAGTGATAGTGTGTCTCTCTCTCACACACACACACACACACACACACACACACACACACACACACACACACACACACACACACACACACACACACACACACACACACACACACACACACACACACACACACACACACACACACACACACACACAAAGTGTTGTGTCTTTGAAGAAATAGCTCTTTCAATATAGACATGCTATATCAAAATGCATGTCAATGTCAGCTCTCTTGAATATTATGATCATCACAGACTTGCGCCTATATAACATGTTTTACATGTATAGCAATAAAGGCTTCTGATTCTCATTCTGATAGGACCTATGGGAAATGTGGAACATCACATAAACTCAGAAGCTCTCCACCTGTTTCATAAAGTCTATTGGCTGTTAGTGTGAAGAGAGCTAATCTTCCTTAATGCAACACAGGGACCATAGATAATCACAATGGAAAGCAATCGTTCATTTTATTTCAACTGCAACTCCTTTATCAGTTACTCAGACAAGAGTCAAGTGCTTCATCTGTCCGTTTAAAAGGTCTCAGCAGCACTTTTGTTTGCTGGTATCTTACACATTCAGAGAAATGTAATGCCTCCATATTTTGCAACCCACTACAACAGACGTACAAGGTCTAAATATCTGAAGAACGTGGATCATCATTAGTCTGGGAATGCATCCATTCAGAATATAAAGACATGATACAAAGACAAATGCAACCAAGGAATTATCTGGGTGCGCACGCTTTTCCGACACACCGAAGATCCGAAGCGGGGGGACATGCGATGCGAAAAAGCGATGGTCCGACATGCGCTGCTCCCGTGCTTGCGGTTAGGGTTAGGTTAGGATTGAGGTTTCGGATCAATAGTATGTCGGAACTAAAGCCCGGAATTTTCTACTTTGCGTGTTGAGAGGACCATGACCCCCCAATTGATGGGGGTCATGTTCATATTCTTTAAACCCAAATTACATTTAATTACAATCATTGGAATGACACACACAAACACACACGCACTATATGATGATTTCGGGTGTGCCAGTACAGTACAGTACAGTACAGTACAGTACAGTACAGTACAGTACAGTACAGTACAGTACAGTACAGTACAGTACAGTACAGGGACCCACACACGGTAACTCTGTCATTTCTCAACCGTTTCGGACACGTGGCGACACGCCGGAACCGGCCCATCCCCCTGGGCGCGTTCCTGGGGGTCTGGAATGTTCGGGTTACCCCCACAGTTACCCCCACATGGTAACTGTCATTTCTCTACCATTTCGGACGCAGGGTGGCTCGCCGGAACCGGGCCAGCACCCGTGTGCGTTCCTGTAGATCTGGAACTGCCCCAGCCCCCACAGACCACCACACGGAGTTGCACCACGCACTTCACGGTCTGCAGATTACCAATATGCGATTCTATGGCATCCTCCACACACAGCCATGCATTCTGTTGATGCATCTTGAGCCACCATGCCATTAACATTCTACCTGGAGAATACTTGGGACATTATGCAGTGTAATTGTTAACAACTTTCAACCTGCCAACCCTATTTCATTATAGGTGAAACAAAATAAATTCTAATTTTTTCAAAAAATGCCCCAGAAATCAAAGTAAGAAAGAAAGAAAGAGCTGATCTACAAGCTCACAACAGTGTGAAATGTTGAGAGCTTGTACAGTAGGGTAGCTATTTTTACTTATTTGTCGTGCTGCGAAGTATATATAGGCTATAGCTTAAGTCGTTATTGTAAAACCTATGGCTTATGCAATATGACTTGCTTCCTAGTACACCCAGAGGTAAGGTAACAAATATCACCATTTGACCCTGTTCACAAACATCTTGACCACTGTAATAAATTATGACCACACCACAGCGATACATGAAAAAGAAAAAAAGAAAACCTATTTTTGTCGAAAGCATGAGCAGCCACTTGGAGTGGAACAGAGTCAAAACCTACGCTGTGTGCTGCATTAAAATGGATCACAAGGTCACCGTGATCTGCGAGACAATAACAGCACAGGCATATGGAAGGAGCTACTGCAGACGCCTCCGCCATGCACTCTCTCTCTCTCTCTATCTCCCTCGCCCTTCATTTCCTTTGTTCTAATTTCTATTTCTATTCCCTGGACATGGTCCTCATTGTGTGCTGTCGGCCCCATTCGATTGAATGGCTCGTCAGGCCTTCCCCAGAGTCGTCTGCTCAACAGCACTGCAGTCTACTTGATAGGCAGGAGGTGGGGGGTTGGGGGGCCTTGAGGGGGCGGCAGTCTCTGCCTTCTTTCTCAGAGAAACTCGCCCTTCAGTTTGTTTGTGTATATTTTGATTCCTGAGGAAATTGGCTTGATTTATTATGACACACTGCATAGAGCCAAGTCCCCTACGCACCATTTTCAGCCTTGCTGATTCTGTTAATGTGGCCGTCCATTGTTTTTTGGGGAGCAGGGTGAAATACTGTCCCCTGCAGCAGTTGCATGCACTATACCGTGTGCATACTATATATTAATGTGTCTATTTTACGTGTTGATGATGTATGATAAGAGCGCTCCTCACTTCACATGGGTGCGATTATTTTGCATAAATCAGGTCTATTGAACACCCTTTACGTCTGTGAGTTGTTTAAAAAGTGCATGGGATAAAACCCATCAACTCCATTGGACCCTCAAAATGTCTGCTAAAACAGCTAACTCCACAACCTCCCCCTCTCATGGAAGTAATTGACTATATATAAAGTCAACACCAACTTTGATGGGGCAGTATTTCTTTGTTTTCAAAAGGTTTTCTTAATTTCCAGAAAAAATGAATATTTTTAATTTACTGAAAAATGAACCTTTTGGAGTTAAGTGTCACGAGGTGTAAAGGACTGACCACTGACAGCCATATATGGTGGTGTGATGTCACAAGGCGTGATGGAGTGACAACCATATATGGAGGCGTGATGGACAGATTGACTGACAGGTTTTCATAGTAATCTGCGACCTACTGCACCGTCACAATAATACTTCCAAACTGTGATTAAGCTACATCCTACTGAGGCTGCAGCCATCAACAAGTCTAAACAACTTGTTTCAGTGTCTGGGGACATCTCTCAATCAAATCCAAATCATACTAGAACGCAGACTTAAGCTGCAAAACACACTCATTAACACGTCAAAATGTGATGCATGGTGAGCTTTTAGGTCGGCTATGGAAAGCCAAAAGGGTCATACAGTGTTTCACCTCATGCACCCTGGCCGTTGAAGCGTCACCAGTCCATTTGGTTACTTTTGTACAATTTCTAAGTTAAAATAACTCGAAGGATACATGTAATGCAATGTATTGTCAAAATGTAATAACGGAAGAAAATGTAAAAATAAAGTTTACAAAAAAAAAAAAAACTCGAAGGCCCGTAACTTCATTTTCACTAGCTTACACACACACATCATCTCGGGCTCTAATGTCTGTACTTTTTTATATATCCATTCCGGTAGCCCTTGCTATGCATCCCATATGTCTATAGTCGATGCATTATAAATCATACTTAGAATCTAATTCGCTCATATACCAGCTTATCCACCACAGCATGCAGACAGAATTCAGCCTGAAATGTAATTCTATTATCATCATCACAATGACATCTCGCAATGAACACACAACCATAAAATGCATGCGGCTTTTATCAGTTCTCTGCCTCTGAAAATATAACAGAACTACCGGTAGGTGCCTCTGTTTCTATTTTACACTTTATGATATGGCGAGCACAGTGGGTGTGATTGTGATATGGAAGTTAAGAGCAACCAGTGGAACATTACCAGGGTTTATGTTGTGGCCTCCCGTGAAGCTCACTGCGGTCATGAGGAGCTCACTGTTTATTACCTAGACAGAGAATATTCGTCGACTACATTCTTTTCACTGACGAAAACTAAATAAAAACTAAGCTATGACGCCTAAAACTGAGACTAAATATAGTGGAACTGTGATGGATCATACCAACTCCTATGCTGAGATCTGAGTTATTTGATTATGTTATGTATACTGTACATTGTAGATTGTATGATATTTATTTATCATACATATATATTGTACTGTAAATTGTGTCCGAATAATCCCGTAAGGGATGGGCTGCGAAAGGCTATCAGACACGTAAATAAAATCATTCATTCAGATGATGATTTCGGGTGTGCCAGTACAGTACAGTACAGTACAGACAATTCCATCAACAAATAAAGACTGGACTAAAATATTATAGGGAGGGATTAGTTGAGACGAGATCCAATAGAACTTAAACAAGTCATGGGTGTACGTGGGTGTCACACAGACCGAATTTAGCTAATCTACAAACTCACAATGCGTCAACAGTGTGTTGTGAGCTTGTAGATTGGCTATTTTCGGCATGCAGCTAGGTGAAAAACAGCCATTTCAATGTCATCACGGCCCGCCAAAAATACATTTTAGTCGACAAAATAAAAAGAAATCTCATGATATATTTAGCCAACTAAAACTAGACTAAAAGTAAAATATTTCAGGTGACTAAAATATGATCAAAACTTAACAGAAGTTCATTCAAAAGATTGACTAAAACTAGACAAAAAAGTGTGTTGTCGATCATAATCAACACTGGTGTGGCTCTTTACTTTGTTCATCCCGTCAGTGTTGTCTGGCGCTATAAGAACAGGGGGGGGTGGGCAGATTGTGGGCTGGCCTTGCGTGTTCCCAGCGCCGTCCCTGCGGACGCCTGTGCTCATTTGGAGACCCCCCGCTGAGCAGCACTGCTGACAAGTGAAGTGCTGAGTCCGTGCATGCATCCACCATGGGGACCCCCAGACTGATAAACAAACAGAGGGAGTTACTCCCTCACCTGCAAGCCCAGCAGGCCATGCCTACCACGCCAACCGGCACGCGCACACACTCACACGCCCACACACTCACACGCGCACACACACAGCACACTCTTTAACCATTTATTTTATGTCCACACAAAGGACAAATAGTAAAGGTGCAGTACAGTTACACTTAAAAAATCATGGCATGTGTTTTCATGGTACAACAGGCATGTCACTCAGCATCTATCTATGGGTGTAAGTAGCAGCATCTCCACCATATGTGGTGGCTGCCGATTATAGCAGACACTACAATACTTTGCTAGCCCTTTTGCCTCGTTTTTGGGCATCCCAAGTTGTTGGAACCATCTAGCAACCAGTCTACAGTGGGTATGCCCTAGGCTGCAGAATATAAAAACAAATAGTCTGCACCTATAGCCCAGCTCTGAGATGGTATTTAGAAGTGGTTGGTATTTAATGACCCTGGTCATAAAGGCTTCCTCTAGGCTGTGGTCAAAGGTGCAGGCAATCTCTAATACAGACACCTCCCTCGACTCTTCATCAACCACAACAACATCTGGTGTATTAGCTGTCAAATATGTAAACATGTCTGGGTTATCACAGAGTTGAAACATGGATGGAATGACATGATATTTTGATATGTCCTTTGCTATGAGTTCCACTATTCTATCATGGCGTGCTAGTATGTACATCCCTTTGTATGCATAACATCCATTCAAGATGTGTGACAGTGTTTCAGTGATCTGTTCTGTGGTGTGGTGCAAGCAATGAGGAACCTGAGTGGTGGGGAACATGATGGAAAGTCTTGTAGTCTTGCTTTAACTGTGAATGTGATAATGTCATCATTGAGTGCAGTGTTCTTCAGGCAAGAGTGTGATACAGAGTGATCAGCATAAGGAAGACAGACAACTGATGTTGTTTTTCTATTTCAGAACATTTAACTCATAATCAAACTAATAAATATTGAACTGATAAGAATCGTCAATGATCAGTATATCGGTCGGACTAAAGCCCAAATGATTGGCCTCACACTCCTGCTGCAAGAGATGGAAGAGAACAAAATAATAATAACCAGACAGTCTATCAAACGCCCACACGTTGTCATTTGCTCTCTCTCCTCTCTCTCTCTCTCTCTCTCTCTCTCTCTCTCTCTCTCTCTCTCTCTCTCTCTCTCTCTCTCTCTCTCTCTCTCTCTCTCCGAGACACTTGACTGCACTGCCAATTTCTGTCAAGTCAATCTGTAAGTTAAAACGAGTATGTGTTTCATAAGATAATTCCCAGACGTGCACAGCTTTAATTAAGAGTGCTCCATACATGATGTGTATCAAAACAATCAAGGTATTCTAGTAGAATTTGGACCAGTCAGTCTATAATCAGGCTGAGCACGCATTGTTCTGTTTGCTGCCAGTATGACTCAGTAATAACGTGGGCTTTTCCTATAAGAATACTTGAGGGCCGGTTTGACTTTACAGAAGACATCTGCTTGCTGAGTGCTGCACTTGCAGCTCAGTGGCTCATTGGGCCTGCAAGCTTTTTTTCAATGTTATATTTTGTTTTAATATGTTAAAGGCTAAACTAAGTGCAAATTCAAAGCTGAAATAAACAGACAAACAAATACAAGTGTTGTTGTATCTTTGGAGAAGTCATCTTCATTTGCTATTCCATCCTTGTCTGCATTCTATCCAGTGCTTTGTCAAGGTTACTGTGACTACCATTATAGATGTTCAGCCGTGAACGAAGAATGCCGTGCACACACAGAAATATGCAATTTACTCTGCCCTCAACCAGCAGACAGATCATAACGGCCATTTGTTTTGAGAATGCTGAAATTGGTATGATTTCACAAAATTCTAGTTGAGTATGGTCTTGGCCTGATATTTAAGATGATGGCGGCTGAAAACGTCTTAAAGCGTTTTGCTGTTTGGTAAGGGAGATTTGGAATGTATTTCCCATAGATATAAAATAATACATACATATAGGCACCCTACTAGGCACCCTACTTCTGATGTTCACAGCCCCATAAGCATCTCCATAAAAATGTGATTCATCTCCTATGTTTGACACAGAGGAAAGATGCGACGGCAGAGAGTCTGTTCTTTCATACGGTATATATATGTATATGTCGCTATAGGCCTTATTTTTATGCAACAACTCGTGTTTCATACATTTCATACGTCTTCTCTCTCACCATCTTTGGTGGGCGCAAGCTGAATTAAAAAGCCAATTACTGACGAACGGTAGATGGGATCAATGTGTACTTTTTTCCTCATGAAAGCAGACATTCAGGGCTATCATTCGGTGTATAGTACTGTATGTATAGAATACAGTTTTATATCTGCCTGTCAATGTCTGTGACATAAAACATCTCAGCTTTCTGTTCAAAAACAGCACTTTCAGACAAAAGCGGGTGTTACATAAAGGTCAATATCTCCAGATTGGAGTGGACAAATTAAGCTTTCTTTTGAGGTATGAGGTGTGATTCTCGCTACAAGACAACGTTTGCTGTGGGCCATCTCCTCCTATCTCCTTCAGCACCCTGCATGTGTTCCCATCATCCTGAACAGCTGAGCAGCAAATGTGTTAAGGTTCTACATTATCTTTCTATGGTTACCACTTGTGGTTTCTATACCAATAGCATGCTGTCCAATATAAAGTAGCTAGCCACTCGCTGAGCTGAGAATTTAAAAAAAATCCCATTGATTGCTCCCTCCTTGAAAAATAAAAGTTTTTTTGTTTTCATCTATGCCTGTAAATGAGGACCTTGACTCTCATTCTTTACCATGGTAAACAACAGTATTTTTTTCTTTCTTTTCATCTTTTTTAATAACTGAATCCAAAACAAGCCTGAAGTCATCAAAATCCTTTTCACCTCGCAACCCCTATGGCGGCCACCCACAGACTTCCTGGGTCCTCCTCATCACTGAGCCCTTCCTCTTTTTATACTCACAAACATTGCATTCGCCAGCTATATGAAAAAAGGAGGACTTTGAGGATGGGAGGGATTTACATTAATGTGGAGCTCAAGCACCCCCCACCCGTCCCCCCCTTCACGTTTTGCAAGGGATGTCGGTATGATCATCTCCCAAATGTCCTTATTAGAAGGGAAAAAGAGAGCGAGATACAGTAGACAAAGAGGCAAGAGGAAGAATGGGAAGAAGGAAAAAAAACAGAAATGAGCTTGCATTCTTCCTCTCGGCAGGTTCGCCGTCAGCCAGACACAGGAGCAGCAGTGTGACAAACAGTGTAAATGTGCTGGCGTGCTTACAATAAGGTTCGCACACCAGAGCTGAGCCAATGGGTGCCCTGCCACCTGCATCTTCTCCTATACACGTCTATAGGACTCCCAGAGAGAACCAATTTAAAACTTTTTTCGGCCTTTCCTCACTTTTGTGTTTAAACATTTGGCTCCGAGAGAGAAGCAGAATGCTGCGTAATGTCATGCAAGGTAAAGCACAGAATATTGGTTTCATTTCAAAGGAGTGGGGTCGAGAGCTAAGGCTATGCCAATATGCAAATCGACATGAACTTTTCAACACCGACGGTTCTGCATCAGCGTATGGTGTTTAATAATTCAGATAAGAGTAACTATTTCTGCCCCGTTTTATACGTTGGCTATTGGAGAATCTACAAGCTCGATGCAGATGAGATTTTTGCCTATAGTGAGTTATTACTCACTGTCACCTTGTGGGTGCACTCCTGACAATGGGACACACACGCGGTAGCCACAGCTGTAAGCCATAGATGATGGACATCTGAACAGCTTAGTGAGTACACAGCTCCAGACCTACGTGGCCTTGCTGTCAAGTTGACTTACTGTATGTCAACCAGAATGTCGGTCTGAGTTAGATGGACATATTAAAGGGAGGGGGGGGAAATAACTCAGATAAAAAGTAGTCAGAGTTTGTTACATTTCTCGGCATCAGAGGATCCAAATAATGGTCTTGTGGTCGTGGTCGTGATATAGAAACATTTGAGTAACATTTGACAATGAACAGCCTGCCAAGGTTATTGCAGAACTAGTGGAGGGAAGATAAATACAGGCAGAACTAATTGAAAACATTTATAATGGCCTTGTCTTATTCAGAAACCTCTATAGAGGCCTTCAATATTCATATAATTCAGTCAATTTAGTCTGAAAATGTCACCACAACATGTTTAGATCCATGTTGACTTGCAAAATGGAGATGATATGAACTAATATGAAACGTGCCACTACTGCGATGAAATGTGCATACTCTATTTTATTTGCTTATTATTATTTTTGTACAATCTGTAAAGTGGCTAACACAAGGCTATATACCTATCGGTGGTGCCTTTCGCTTGTTTTGAGGGGGGAGGGGGAAATGCATTAACTATATTAGGTGTGCACATTAAATGCAGCCCATTTCAAGGGGTCACCATCTGTCTATTCCAAAACCATATATTATTTAAGATTCTTTGAGAGCACGTAAGTGTTTTTGTGGATATTGGGGCAATACCTAAGTGATCTATAGCTCGTTTCCTTTCCTCACACTCCAAAGCATCCTGTCTCTGTAGATTTGTTCAAACGCACAATGCTTCCTCCTTTTTCGCTATTTGTTATGCTGTTAGGATCGCTGGCCATGCACAGGGCCGGTCCCTGTTTAAGCCCAGTTTCTGTGTGCACGCGATATCCACAACCAGAATGCTCACAAATCACTAGGAGGACCTACTGTACATAAACTCTCATTATATCTGCTCAAGGAATGTTTGTTTGTACAAGGATCTTACCCAAGTTGGTGCAAGATCCCCGATTGCAACCACAGGCCATATACATGTTTATGTTTTTTTACGTAATATCCACTAGAATTTAGCCTTTTAAGTGCCAGTAATAAATAATTAAAATTCATACTGTATCTAAATTATAAACGAGTCAAGGTATTGCAGAATTTATGAATGGCTACCTGCTCTGCAGCCTCTGCGGTCCAATATTATTACTGCCGGCAGGTGGTTTCGCTACTGACATTTGAAGACACATTTCACTGTTTGACCACACACTGGATCCAATAACCCGTATTTGCAGGTGACACATTGTTTGTCACGCATCATGATCTTTGATTTCACATCAGTGGAGATTTAGCTTGCATGTATGAGTGTATTTCAAGGGAAATATTGCCCAAATCCCTTTGCTGTGAGGTGAGGAGATCAGAGTATATGTGTTGAAAAAATACCCTATAGGACCATATCTTGGGGGAATTAAGCCTTACCCCTTAGCCTTACCCGCTACTCGTGAATTATGCACAAGGCAGGTGGCACTGTCCCTAAACAGTATCTTACGGCCGCACTACCCGCGGCGCTATACATTATGCCCACTGCGTTATTTGCGTCCAGCGTGGGCCCATGGGCGTGTTGTTGCACACCTAAGATTGCTATCTTGCCCACACACGTTTGGGAAAGTGAATAGCAGATTCTAAAACCACTCATTACCCATTAATGTAACTAGACCTGTACGTGCCCGTCGAACACCGGACCGGCCTACTTGAGAACGATGCAACTTGGGAACCTAATAATACCCGTTGTCAACTTGACATAGCACCCGTTTTAACTGTCTGTCTGTGTCCCACATGGAGATCACTGTATCTGCCTGTGTCTGAAAAATGGACTGGTTAAGTAGGCCTAATCAATTGTCAGGTGTGGGGTTGCCATGGCAATCAATTGGCTGAGGCAGAGGCTGGAAATTGCACATGTGAGAGGACTTGGCCTCATTAGGCCCACTGGCAGAGCCTGCCCAGAGCCTTTTGTGGTGGTTCTGGACACCTATGTATGTATATGTAACGGGTAGCGCAGGTGATTTTGACCAAAGATAGCAACTTTTGCACAGAAACGTCCCCTGTGCAATGCTAAATCCCCAAATAGTGGGATTAGTGTTTTCTGTGTTTTTATCCCACAAAATCAAAGTGGTATAGAGCACCGAAGTCTGATGTCACTTTCAGTAGAGGGCTTCAGTCCCCAGGTTCATGTATTTGTTTAGTTGCATTGAAATCCCCATTGAGGCGATATTAGATCGCCTCATATAACAACTGTGTTATAATACTGTTTATATACTGTGTAAAATAAACATGTCACCCCGGCCGCTTCACTCATATGGATATGAAGAATCAACTGACTGAGAGAAAACGCTAATGTTACTGCTGCTGAATTAGTTAGATTTTCGCTAGAAGCAGACTGTATCATATATGAGTGACTGACTGTTGCAAACGATACAGAGACAGCTCCCTAACAATAACGCAGAGACAGCTTGTTTATTTTTGGACCACAACGCTTATAGTAGACGATATTAAGAGCACCCCATGTTATTCTCCATGGAGAAATTACTTCCGCGAACCAGGGGAATCGTCGGGATGAGCGAGTTACGTCAGGACTTCGGTGCTCTATACCGTATTGAACGTGAAATGGTCCTCCAATGACGAAAATTAATACAACTAATTGAACATGACTAACATGTTCCCTCAAATCCGTACCACTATATTAAAATGAGATATACTAGTGTACAGTGCATGCAAGTGTAGTTTCAATAGCTTAAGCCAATTTTGATTGATTGTTTATTTCTGTCTCGCTGTACATGGCAACACAGTAGTGCTATAATCAATTTGAATTTGATGAAGTCAAGCTGTTAAATTAATACCATGGACATAATTTGTAGATTTTGTTGCACCAAATTAGCATCTGTTCAGTCAAATGTGTGCAATAGCACACGCATATACATCTGGCATGCTGGTACCCTCTGAAACACAAGAGGAGAGACATATTCAGCTGATCAAGGAATGCAAGGATGGAAAGAAATCAGTATTGTCCAGTGGTGTAAAGTAACTAAGTACTTTTACTCAAGTACATTTTGAATTCCAGACTTTTTATGTACCTCTACATTGCAGTTTTTTGCAGTACTTAAAACATGCGAGTACTTTTTCCACTGATGACCGGATGGAAAGGAATCAGTATTGTCCCGTAATGACCTCATTGCCTCCCTCCAAAAATGTACTATTGCTCTTTTTTAAAAGAGCTGTGTCCCCACACACACTTGGCCCCTGGCCTCGTCTCACTTGCTCTGACAAATCGTGGCAATTACTGGGATGAATTCCAGAGATGACACCGGCGTGGTGATGTAATAAGAAGCCGAGCCCACCTGACACATCCCTAATAGGAAAGTGCTGAAGGACATTTCAATGATGAATGAGAAGGCTCCTTTGCCCATTCATTGCCTTGTTTTTTGGCAGCGCCGGGGAAGTGCATAAACCGACTTCCTAGATCGCCAAAAGTCTGTGTCAGACTGTCTCTGGAATGAAAATAAGTTGTTCAGTGTAGAATGTGTAATATCCTGTTAGGGGCTGGACTCTGTGATCTGTAGATTAGATATGTAGATATGGAGTATCTAAACTGGCTAAAACACTGTGCCCTTTGATATCCCATGGTACATCTGTCGGAGATTAGCATAGCGCACCGTGTGATAATATATGGATTTAATAAAGTTTGGATACAGACATGATAGCTTAT
This sequence comes from Protomyctophum bolini, assembly GCF_963924005.1. Taxonomy (NCBI): domain Eukaryota; kingdom Metazoa; phylum Chordata; class Actinopteri; order Myctophiformes; family Myctophidae; genus Protomyctophum; species Protomyctophum bolini. The sequence continues at coordinate 20,852,194 of NC_137882.1, forward strand.
TACACCTGTAATGGAAATGATCACTATAACGTTTGCTTTAATATTGAAGTACCTAAAGCTGCGAGGTTTATCTGATCTTTTACGAAATGAAAACCGGCCTGTGTCACCTCTAGCTTTTAATGAAAACTAAGAGAAGTTTTTTTAGTCATGAGTTAAATAAAATATGAGAAAAACAAGTAGACGGGGTGAATCACAATGCCATTTCACTTGCCTCAGTGCTTTCTGCAAAATGCTAATCTTGACATGAGATGGGTTGCTTCATTTATTTTTTAAAGGGTCAAATTCAAGTTAATTCTCCAGCGTTAGAAAGTTCAAAATACAATATAGCTAAATAACAAACGACAGAAATGACTGTTCCTATGCTCTCCATAATTAAGGCATGAAAACTGACAACAACATTGTTTTTCTAGACAACAAAATATGATGATATAATCAACAGCCGACAAGCACACGCACACACACCGGTTTGTATTGTTGAAAGGACATTTCTCAGATGGAAATGTATTTTTTTTTGCCATGATTATCCCTAACACTGAAGCATGATTTAAATGCTTTTACGCACACCCGTGTTGCAACACACCATAAAATAGCCGATCTACAAGCTCTCAACGCTCTGTGCTGTGGTGCGTTGTGGACTTGAAATAGTCAAATTTATCAAATCCTATGTCTAACCCAAACCTGAATATTATTGAAATTGTAAGCTTAAGTTTAAACAAAACCAACAACAACAAAAATACATTTTAACCATTAAACAACAATTATTGAGGACCATTATTGAGGGAAATTGGGTCAAATTCTACTTCACTCACACACAAAGTAAATATCTGGCTTAAAATGGACCGTATGTTCAGATGACACACATAAGTGCATGCGCACGTGCGCGCGCGCGCGCACACACGCACACACACACACACACACACACACACACACACACACACACACACACACACACACACACACACACACACACACACACACACACACACACACACACACACACACACACACACACACACACACACACCTCATTATAACACTATCTTTCTGAAAGGTAATGGCATCATTAATGGTTGACTTCACTCATACAGTATGAGAGGGGTGGACGTGTGTGTGTTTACAAATAAGGGGTTGGGTTCATGGTTAGATGTTAGATGTAGGGTTTGGGGAAACCGGTGAGCAAATAAGTATATGTATAAAAATGACACTTAGAAAATTGGCATCCTAAAAATGTTTACGTCCCAACTGCGTGTGTGCGTGTGTGCGTGCCTTAATGGTAAAGCAGCTGGTGACCGACCCCTCCCAGACCCCCACTGCTGGTCCACTAATGGCCCCCGACAGCAGCACTGCCCCCAAATCACAACCCCATGCAATTCCTCAGGGGAGGAGGGCACTAGCAACCACACTAATGAGAAAATATTCTCCAAAGACTGAGAGACCGACCGGACGGACGGACGGACGGAGTCGCGAGACATGGCCAAAGCCTAATAAATTGAGAACCCCTGCATTAGCACATGCAGAAAGTGACAAAGCCCGTGTTTTACCTTCCCAAAATGTAACCTGTTTATTAGCGTTTGTGTGTAAACATGGGAGATTCCGAGTTCAGGCTATGGGATCTGTCGTCATAGTTACAGTGGCACATGGTTGTGAAAACCAACCAAAAGCATTTTTTTTGTCCTTGGACAAACCCAGCCAGCCAGGGACAGACCCAGGGACACACATAACTGTCTATAGGAGTGGTTGCACCACTCAAATATAGAGACACTGAGACAGTGACAGAGAGAGAGAGACAGAGAGAGACAGAGAGACAGAGAGAGACAGAGAGAGAGACAGAGAGAGAGAGAGAGAGAGAGAGAGAGAGAGAGAGAGAGAGAGAGAGAGAGAGAGAGAGAGAGAGAGAGAGAGACTATATAGAAGGACCAGAAAGGAATAGAATAGAGGCAGATATAGAAAGGAAAACAATGGACGAATTTGAGGAATTCTCTGCAATGGAGGTTAGGAGATTATGAGTATGACTATGAGCACTGCCATCAAAATCACTGTTTTGGTGAACCACCAAAAAGGTTGGCCACCTCTTCACCTAAAACTGTCTACCGGGGTCCCCCAGGGATCTACATTCGGCCCTCTGTCTAGATATAGCTGAACTACAAGAGCGTCATGTGCTTGTATATCGTGGCCATCATCTCAGTGCAATATGTCCATGTTTTGTAATATATTACATTCCACTTCCTATTTTACACTTTGTTGTATGTTGATGTTCACATTAGATATTGTGAGTTTCTGCATCTGGTACTTTTGCCAAGTTACAACTGCAGCACAAATATTATAAAAGCACATCCAGGCAGATATTATAAAAGCATATCCAGAACTCATGAGTGCTCACATTTTTATCCACACATCAGGCTCTCTTTCCCCCCCCGTTATCCTCATACTTTAATTTTATGATTACAGTGCTGCCTGTAGCCTCTTCAGCCATGTCCTGATATGACACTGATTGATTGATTAGTGGAGCCACTATGCAAAGGCAGGCATGTCCTTTTATGCTTTTGTTGAAAATGAAACGTTTGTAAGTAAACATCGAGCACATAGAGTATGTGGAGTCAAAGGCACATAATGGAGATCAGCATGCACTGATGTCAGACACAACATAAACCAGATGCACATATTTGGTGATTTGATTTGGAAACTTGCACCCTGCCACCACTTGACATAGAGCCTTCGTTCTATACTCCTCCCGTCCAACCATCCTTGCTAACAGGCGCCAGCCCGTAGGAGTACATGCAGAGATAAATATCTCCCTGTTTGTCCTCCGACAGACACGGGCTAATTGTGTTTGTATAGACACTCGACAAAGCCGGATGTGGTGGGCAGGCACTTAACCACTTTGCCCAAAAAATAATCATGTCATCCATCAGCACTGATTTATATCAATTACACAATATACAACAGCAATTGTACACTAAATAAATTGCGTTACCAAGCTCTACAATTTGAATTAATATATGCTGTGCTTGTAATGGGAATTATGAAAATGGGAATACTAAACTGTCTTGAAAACATTCTCACATGAGTCATCACACTTAGTGTGGCTTTTACACATCACAGTATACTGGGAAGCAAGGCCTTCACCTGTTGGCTGCCTGTCAGACAAAGTATTCTTACATAGCTCCTTGTTTGACCATGATGTCCACTAACCACACCTCCAGTGTATTTATGGTCTCTCGTTGTGTAAAAGAGGGACACATGTAAACAGCTCTGGGGGCTGCGTTGCACGCAGTCTCCCTGGGCGATGCGGAAGCTCTTGTATTAACCCATTCAGGCCTGAGATCAGATTCTAAAAATGTCTTCTACATCCTGACAGTTTTCTGAAAAAGCTATGTTTCTATGTCAGTTGTTCTTCGATTTATTCAAAAATAGCAGACCTACAAGCTCGTAGCGCGCCACTCGGTGGCCACTCCTATAGACAGGTATGTGTCCCTGGGTCCCTGGGTCTGTACCTTGATTATGTCTTAAAGACTCTGATGTAAATTCTAAATAATCCACTACATGCTCCAGGGTGGGATGATGTTACTGTGTACATGCTGTAACACGTCATCTTATCATTGATTGATATAATTGATCCAGATAGCAGAGAGATGTACTACAGTATGATTGGGCATGAGTATAGAAAAACATTTACAACAGCGGAGAGAAAATAAATCCACTCATACATAGATCATTATGGAATGTGACAGATAGTTAGCCAAGAAAGTGAAGGTCAAAACGAAATACCTTTTACCCCCCCTCGTTGCTTTAAGGGCTTAGTCGATGAAAGACTATTATCACAGGGAAAAGGGTGCAGAATGGGAGAGCCATTTTAGATCAGTGTGTCACCAAGTATGGAATTCATTATACTTATTTGATTCCAATTATTTTTCTTAGTAACTTTTAAAACCAATGTTTTAAGTGCAATCATAATTACTTGAGATGATCGCAATAGTAGTTTCCATGTTGAAAAAACAACCGCCCAGGCACCCACCCCAAAAGCGATTTGCTGACTTATATGAAATATTGCAATCAAAAGAAACAGTTTTGCGTTTTCATTGTTGGTCTAGAACACGATCATAATGGGATCTTCAAGCTCTTGATTTATGTTCTCCTTTGAAAATAAATCACAAGCAACCACACCACAGTTTTGGGTGTATAAAGGAGGCCGTTAGCTGTAGCATGCTGTAAACCGTTCTTTATGTCTTCATGTCTTTTTCTTTAGCATTACTGGTTGAGTATCAGCATGGGATTCCTATAGAAGAACAACAAATGATTCCCATTTCTAGTACTCGGCTGTTCAGACCCAGGAGACAGATTTAGCACTCATTTGCAAAGCTCCAATCATGTGTTATTGAACTAAATGACCCCATAATTTGGGTTTGTAGTGTTAATTTATGATAAACGCAAGGGGATGCCTGACAGGTAGTATATCTCCGTCTAATTGAAGCCTTTTTTGAAGAGGAGTCCTTTTTTTATTTATCTCCCAGCAATGATTACAAGCACGCTTCAGCCTAATCCATTGGTTTAAAATAACTTTAACTTAAGAAGCTAAGAAGATGAATGGTTATTGGTGCTAATCCGCGACCAAGATGTACGACTGCTGCCGTATTCCATTCCCCCCCCCCCCCCCACCTGCCCAAAAAAATAAAATAAAATCCCTGAAATGCAAACTCCAGCACAGCTCGGCAAGACTGGGTACAATTGCGGCAGTCCTCCACTCGGGAGTAAATCATCAACCCACCTGCCCTAACAGTCAGGTGATGTTTTCACCTTCATAAAGTATCGCTTGATGTCGACGGTGACACCTTCTAAGAAGAGCATCAAGGCTGTGTCCGGGTGAGCTGTCACCGTCAGTGTAACTGATGTCACCGTAATATCTTTATGGCCATAGTAGCCGCTAGCCGCACCCCTCGGTTGCACAGAATGGTTGGTTATACTGCAGGCGACGTATTTCACTCCTCCACAAATTAGATGGCCTGATTTACCGATGCCCCGCAAAGGACTGATGTATAAATCACCATGCAATGACATCTTACTCCAACCTATTAGATAGGGAGAATTTGAAAGTCTTAACCACATGCTGGCACATAAATCACTCTGCCACTCTAAGCCCTTTGTTTGTTCGCCAGGTTATCTTGATAAAAGAAACATAGGCCTAACTGTCCCTTTGAGCCAAGCAAAATAGAAAATTGAGAGGAAATCTTTATCAATGTCAGAACTTAGCATTTCTTCCTGAGGGTTATGTGTATAGATTTATACAAGAGCGGCAGAAACAACTTAATTTCCTGAGTGCATATAGGCCTATGCTGTAGGACATATACAGCATGGAAAGCACGGGACCTGAACAAGCAGGCTTCGATTAGACATGTACTATACTGTATTCCCAGTCTGCAGTTTAGTGAAGTGTTGATAATTAAGCGTGTGCCTAGAATAGTTTTGAACGATGCTGGTAATTGTGGTGCATAATACTGTAATGATGTGGAATTTCAAACTGATGTCCAATTGTTGCCATGGAAACAGAAATATTTTTTGAGTAAGCCACTAATTGGATATAGGAGCCATCATAAGTGGTCCAGTATATTTATGTGCATTGGTTCGTGTCTGTTTGGGCCAGTGTGTGTTCATTTGTATGCGCTGACAAAATCACGTTAGCATAGATTTTGTGGCTTGTTTGCCGTGATTTCTTCACGGTCTTGACCAGAGCCGTTTAAACAGACATTAAGGAGACAGTGAGAAGCATTTCTTTCTTTGCATAATTAATTATAGATGTGGTTTTCGGCAGATCCATCCATACTAAAGGGAACCCCGGTCAATGAAGAATGGTTTAAGTAGTTAAAGCCGTACTGTCCTGCTGTCCATGTGCACCCGGTCTTGACAACACACACAAAACACAGTTTCAGATAAACATTGAAATTTACTAGTGATACTTTTGTTACTGCAGTGCTGTTTTCTTTTCTTTCCTACAGTAGCAATGTTGACAACAGGCTGTAGGATTAGTTTATACTTGTATATTGTTATACAGTAGATACACACATCAATGCAGCATGGGATTTTGTCACATTAGACTGATATGACGCTGAACACAAAAATAATGTGTTTTCCATCAGTGTCTAACTAACGCAGTCATAAAACATTCCTGTCATATTTCTTTTTCTCTTAATCCAGACACGAATTAGCATTACCGTGCATTAGAGGGAATTAATAATTCATTATTGGAAGACGGCGGTGGTGTGAGACAAATCAGAATGGAATTAATGATAAAGACGTTTTCCACATGAGGAATTCGGTCAGGCTTCACTCCGTTGAGTCATCATTAAGCTCCCTTCACACCACTTCGGCGTAGGCAGACATGTTGGCGTATCGCAAGGTGGGACACAAGGAAAAACATACCATGGTGTTGGGCGTGTGCGGTGAAGGGCAATGATGCATGTGGCATACATTCAAACAATGATCGATGTGACAGTCTTCTGGCACATTTGTAATTCTCTAATATTAAAGTGAAGACTCAAATTAAGGTTCTTTTCACTTCGGAGGCCGACTACAAGACTTTATTCATGCACTCGTACAGGCACAAACACTCCAACATCTACTGCAACTGTAAACATAAACAAAAATTACTTAATAAAAACTGCAGCAGGCTATTAAATAACATATTCAACTCCTTTGAACAGCAAAAATTAAGCATGGGTCCGTTTTCTCTGGAGACCCATTGACGTGTAAAGGTGGCCTTAATCTATACAATTTGATGTAATCTAAGTCTGACCTGAGTTGACCAGATGTTTAGATTAGGCCTAATGAAACAAATGATGCACATTTACCCCTTTATGTAGCACCGGCAATTGTGATCCCATAGCCTGAGAGGACGTTCAGGGCAGGCGAGTTATTATGCCCGTTCAGAGTATGGGAAGGCACTGCGGATTAATGGACAGCGAATGAGGATAAAGTTGTGAAAAAGTCACTACTAGCGCAGCGACTGAATATAGACCAGCTTGCTCCACAGGCTGGTAAAAAGGCACATTTTGGCTTCGGAGCTAGGAATTATTTTTTAGTTTAAAAGTTTAAATATCTGGCTTAAAATGGACTGTATGCTCAGATGACACATTTAAATGCACACACGCATGCGCACACACACACACACACACACACACACACACACACACACACACACACACACACACACACACACACACACACACACACACACACACACACACACACACACACACACACACACACACACACACACACACACACACACACACACACACACACACACACACACACACACACACACACCTGTAATAAGTCAATGTATCTTGCCGGAGTACTTAGCCAGTGTTGTGTGAAATGTGGAAGCATTTGAGCATGCATGTGTTGCGATGGCTTGTGACAAAGCTGCATGGCTGTGGTGTGGAATTGTGTAGCTCAGATGTGGGCCCAGTCAGTAAAATAGCTACATCCCATCCCATGCATTGAGGAGAGTAGTGTGGCTTCTGTGTATTTCTCCACAAAATCCTCAAGGTCATTGCGGAATGTTCAAATTGATCGGGATAGAAGTTGGGGAGGCAGTGTTCTGTCTGAACCGTAGACCCTGGAGAGACCTGAGATGTAGTGGAGTAGAACTTAAAAGTATAGCAATTTGGTAATACTCCAGTTAAGTAAAAATACCAAAAACGTGTACTTAAATACAGTACTTGAGTAAGTGTACTTAGTTACTTTCCACCACTGCATGAACGCATGAACTGCATAGAGAAAGCTGTATTAAATATTTGATTGCTTTTCTGTTTTTCATGACTTATTTTGCCGATTAAATTACTGCTGACGCCCACGTAAACACAACATTAACATTTACTGATAGCAATGAAAAAGAATCGTTGTTGGCGCATTCTTTCCTGCTTGGCGGGAATCTTCATGCTGGCACCTTTATTTGGACCGTCTATAACTAGTTCCATTTTCCGTCAAGGCTCATTAGCATTATTCTAATTAGATCACCATGACTCGTAATTAGCTCACAAGAAGGGTTCCACAGATCTCACATCAAAAGGAAATCTTTCTCCATTAGAAGTCCTGGCGTGATTTGTCTTTGTTTACCTTTGCTGGATATTAAAGAACATCTGCACTCGACCAGCTGACAACCTCCATAAACAAGGCGATGCGGATTTAGATACAGGTATTGGCACATTCATACACTGTGCGGCAAACCAAAGTACGGTAAACCATTTACAATTAAAAACTTCTAAAGTACAAACCAAAAAAAGAATAATACAGTAGACAAAAACTTTTAGATGCGGTAAATTAACATACAATAACTTATAGTACGAAACCAGTACTGTAAAAGTGAGAAAAAACATAGAGGGGGTGCCCGTTATCCGGCGCCGGGTGCCAGGGTGAGTATTGAGTTGCACGCCAATCGTTTTAATCATGTTTAAATTGTGATATTGTACACAACATTGCTGTGATCATGCAGGTTGATCATGTGCCCGAACTGATTGATGTGGCGAGAGGGAGTGTTGCGATTATACAACTGCAGGTACACAAACAAATGACTTGCTACGTACAGTATATAAATTATCCCCTTCTTTAGATCGCCACTGCTCTTTTGTTTAGCCTGAGTTTACAGATTGTTTTCCATTTGTGGTATAGACAGTGTTGCATTGGTGATTTTATCTTTGGGGGGACACTATGTTAATGGCAAACGCAGTCTCGCTTAACACCTGCACGACAGGAGTTAGCAGGTCACACACAAGGTGCTTATTCAGGCTATGTTAATTCACACTTGTGTGACATTATCTGCACTCGGCAGCCTTTGTAAACTTTGTTGGCGTGAACTTAAGGTTGTTTTAACAATGCATGTACGTATGTATGTGCTCCTGAAAAATCTTAGGAGGGACGGCGTGGTACTGCATGCAATGACCAATGCAACACTGGTATTTCTTGTGTTAATATTAATCCCCGTTCTGTCTTGTTTGTTTCCCACCCAAACACAGAGTAATAACGTTTATTTGGTGTGAACGCCTGCACCTCTTTTCACACGGTTTCTCCTCTTCTCTGCATGCTACGTGTGTGTGCTTCTAGACGTCTTTATGGCCATTATGTGGGTAAAGATGAAGCCTATTCCTTAGCTTTTATAGCGTAGCTCCCTCTGGTATGGTTGGTTGTCACTACCCCTCTCGCACGCGCACACACACACACACACACACACACACACACACACACACACACACACACACACACACACACACACACACACACACACACTATGATAATGATAAAATAATGGTTTCCTAGTTAGAGCCGTCTACCATGCATGCCACCACTATACTTACAGCCTTGATTTTACATTGACTGACAACATGAAAGCCAGGGTCGCAGAGGATCTGTGAGGGGCCTGGTCGATCTATCAATAGAGAATGGCTCTGTCACTCATGCAAGAGCTGTTCCTCGCTATGCTGAAGACATGCCATAAGTTGCTTATGGGGGGAAGCTGCTCTCCAGGCACGCACGCACATACTCAAACAGACTGTCCCTGGAAGAGGACTCTTGGATCTGAAGTGCCCTGCAATATTTAAGGGGAGTGGGACATGTCACTCATTCACATCCCTGGCAAAGTGGAGGCTTTGAAGACCTGACACTTGTTGGCAGGCTACTCTATTATTATTGTATTCCCTGCCAGAATGAAGTGCCAAGATGAACTGTTTTGAGCTTTGACATGATGATTGTTCAGTGTACAGTGTACAAAACAAATGATGCTCTATCACATTTTAGACATTTAGCCTGGATGCTCATTTCCTGAACTATATGATGGTGAATAACTGGAAATTTCCACGGTACAACTGTACAGTATATGATAATAATTCCTTTAAATCTAAGCTTGTATTTAAACACCTAAACTGAACTGAAGTTGCGCAATGTCACACATCTTACACAAATACACAGAAACTAATACACTGAAGAAATAAAGGTCCACTTGAATGTTCTGCAAGCTACAGTATTAAATTGAAGGCTAAAGGGCAACTGAAATAGCTACTCATTTAGGGTCATTCAGGAAAATGTAAAACGCATAACAAGTTCCTCAAAAAATGAATTAACAGAATGTTTCAACAAGCAAATATATTTTTCAATATGTATTTTTGTATCTTTTAGCCCCATCTCTGCTGTCCTCAAGAAGCCCTGCATTTTACCAGGCCACAATTGTAAATACTGTAGGAATCAGCTAACTTAACTTGGTTGAATTTTTTTTGTCCTAGTTTAGTAGCCTGGGGTCCACCTATGCTTTCTATGGCATAGGCAGCTCCCGGCAGGATCCTCCGGCAGAATCTAGACGCAGCAGCTCGACATGACATTAATTAATTAGAGCCACAGAGAGAGAGAGAGGAGTGTGTGTGTGTGTGTGTGTGTGTGTGTGTGTGTGTGTGTGTGTGTGTGTGTGTGTGTGTGTGTGTGATCAAATGTTGCAGGTGCAGACAAAATCAGGCTTATCACTGAATGTTGCACTTGCAATGTTGCAGACGGTCAACTCGACGGTTAACTCCTTTCAAAAAGAGAAAAACAGCTCTTTCAATTAACTGTTTAAGATTTTCATCCAAAAGACTGAAAAGGAAAATTGACAGTGAAAAGTGAGCATAATTATAGAAGCATTAGTTGGGGGTAGATTCTCAATTGTGGCCCGTGCACATACGGTTGACCCCAGCATGAGGACATCATGAATCAAGGAATGATTAAAGAAATCAGGGAATGAACATGAACAGGCACCCATGGTGACCTACTGGATAGAGCATTATTCAACGAAATGAAAGGTCAGGGAGGTATAACATTCCCTGTTTCATAAAAGCATAAATTGCTCTAATCTCATTCTGAGCATGTCTGCTCTGTTTGGAGTTCATATCCATTTGCAAAATGCTTGGCCCCCTGAAGTGCAGCTTGCAGCATTGTCAAGAACCATGGTCCATGGTATGGCTACTTGCAGAGTACTACTTTGTCCCAGTGTACCTGGCCCTCGGCCTGAGAGATAAAAAAAAAATCTAAACAAGTGCATTTGTACAACTCATTTCAACAAGGCAATTCAAACTGCTTTACACAAAACATTAAGCATTAACTGTCCCCTTATATGTCTGTCTTAATGGAGTGGTGGGAGGGGTGGAAGAATTCCCTTTACTTTAGTTAAATATATGATAACATTTTGTTCGCTCCATTTATCTACAGGCCCTTTTAAATACGGTAGGGATATGTGTAGTCAGAGTTGTGTTAGTAGTAGTGCAAAACTGCAAATAGGAATATCATGATTGGTGTTATCCTTCAATTTAGTTGATATATATGCAAGGCAAGTCTATTTGTATCGCACAATTCATAGCAACATGAAGGCAAGGCACGTTTATATGTATAGCACAAGGCACATTTCACACACAATGGAATTCAGATTGCTTTGCATAAGGCATAACAAGCAGGTGGGGCTGAAAGTGTAACACCATTTTGAACAGCCTGGAGATTCCATGGTTCCAGTAGGCTGACGTTGGACCCCTTCATGGAGAGCAGTTCATGTCCATGGTCCAGTGATGTGAGACATTTTCAAGACAAAGCCCAGTGGAGAGGCAGTCAGTTTGCATATTGCGTTACCCTCTGGGAAAGATGCCTGTTATGCATCGAGCATTTTAAGTAGGTTGCCAGGAGGTTGGCCCATGGTGGCGAGAGGGACTGTCCTGAAAATGGAAAGGTCACGGGTTCCATCTCAGCGACACAGCCAAGAACTCCATCAACCTCTCTGTGTGTCGCGTGACAAGGCATCAAACCCCGACCTGCTCATGCTAATCGAATAACTAAGTACGTTGGCAGGGTGCATAGGACCCTGTAGGGCATGGGTCTTCAACAGTTAAAAAAAGCAGTGCAGTGCAGTGCAGTGTGTGTGTGTGTGTGTGTGTGTGTGTGTGTGCTGCAGTGGTCTGTGTGTGTGTGTGTGTGTGTGTGTGTGTGTGTGTGTGTGCACTGTGCATGCGTGCAATTAGCTAGGAATGGCCCGGCATTTGCAGGGGTCAATAGGTCGTACTATGTAAACAGCAGGTTCAATAGGTCCTACTCTAAACAGACAGACACGGGGACAAACAGCCCTATAAAGGAGACGGTGTGCACCGCTCAAAAAGGAAACAGACGTTGGTAGCCTTGAATAGTAGTATTTATTATATAACGCATATCAATGTAGTATAAAAGCTATGGAAATGTGTTTCTGTACACATGTGTTAAATGGGAGCAGTATAGCTATTAGGCCTACAGTCTGTCACTATATATACTGTTACTTGCTGTTGAAACATCACAGTTCTCGTGCACTGCAAGTACTAGAGCAGAATGTTCAGTCTGATCTGCCGGGGATAAAGGAAATTGAAACACCCACTCTCTCTCCCAACCACCCTGCAATTAATTTTAGGCGTAAAATAGTTTTTGCATAGGGCAGCAAAAATAGTAGCCTGCAGGCTGCTAAGAGGACCAGGTGCATAAAAATTATGACTCATTAAATCTCTTTTTTACCCGTCCCACAGCACACACTAGTTGTCTTGACATCTGCATTAGTACCTTGCATTTAATTCCGTTTCAGAAACCTTAGTTATATCTCCATAATCTAACTTTTTTTCAATGTTTTGTTTTATTTTTTCCTGAACAGATTCACTGCTCCAGGCGGAACATTCCATCAGAAGGAATCCAACTAACTAACTGCTTCTGGCATAATGTTCCGTCTGATAAGCTTTATTATTGATATCAAACCGGATCGCTGATTTCTATTTTTTTAGGATGCCTCTCGAGCGTCTCCCTAGGGAGATCCTCAATGCACGTCGCACTGGGAGGAGACCCCGGGGCAGACCAAGGATGAGATGGAGGATTACATCGACTCACTGGCCTTGGAACGCCTTGGGATACCCCAGGAGTAAGTTACTAATGTTGCTCTGGAGAGGGAAGTCTATAGCTCACTGGTGGAGCTGTTGCCTCCGCGACTCGACTACGGATAAGCGGTTGAAGATGGATGGATGGACGGACGGACGGACGCTAGTTTTGAACTTGAGATCCTGAAAAGTAATAGTTTTGGACAAAAAAGCTGGCTTTGCATTACAGCGCTATAGGACAAATTACATCAATGCAGGTCCGCAGGTAGTTTCATGTATTACACCAAGCGGATGACAAAGCTCTTACACTAAAGCAAATTAATCCACAGAATTACATGTGCACCAACAATACATTCAACAGCCACTCCTAAAAAGTATCAATGTCCTCCTCAAAAGCGATCTTAGATTAAAACAGAGTAGTGTGCATAAAGCCCTGGGTAGAATAAGTTGATTTTTATCATACAACATTGGAGAGACCACTGAAATATCACACTCCGAGGGATGCGACACTATCATTTCATCTGCCTGCACATTGAAATCCTGAGAGAAATCTGGTACAAGCAATTACCTTCCATTATTTATGAGCTCAGGCTGCAGATATAAAGTGCATGAAATGAGTAGGATAGCAAGATCGATTGGTTCTAATTACAAGAAGTAGGCCTACATTTTACACAGTCCCATGTTAATTATTGATTATATGGGTGATCACACCGAGACGAGTCACTACAACCCTTAGCAAAACAGCATGATCTGTGCAAGTTCAACCTTTCACCTTGCTAGAAAATGTTGTGAATATTGCAACTCTTATATGCATCTAAAAACCTGCAGAAAGTGTACATCGCAACGTGTCTCGAGGCGATTGTCTCCAGCTAACAGTAACTGCAGTGTGTGTATATGTATTAGTCATGTAACGATTCACTCAACTCACAATACGATTCGAATCACGACATTACGTCCACGATAAGATTTCACGATTTTTTTAAACAAGATTATTTTCGGGTCAAATTACAGAAAAATATGTTTTTATTATTATTATTTCTCTTACACAAATCCAGTATTTTCTTCTTTTTCAATACAGTTTGTTTTAAATACTGTAGCAAATGTTCTTCCTGCCCACCCACTATGCGCCAAGGTGTTAAAAAGAATGGGAGTTTGACTTATATATCGATATACAATGTATTGTTACATGCCTAGTATGTATGTATGTATTGTATGTGTATGTATCGAAAAGATCAACTAAGGTAGGCGTTCACAAACTTCACATAGAGGCACTCAGGCAACATAAATAGTCTATGCTCTTCCTCTCCTTCCAGGTTCCCGTTAGGCGTGAGGTGCAGGTACTTTAAAATCAACTGTAGATTTAGTCGACTAAAATCTTACGATATTAGTCGACTAGACCAACACTAAAACATTCCAGACGACTAAAATGTAGGGATGGAGCTCAATAACCGATACCCGAAAAAATCCCATAACAAGCTTATTGAGTACCCGTTATCAATAAGCTTTGGGCTTTTCAAGCCTGTTATCGACGATAGTATGGCCCATGACGTCATATTTAAACAATCAAGACAAGAGGTGATCAAAAAATAAGTGTAATCATCCATGCTGGCACAAACATGTCGCTCTAAAAGTGTATTGATACCTGCCAAACAGTGCTGCTCGGGTAAACAAAATTACACTTATAAAGTGACGGTACACATATTAACCAGTTAACAGTGTCTTTAATAATATTGTATTGGTAAAAAGGTCAATTGCCTTCTGTCCGTAGTACTGTATTTGAAGGCCCTAGTAAAATATACTGGTCTATTCAGAATGTATTGTCATCTCCCGTCTTTCAACAAAATAGAAAATGCTCAATAGTGGGCTCGATAAGAACCTGGCTTGATAAGCCTGATCGATAAGGTGATCGTTATCAATAAGAATTAACGACCTCCATTCCTACTAAAATGTGACTAAAACAAATGAAAACTATTCAAGAGACTATGACTAAAACTAAAATAAAAATGTGCTGCCAAAAACAACAGTGTGTAGGAGTAAGCTATATGCACTCTACGTATCACACTAAAAGGATCACATGCAAATTGGTTGGTCGATCCATTCAGCAATAGGGTTGCACACGCTAACCCATTATCACCTGTCTGTTTACAATGGGACAGACATGCTCCTAAACATTCCACAACATTCACGACCCATGTCTTCTAACAGGTATTAGCATCACCCGGCCCTGGCCATTGTTGCTCCCAGCACCTGTGCCTGTGCGGGGATGTGCGCACGGACGGACCACCCCGTTCTTATGTATGTATTTAAAAGGGGGGCTTTTTTGTAAAATCCCAGCCCACAATACCTTCATATATTTAAAAATAATTCCAAAATAGGGTTACCAGTGAAGGGCAACCTGCCTATTCACTGGGGACTATGCAAGGCAGAGGGTCCACCCCCCTGAGTATGTATGTATATGTATGTATGTATGTATGGTCATTATTAAGAGAGAGTATTCTCTCTCCATTTCATACAGTGTAAACCGTGCACACACAGGTCTGTAGTCTCATTTCTGCTGACATGCTCTGTCCTAATATTGTCACTCTCGCAAAGTGACTGCGGAAAAGAGAAAACGCGACACATTTCAAATCAAACCTTTGATTGACTGGTGATACACATAATTGACACAATTAACAAGAATCACACTTTGCTCATTACAGATAATGATTAATGAGAGCAATCTGACAGGAAGATGGAGAGGTAGACGATAAATATGTATGAGAGAGAGAGAGAGAGAGAGAGAGAGAGAGAGAGAGAGAGAGAGAGGAACAGACGGTAGGGATGATGTACAACTAGTAATCACATGCCATTGTTTCATGGCTTTAGGTAGAAAGTTCACTGCTGTATACATTCTACATAGCTATTATTATTAAAGGGATGGTTATTTTATTTTAGGTTTTCTGAGCTCAATTGCACCCAAAAAACCTGAAGTAGATTTTCTGTGGTCTGGGGTTTTCTGTCTCAAACACGTGCTTTGATTTTCCTGCTGACTGTGGTGTCACAGCCTTTTTTCATTTCAGCTCAAAAGGCTTCACAGACACAGAAAGATATCCCAGGCCACAGAATGTTCAAAGTTCATGTTCTTTGGGTGTAATTGAGGTCATAAAACCTAAAAGAAAAACTAAAAAAACAAAAAATAAAATAAATGAAAATGAATGTCATGAAACCTTGCATGGCAAAGTTTTGCGCTCTACTGAGCACACCTTTCTGGTTTTGTTTATTTTGCGGAATTTGCTTAAGTGTTTGTCAAGTTGTTTTCTAATCACTAAGCCCTCAACAACCAGGCCCCCCACTATCTCTCTGAACTCATCCAACGTCATGCCTCCTCACGCTCCCTCAGGTCGGGTGATGCTATAACCTCCTGGACTTCCCCAGGACAAATAAGTGAACCTGGGGTGACAGGGCCTTCTCGGTGGCCGCCCCGTCACTGTAGATTTATTTATTAATTAGATGCCCATTAGTTGCTGTACTGTACATCACAGCAGCTACTCTTCCTGGGGTCATCAAAAACAGCATTACAGGAACTATATATACGATATAAATCGTATATTATTATTATTATTATTACTCTTGTCCCCAGTTTTGACTTGGTCTCGCTTAAGGGAGTCTCAGCACGGCGAGGAACTGTTATACTATGCTATATATACTGTTATATCTACCAAAACTGTTCCTGTGGTAGACGTGCTATAGTAGTCTGCAGGGAACAGGGCTCTCCTGCTCCCCTAAGGCTGTCCATCGCTGCTGTTCTCAAGCCACTCATTGTTGGAGAACACAGTGAACATATTGGCAAGAAGCACACTGGTCTTGCAGGAAAGAACTGTCAACAGGCCTGCATGGCATGGCAATGCGCTCTACTGCCTCGGAGGCAGAGTCATATCCTCTACTTAGAACACAAACAAACAATCTGGTGCTATTGCCAACCAACCAACCAAATCAGAGTGGAATTTGACAAGGCTGAGAAGACTTAAAGATCACAAAGTGCTTAGTGTTCGTCAGGCATCTTAAAATGAATACCCAAACTGTGAGGCATTACAATGTGAAAATGTTGCCCTTTTCCTCCCACTTTACATATACAGTACGTAAACAAGCTGCTATGTTTGCAACTATCACAGCCTTGACATTACAAGTTGAGCCCAGAATTCTGTCATGCCCTGTTGAATTATCTGAGAGAGAGCATTATTTATATTCACAGAAATGCTGTGATAATCCCACATCAGTTTGCACGTTTGTGTGTGTGTGTGTGTGTGTGTGTGTGTGTGTGTGTGCGTGCCGTAGATTCTGACTTTCAGTTAAAGAGATGAATTGGATAAATGTCAATCCATGCCTTCTGGGCATCATTAGCAAATAGATGCTAGGTCACAGCTTGGGATGGGGACTGGGGGGGGTGCAGTGCTGCCATCTGTGTGACTGGTTGCATTGGATGATGTTATTCTCCACCATAGTACAGCACATCATAGTTTAGTGGTATTCGTTGAAGCCATAGTGGTGTAGTATAGCCTACTTAAGTACAATTTCGACTTTACAATTTTTTACTTTAATAAAAGTTTTAGAGTAATTCCAATTTCCAATACTTTTACTTCTACTCCACTACGTCTCAGATCAAAATATTGTACTTTTACTCCACTAAACTTATTTGAAAACTTTAGTTGCCAATTGCTTCATAGATTTGTATTATTATTACAAAACAAAATACATAAACCACTTCAGCCCTATAGTATAGGCTATATATTCCAGCCATTTGAAAAGGTGTGAAATGAGACATCAACATCATGCATTTATCGGTCGCTGCCCGCAATACAAAACTCTGATGCTGGCATTCAAAGCAACCAAAGGCAAGGCTCCCCCATATCCCATATCTCAGTATGATTATACCCTACAAACCCTCCCACGCACTCAGATCAGCCAACGCAGGGAAGCTGGAGGTACCTTCATTAAAAACGCCGGGACAACGCTCCACACGTGGAATGCACTTCCCAGTCAGAACTGCAGCCTCACTCCCAATCTTCCGCCGTAGTCTGAAAACCCACCTCTTCAGACTCCACCATGGCCCGTAGCACTTGCCCTAGCCCCTTAGATAGCACTTTATGTAGACTTAGATAGTATTTTAGACGGACTTATAGATCGTTACGTAGACAGATACTCCACTGTTACGTTCTTAGTTTATACATGATTTATGATAACTACTTTTTATATGTGATGTATGCCATGCTTTTGTTTTTGCTTAATGTAAGTCGCTCTGGATCAAGAGCGTCTGCTAAATGCCTAAATTGTAAATTATCATTCATTAAAACATGTATTTATATCCTTCATTAACACCATGACATGTATTCGTTATGTGAATTTATCATGCATTATCACTGTGTATTTATCATCCATTAGCACTGTGTATATTTATATGAACACGATGTATTTATTTGTCATGTCATGCATTAGCACAAAGTAACAAACAATACACAGGAGAAGAAAACAAACCCCTACGGCTCTGTGACAATGTTTTACAAAAGTATTATTAAAAAGACAAACTAAGGTAGAAACAGAAGAAATAACTAAACGCAAAAGTACTCAAAACTACATGGTTTGGTGGGGGACAGAGTGATGGATTCTCTGCTGCTTTTCAGCTGCCATTCCCCAACACTGTCAAGGCTTTTATAGATGAGGAGCCAGAAGCATGTGTAGGTCCAAAGTGCAGAACAGACAGTCAGAGCATGTCAAACTTCAGCTTAATTATGCTCAATTTGACCACAGTGCCAGAGACAAGAGAAGTACACAGCCTACAGTATATGCAGCGGTCTAGTGGCTGAACAATGATAAATACGGAAGCCAGCACAATAAGAAAAACTGGGCAGATTTTGATAAAGTTAAAGGAACAAATGGAAATTAAGAGACTGGGGTCACATTGCACAAAGGATATTAAAATAACACAAAAGGAAAGACGACAAAATCGTACATTTTGTGGGTTTGAAATGCTTGCTTTTTGGGGGAGACATAGTTATACAAAAATAACTGACCAAGTAATACAAGCACAATTTCCAACAGCATCAAGCTGAGATGAGAAAAGGTGCCGTCTGTAAAGGCACAAAACATGACGTGAAAATGGATAAGAGATGTTGTTTTGAAGTACTATGGAATCACACTACACAGAACAGTATTCATATTCACATCCCAAAGCCATATTGGGACAATACCTAGGAAGGATGCCTTTAATTATATAGACCACACTCACCGTTTGTCAAAACCATTAACACTCATGTTAACCTGCAGTATTTCCTTGTTCAACACTGTTAATGTGATACTTAACAATGAGTAATGTATTCTATCAGAACAATCTGAGGGGGGTTGATGGATGCTCCATGAAATCACATTCCCCACCCGGGTTGGAATGTCTGCTTTAGTGCTGTGTAAGTGGGGGCAGCGGTGGCTTCAAGGTCAGCCCGAGCACGCTTGTGACCGGAAGGTTGGCTGTTCAGTCCCAGAGAAACGGGAGGAAAATGAGGTGATGTGAATGAGCAACCTTCACCCCTCCCTCAGAGCCCACCATGACCTGCCAATGGCTGCCATTGACAAATATATTTGTCATTTCAATCCAGCGAGCACACCGCCATTGACATATTCTTCTTCTTCTTATCCTCTTCGCGCCGGTTGGGGCATAAGGCCGCAATCATACACTGCCACTGAATCCTGTCTTGTGCTTTGGCCTGTGCTGCTCAAGTGGTGATATGAATAATGTGTGAAGTGGACCTGAAGTTTCACTGCTACTGTAAAAGAATGACCGGCGAATATGTCTAAAACACTGTTGTCACAGTATACACAATAATCTGTACCAACATATTTTAGTTGCTCCAGTCCACACATACTCGGCTACGAAGTAAGGACTACAACAACATGAGAACAAGCAAACATTGATTTATTTTCCTCACCACAGAAAATCTACGGACGTGTTTCGATCTGAACATCAACCTATTTATACAATAGCACCCGGGGAACAAACAATAGCTATATTTGTGCTGACTGCTATGTTGACGTCTATACCGAAAACACTATAAAACAACTATATAACTGCCTCATGTTTTTTTAGAGTAATAAAGGAAATTTCCTGCCAGGAGTTTGAGCACATTTCAGGACATTTGCCTCCCATTAAAACTGGGAAACATCTGTGCCATTTTATATTTTAGCTCTCTTTATACAGTATACAATATAATTCAGCAACATTGGTTTGACAGAAAACTCTTAAGGTTTAGAAGGCATTCCGTTGCCGTCAGGCGTTTCTCATCTCCATATTCTAACATCTTGTGTTTCTTCATAAATGTACGGTCTACTTGATCATACTACAGCGTCACACAAAAGCCGATCTGCTACTTTTGCTGTTTTGGAATTTGAATCCTGAAAGGTGACAGTTTTGGACATATCAGGTTACTTTCCACCCGACAAGAGATTATTTGTAGAATCAACCTCAGGCCTTAATGGGTTCAAATATATGTGATTGATCACGTGAAGATGCTGCATCCGTGCAGTCGTGCACTAGTCCCTGACCTGCACCTTCAGGGGCCCTGAGCAGCCATCGCTCCCCACCGTCAAGTTTCATCGAGAGCATGTCGTCACCTGCCGAAGTTCTTAATGACATGATTTTGTTCTTATTGCCTCGGCTGTCTGAACACAGTTGGACATCGGTTGGGCCACGCTGCAGGCTTTACTGGGGAATGGGGCCCGATGAGAAGAAAAGGGTTCTTCCTAATAGTGGCCATGCAGTAAGAAGCTACACAATGAGTTATGGCTGACTGACATCCAGTGGTCTAAAGTAACTAAGTACATTTACTCAAGTACTGTACACTTAAGTGAAATTTTTAGGTATTGATTTACTTTACTGGAGTATTTCAGATTTTCAGTACTTTAAATTCTACTCCACTACATCTCAGAGGCAAATAATAATACTTTTACTCCACTACCATAGTAGTCCGCCATCGGGACCGACTGGCACTTTATTGGCCCCTCGCCCACACCTTTGGGACTTCACGTGGGTTACTTACTGGGCAGTTAATCCCCTCGTGTATCCATCCAATTCAGCTTGGAAGTATTGCCAGTATGACTTGAAGCCTATTCGTTTATTGTTGTTTTGTGCTTGTTATTTGGCTTTAGGGGATATCTTGCATTTGTATGCATGTTTAACCCATTAAGACCTGAGGCAAATTCTACAATGCCTTCTAAATCAATCAATCAATTTTCACGATTTTTCAAAAAATAGCAGATGTACAAATTCACAGCACAACACAAAGTGACGTGCTGTGAGCTTGTACATCTGCTATTTTATGAATGCCCATCATTTGATTAAGCCATTTGTTTTCAAAACGGTTGTGGCACTTTGTTGGAGCAAAATTACTATTGAAAGCTACAAATGAAAGAGTTTCCTGTATAAAGAAGTTGCCAGGTCTCTTCTTGTCGACCACCAGTCATTATGATATGTTGTACTACAGTAGAAAGGGCATTGTGGAACTGCTGGGAAAAAGATAAAAGACATGAGGCACAGTATGCTCAGCAAATCTGAGCAGTGGAGCTTGTTGTGTCGCTGGACACTAGACAGCAGGAACCTGGTCTCACCTGGCCTCTTGGCACAGAGTTAATATTTTGAAAGCGTGTTCATTCATCATCCATTTTGGCCACAACAACAACTCGGACTTGTTATGCCCAGAAACCACATGCAGGGATGGTGGTGACATGCATAAATCATATCTAACCTCACATACTGATAAATAACTTATAAATGTTTTGCCCAATTGGAGGTTTCACCTCTAGTTACAACAAGATGAATATTTAATTAGCTAGTGAGACATTAGTCATCTAATCTTGGGAATTGGGATGAGAAAACAACAACACATTTTTCCCATTGAAAATACAAATTCACGTACCCTCACAAAAACATGCATTAATCCTGGTCTCTAAAACTACCTCCCCCATGTCAGCCGGGGTGCCTGATGGAGGGGAAAGGTACTGGTCGGAATAACATGTTCCTTCCACGTGCTACGTTCGGCCGGGGAAACTCTCGCCGCTTGGACTCCTCGTGCATAGAAGGAGGCATGAGGTCAGTCCACTGCCCCCCCCCCCCCCCCCCAGGTTGGCAGAGGAAGTGTAGCGCCCAGGATTACAAAACTGGGTTGCAAAATCGTGGGATAAAAAATCAAAAAAATCTAAATCAAAATCAAATTCACATGCATTTTTGTTCATATGGGCCATGCTGGCCATATACTGTACATTACAATATGCACAATATGACAGATGTTACCTATTGTGGAAACCGCAATGGATATGCGCAAGCCATTTATATACAACAATACAAGATTACAAGTACTTGTCATTTTACTTTTGGGCCACCTTCACCACCAACACTACCACCAACACCAGCAACTACAGCAACTACAACAACAGCAGCAGCCAACAACAGAAATAGAAACAACAATTGTATATCTGTACATTATATCAAACCCATGGGCGGAAAAGTACTAGAAGATCTCCAGCAGAAGTAAGATTGACTGTCTATAGAACTTGAAGTATGAATGACGTTTCTGAGCAACAGTTACGTGGGTACACTGATAAAAGGGCCATTATCGCACGGTAAATCATTTGAATGTGAATAATGCCAACCAATCCCTCTCCAATTCCATGCTGCTCCCCAATGAGCGTGACGAGGACAAAGACGTTCATAGCACAATCCCATATCTGCTAGCAGCATAACATGTAGGCTACTCTGTCATTCTATTCAGGGATGTGCTCAGACATTTGAGAGGGCAGGTGCTCAGCTTTAAAATGAATGAACAAAGGAACAAATAATATGCCCCTGATTGTGCCACAACAGCACAAAGCTTGATTGAGTATGAATTAAGGGTAACTGTAGGCTACTCTGTAAGTCAGCGACAGCAGATGCTCGACTTCTTTCTCATCCTTCAATAAGAACTTATATAACTCTGTATTTTTGTGTGTGTGGTGGTGTGTGTGTGTGTGAGTGAGTGTGTGGGGAGTGAAGTGAGTGAGTGAAGGGTGAATGAACAGTGAACACTGACTTTCAAATGTACATACATTTTGTTTTGATATTGCTGTATTGTTATATTGTGCCTTTTGCTTTGGCGATGTAAACGTATGTTTTCTCATGCCAATAAAGCCCTTTGAATTGAATTGAATTGCAACATTCATTGGTCTGCAGAGGCATGACTCCTCTGTGCCTGTGGAGACAGTGGCTTACGCAGTAGGAGGAAGAGCAGCCATCTGGGAATCAGAAGGTCCCTGGTTCAATGCATGGCTCCTTCAGGCTTTGTGTCGCCTGGTTAAGTGTCCCATGAGCAAGAGACACATAAACCCCAAGTGCAGTCACTTGGAGCTAAGCCACTGCTGGGTCAGCGCATACTTATACGTCTTTGTCCCAAGTGGGACGTAAGGCTCCAACGATCTCCTTTGGGAGGAATCGTTATTTTAAAACACTATCAATGTATGTGCGTGGTTCAATGGCTACGTTTTGTTGTGGCTGTCCAGCTCATAACATTAGCAGCTGTTTTCGCTTTGAGGCTGCGGTGGTAAAGCTTTCTCGCTGTGGTGCGGAAATCAGCCTTTTCGCGGTGGCGAGTGACTAATTCTCATGCCAGTTGCCGTGCGCTCCCCCCCCCCCCCCCGTCATTCATGTTGATACAGTCTGTCGCGTGGTCGCGGCCAGAGGAGCGGGTGGGCGCGGGGGGGGGGGCACGGCAACTGGCACGAGAAATAGTCACTGGCTCCGCGAAGATGCGTGTGGCATAGCTTACGAGGCAGG
Source organism: Protomyctophum bolini (assembly GCF_963924005.1). Taxonomy (NCBI): domain Eukaryota; kingdom Metazoa; phylum Chordata; class Actinopteri; order Myctophiformes; family Myctophidae; genus Protomyctophum; species Protomyctophum bolini. The sequence continues at coordinate 20,875,912 of NC_137882.1, forward strand.
CAATCATACTACACTGTGACACTTCTATCATAATACATTTATCACCGGATTCTTGACAATACACACAGCCCGGATATATAATATACCCACACATCCCAGGTCAAATTTGACGCATAATGCTATTGTAATGTAATCGCACGGCGAGACACACATTCAAAAATCTTAGCGGATCGATTGTGACCCTGTGGACTACATTATCCATACAGTCTGTTTTGGTGCTTCTCCTTCTCATTAAAGGAGAGTCATCCATCCTTCACATACATGCTGAATCCCTATTCCATACTTTGCACAGTTCTTGTATCTGGGCATACGTCAACTAATCAGGGAAATACAAATAAATACAATGAATAATAATTAGAGAGCTAAATTCCGCCTTTGGGCATAAGTCAACTATTCAGGGAAAGGAATTTAAAAAAGAAAATACAAATCAAGGCAGTGTTTCGTCGTTAGTAACATGGCACATCAGCTGCATTTCTACGTACCATTTTCAGTCAATTTCTCTCTAAACTGTGCCATACCATTTGAAGATTCTCTATTATGTGTAATTAATCTGCACACGTCTTTAACTGGCCTGCTCCCTATGGGGTTTGTGTAGGCATAGCTGTACTGTATATTACTATACCTGCTGTATGGAGGAAATCACAACAACCACAGAAAACTTAAAAGATAAACCCGGAAGCAGATAAGGAGCCATGCCATGGGACTTGACTTCAGTTGCACCATTCTGCAACATCTGGGAATACCTCTTAATCCCTCACACTGTTAAGTATGATTATTCTTAGCTGTGTGCCGGTGTGGCACACCAAAAATAGCAGATAATAAAAGCTCACTACACAACATTGCCAAGTATAAATTGAGATTGTTCCACCAGTTGAGTCCAATGTGGACACTGGTTTTGTGTGAACTGTACAATAGTCTGCCATTAAACGTATGGGTCCAGTGCTAATATTAGCACTTTTTTTCTTTTCTCTTTTCCCCCCACATTGTGAAATTGTCAGGATTATGAGCTTAGGTTTGGACAGTACACCGTAAAATCCACACGGGTACACACTCTGAGTTCAATATTAACACTGAGGATTTTGCTGTGTAGGGAGCCTTTCATGGGAATGAAGTGACAGTAGTCGCGGCAAGAGTCCAGAGAAGCTCCGGGGATAGAACTTGTTAAAACTGTCAGCCTCTTTCAAGTCTGAGCCTTATACCCACACTTGAAGCACAGAGAGTATTACATTTAAATGGAACATTAGCAATTCATCACACTCTGTGACTGAACTAACTGGAATTTTAAATATGTAATGTCAATCGAGGGGCACTACTCTGGTGATTTATTTAAATATGTGTAATTTTATAATGTACAGTAGGTGTCAACATCTAATTTCCTCTCAGTTAAGGACTTTTGTAACATTTTACATTTAGTGCTGTATAAGGTATTATAATGCATCACTGGGTACATTACAGGTACATCATAATTGCCATAATACACTATACTCAATGTGCAAAAACAATGTGCCAATACTAGTCCCATCATATCACTGAACCATATTCTTAATGCTGGTAAGAAGAGTGCACATATGCACTGATATAATAATGCACTTACAATGCTCATCGCTCACAGGAAATTGAATATACGCCTATATTATTCTTACGGTCTGGACTGGTCTAATCAATACACATGAAGCCCTCCCCGCCCACCCACGCCCCAAGGCAGAAACCAGAGAACACAAAGAAATCCAGAAACTAGGAAAACATCCCAACTTGTCCTCCCTTCTTTGAGTATATTGCATGCATCATCTACTCAAAGAATATTACATATCCTTCGTTCCACAGCCAAAGCGATGCCACTGGTTCTAAATTTGAAAATGTCTTGTCCCCAGAAAACTACATGGGAGTGAACTCTATCTCTACTTTTCCGCCATATTTTCCAATTCTCACTGGAGCTGCTCCAGATTTCACTCTGTGATGAGCCAACTGGTTTCTGCCTTCCAGAGATGTCTGTATTCACAGATATTGATTGATCTTCCAGAGACTTAACCACTGGAATAACATGTGTACAGTATACCTTTACATTGCAGGCCCCAGTGTAAGGAGGCCCAAAGCACTGTAGTGGTGGAAAGAGCACTCAAATGATGTACTACAAGTACCAGGAGGAGCAGAGAGGGGGGGGGAGAGAGAGAGAGAGAGAGAGAGTGTGTGTGAGTGTGAGTGTGAGTGTGAGTGTGAGTGTGAGTGTGAGTGTGAGTGTGTGTGTGTGTGTGTGTGTGTGTGTGTGTGTGTGTGTGTGTGTGTGTGTGTGTGTGTGTGCTGCTCCAGTGAACGTTATGTGCAGATAGCTGCACATAACGTTCACTGGAGCAGCGGAACCACCATGTTGTGTTGTTTGTAGCCTACAGTTATTGTTTGCTATAACAATGTATTGATAGGCCTACGTACATAGCTTCATCAAAATCACCCCACTGGTATCAATACGAGTACTGAGATGAAGGCTATAAGGGCATTTTTTTAAACTAAAAAGTAAAGTTAATTTTCACAGTAATGCATTACTTTTAAGTAATCAGTAAAGTAAGTTACTTTTGAAATTAAGTAACTAGTAACTGTAACTAGTTACTGGTTTTCAGTAACTTGCCCAACACTGCTCAAGTTTTCAAATGTATAACCCATTCTGACCTGAGATCAGATTCATACGAGGTTTCCACTGGACACACACTGGTCTGATTAACCCATTCTGACCTGAGATCAGATTAAAAAAATGTCAGTCGTTCTTCGATTTTTCAAAAATAGCAGACCTACAAGCTCGTATCGCGCCACTCGGTGGCGCGATATGAGCTTGTAGGTCTGCTATTTTTCAATAGCTAAAGCATAACATGATGCTAACACCAAAATGGGTGCCCGGTCAGAATGGGATAACATAGCTTTGAAAATAGCAAATATACGTACAGTATGTTTTGTAATAATAATCAAAATAACAGTACAATGTAACTTAAGTTTAGGGGAGTAAAAAGTACAATATTTGGATCCAAGATATAGTGGAGTAGAAGTAAAAGTAGTGGATACTGGAAATATTCAAGTCAAAATTGTACTCAAGTACAGTACTTTAGTAAATGTACTGAGTTACTTTACACCACTGCCTTTATGTATACGGTCCGGTACAGGATGTAACAAGAAACCTTTGAATATTTTTTTTCTTTTTTACAAAACTTTAGAGTAGCCATGCAATTATATTTTTTTAGCCCCTTTTTCACCCCAATTTATTCCTTATGCCAAAGAATACCAGGTGCCGCCCCAGCCTGTAGGAGTACGTGGTCAAAATCACGGGCCAATTGTGTTCGTAGAGTCATAGACGCCCGAAAAAGCCAGATGCACCACTGCAGAGAAGGTGACTTTTCACTTTTCCTCATGGCAGAAGAAGGGCCCTATAAAAGTTCCAGCTTTGCTGGGTTAGCTTGCTGAAAGGAATTATTTAACATCTTTTCTTGTTTCTTTTTTTTTTTAACAAAGCCACATTTCTGCCACCTTGTCAGAAATGGCTCTTTTTTATAATAATAATTAGATTCTACTTGTACGTGTAAGAGAATAATACAGCGTGCATGCATGAAGGGGTTGGCTATACAGTTGGCTGTACAATGCTAATGCAGGATATGTGCAGGATGAATGCAAGGAGAGGGACCTCCAAGGTGACTAGCACTGTAAAGTATTTTTGGCTGAATAGCTCCATGTAACCTGCTCACTCCTCCATCATCGCCATTGTGCCTTTAAAAGTCAGCCAGGTGTAAAATATAACATCACTGCCTCAAAGAAACGGAGCACTAAAAGTCTTTTGACACAATTTATATTCCCCTGAAATTGGATCGCCTCCCCTCTGACTGAGAGAGAGAGAGAGAGAGAAGAGAAAAAAATAACTCCCTATCCCCTCTGACAATGTAATCTGCTGATAAATCAGCAGATGATGGTAGATACAGCTCTGAGTGAGTGTTACTAGTTTTGGGGGCATCCATACACAGATGTTTTATCTAATCTAATTCTGTTGGGTTTCATTCTCTCTCAAGTCTCAACAATCTGTCTTTGCTGTCTCATCAAGCTGCCAACAGCTGAGTTCCACAACTTCCATCATGATAATATTTGATAGTTGTTATGTTAATGTATAACAATAGGCCTATATAGCTGTACTTTTAATCCTTATCTGGCTGAAGTCAAAGGCAGATTAAGGTCCAATATGTATACATAAATGAGAATGGTCATCATCCCCAGTGGTGGACACTATAGTAACTGAGTACTGTACATTTTTGGGGTATTTCTTTTTAGTTTTTGCAAGCTGATGACTTTCACTCCGCCACATTTTAAAGAGAAATATTGTAATTTTAAATAGGCCTACTTGAGTATTGAGTATGTATGCATACACAAGGTCGTCCCTTGTGCCGCCCAGTTATATTTTAATAGTCCAGTTGCTGCGCAAACCTCGCCTTGCTCTCCACAGGGAGAAGGAGACGAAAATACAGCATTTCATCTTTCAACCCCATCCAACAGACTAATGATATTCTAATTCTCCAAAAACAAGCGGAAGACAGCAACGGCAACAACAAGTTGCAGGGGAACTTGGAAGAACGTACCTATGTTAATTAAGTTAATTCAGAGTCTCTTCAATAGAAGCCACTAATGAGACAGGGATTGGCAGAGGGAATTGTTATGCGTTTGAAATGCTAATTAAAATTAGAAGTGAAATTTACGGTTCGGTCACATGGCAATACCAAGATAGTTCAGCAAAGCTTACTCTAATAAAGAGAGAGTCACTAGAGGTAGGAGGAAATTAAAAAGAGGCACGGAAAATCTTCTGGAAACCACAGTTGGGTGTGAGCAAAGTACGTACTGCCTGCGAACGCACGGTCAGGGGAGGGGGTGACTATTGGAGAGAGAACTTCTTAAAGATAAAGTTTTAAACGTGGATTCAGGGGATTTGCTTCAGTAAAGTTTTCCTAGTCTTATGCCACGGCTGACTAATGCAACTACTGCAACAAATTGTAATGCATAATGAGAAAACTGTTTCACCCAGAAGCGCATGCTATGAGAATAATGTTTGACAGGTTTCATAAATGGAATATGCTCCAAATACAGCCAGTTATACCTTTTTCAAACACCACACAAACATTTATAAATGAGAAAAAGTACAGTCAATGAATGTTCTCTTTGCTATAGTAGTGCAAATTAACTTTTTGGATCACAATATATTCTTAAATTAACTATAGCACTATAGCAGCTATCGTACTGAAAACATTGTTTTTCCAGATTCACTTCATCCACTTATTTCTTATCCCACGCATTTTTTTCGCCCAGTGCCAATTGTCTAGTGTCATCCTGGGCGTAACTGACCTCATGCTTCCTTCCATGCATGAGGAGTCCAAGCCGCTTCTTTACACCTGACAGGGGGGAGTTTCCCCGGTTGGACGTGGAAGGAACACGTTATTCCAAACAGTTCCTTTCGCCTCTATCAGGCTGGCCAGGGGGAGGCAGTTTAGAGACCAAGATTACTGCATGTATTTTGTGAGGGTACCACTACCTACCCTAGGGGACACGGGTAGAACATGCAAACTCCACATAGAAAGGCCCTTTTGCCAACCCCTGATAACCGCATGTAGTCTCACCATGGCTGGAAGAAACTTTATTGTACAGATCCATTCATCGCGATAGACGTTGGATACTCAAAATTACAAGTATTCATTCTCCGAATAAACCTAAAATATGGGCACTGATGACGTGGAGGAGAGTACACTACACGCCCCCAGCATCCCAAGTAGGAATTGAACCCAGGACCTTGTAGCTCTGAGGCGACTGACTGCGTGCTCCACTATTGAGCCTATTAGTCTCCCTCTGCACACGCATGCACACAGTTTTGAAAGCTATTTGTTTGTCACACAACATTGGAGCAAACCAATGGTTGCATAGTATTATATGTCACAGCACTGTGGGAATTGTAGGATTACTGCTGTAGAATAATTGTTGACTATGCCCATTCCATACATACGCAATTTAAAACTTCATTCGTCACCCACCAGACTGAATGGCCACTCGGTGGCGCGCTATGAGCTTGTAGATCTGCTATTTTTCAATAGCTAAAGCATGACATGATGCCAACACCAAAAGGGGTTCCCGCCCAAAATGGGGTTTAAACACCCTCTACATCTGTGTGTTGATTAAAGAAATATTGAACCAATGAAAAGTATTAAAAAGCACTTCGGACAAAACCTCTTAACTCCATTGGACTCTCAAACCGTCTGCTAAAGCAGCTAACTCTCCCCCTCCCTCATGCAAGTAATTGACTATATAAAGTCACAATACTTTGATTAGGCAGTATTGCATTGTTTAAAAAAATATAAGGTTTTGTTCATTTCCTGATTTTTTTTCCTGAAAAACATTTTGGTAGTTAGGTGGTTTCTCTTCAACAGCAGATATATTCCATAATTTACATTTACTTATTATGCACATTCTATCTGCATTTTGAGTTACACATTGCATTTTTTCCCTCTCCTGTAGTTGTCTTTGCCTTGTTCTTAAGAGTTGCACATAGATGTGGACCTTCTGCACAGAGCACGGTTTCTGTGCAGAGCACGGTTGTATCATATCGCATGCGGATACCACGTAGTCCACACGACACGTGAAACAGGTAATGGTCTGACTGCATATGATATCAGAGTAAAATGCAGCACAATCATATGCATGTGGAGCTTTCTTGGTCCAAGAGAAGTGTGCTGTGAATGATGCTTATAATTGGACCAGAGAGAGAGAGAGAGAGAGAGAGAGAGAGAGAGAGGGCACAGACCTATACAGCAGGCAGTTGGTAATGGATTTTGAATGAGAAAGATATACAGACACGCAAGCGGTACAATTCTCCCATGTCTAACTTAGGTCTCTACATGGCCAGCTGTGCAAAAAAGATTGAGAGAAAATGATGAGATGAAAGGCAATCTGAATAATAGACTGACAGTAAGACGTCCGGAAGAATGAACACACATAACCAGCAAGAGATGCAATTCACCCTTTGTCAAGTCCCACCCGTGGTTGTGCCTCTCGTCGCACCCATTGGTTGCCGTTTCGTGGTTGGACAAAAATCCTCTCTCTCCATCCACTACCATTAAAATAACATGTTTTTCTGTCGCTTTGCATTGATATTGTGTGCATTCAATTCTTATTTTAAACTTGCTGGCAGTCAAAGTAAAAAGAACCACCGCTCAAACTTAAAAAACTTAAGTTAGGTGCTGGAGCCAGCCTGAAGAAGGTCAGTAGACCGAAAGCTTGCTAAATAAATACATTGATTGTGCACAGATCTGACTGTGCGGAGCTTCCCTTTATTTTGTATTTAATTTTTTAAACTTGGTGTCAGTAAAAAGAAACATCACAGGTGCAGCACGGTGACTGGGCATATCATGTTTGTTTTTAGTTTCTTCCAAAAATGATGTTTTAGCAAATTCAACATAAACAAGGCGGAACCAGGGCGGAACAAGGCAGAAAGAGCCTGCTGGTTAGTCAGTCAGGGACCAATCAGACGGCTGACAAAGGGTGAATTTAAGTAACAATTTGTTTCAAATGTGCATCAAGTATCTTTCAGCGCTCCCTGGTGTTCATTTGAAATGACTGCAGGCAGCCAGGGCATATGTGTGTATATTGGCGCCAAGTATTTCCGCCCACACAGCCCAATACAACAAGTTTTTCGAGCAGCAGCCGACATGTCTTAGGTTTCACCACAAGCAGAAATATGGCTGGCGCGATGCGATCACAAATCACTATTTACATCTGAACGTCGGGCGGGTTGGACTTAAGCAACAACTTTGGAGTATTTTTCGGAGAAAACAAGCAGCAAAAGAAACAACAATGAGTGGATCCTTATGGGAGGCATCCTCACAATGGGAAGAACGTGGGCGCTGTCTAGCAGCCTGGGCAGCACCAATTGTTAGTGTTGAGCTGCGGCTGCTTGGTATATTGATCTGATGGGTTCGGCGACCTACAGGGTTAAATCTGAACCTGTCATCTGACGGGTTCCGAGGCGTTCTGGCGTCCATCGTGTTAAATATTCAATAATGTTTATTTTATTTGGGTTTTTTTCTTCTTTTCTTTTTTGTGTTTTACACAGAGTCAAAGGTTTTATGGTCATTAATCACCAGGATCCTGGATGGCTCGCTTCTAGGCTTAAAATAATTTATTGTAAATATCTATCGGGAAAAATGAATGTCAACCCTGACTTCCATATTTTAGGTTAATTTCCGATTTTTTGTGTGTAAGCTTGTATGTAGATCAGTTATTTTCACACAACACTGTCATGATGAAATATAAAACAGGGCTTAAGTTAACAAACATTCGCGCACACATTCACGCATTCTGACCCTACAGTATAGTATAGAGTTCAGAACCCTGTGGCAATCATGCGAGGCCAACCCGCTCATCGGGAGCAGTTAGGGGGTTCACTGTCATGCTCAAGGACAGTTCTACACAAAGGGGTGGAGGGAGGGAGTCGAGGGACTGAGCCTTCCGATTCCCAAACAGCTGTTTCGTTCTCCTGGGCCATTGCCGCTTGTGCAGGCACAGCACAGTTCACATGGTTCCACCCCTGTCCGTGATGCACTGTCAATGGGATCTTCATTAACCTGCCTGATAAGTGTCAGCATTGATTCCACGTTGCCACGATGATGCATCATGTCACAACTTCCCTCCCTCAAGTAGAATTCAGTGGCTTGTTATGACGACCGATGCTGCCAACCTGTCATAGTAAGCAGGAGGAACAATGCCCCGAGCATAATATATGCATTAAAGTTTGAGGGCTAATGATGATTTAATGGACCTTCTCGTTGGTATTGATTTGATTAGGGTTGTTTTTTATTTTAATTTTTCAGCAATAAACAACTGACTTCAAAATAGGAGCTCTCCTTAGGCAGAGCTTGAATGATGTTGTTGTTTAGAAAAATAAGGACTTAATTTATTGGTCATAAGATGAGCTGCTTGTTTTGTCATGAATCCGTCTTGACCTGAGATGAGATTCTAAAAGTGTCTTCTACATCCTGACAGTTTTCTGAAAAAGCTATGTTTCTATGTCAGTCGTTCTTCGATTTTTCAAAAATAGCAGACCTACAAGCTACGAGCTTGTAGATCTGCTATTTTTCAATAGCTGAAGCATAACATAATGCTAACACCACTTCCCGCCCAAAATGGGTTAATCATTGTACTGCAAAGTATGAACATATTCGTACCCCCCCCCCCCCCCCCCCCCCCGACCATGTTCGTACGAAAAGCTTTACACCAAATATGAAACGGTTAACCGAAAATCTGATTTTAACATTGGTCCGTCACCCCCAGCACCAGGATTTATGCACACGGACCCCATTCAAAGTAGGATTTTCTATGCCTCATATCTCTGAAACTATGAACGCTGTCCTTGGCTATCGTCATCCATCCGAGGTTCGGATGTGATTTGTGCTTTTCAGCGGGGAAAAAAGGCTCAATTCCGTGGCGAACATTCCTAATTCAGCGGACAACAATCCTTGATTCCGTGTCTTAGTTAATATTCCGCAGACATGAACTTATTTAACCTAAAATGACCAGTTATCAACCTATTTCTTTTTTTTTAAATAATAAGTAGAATCTTTCAGGGGAGTTGCACCTCTCAGTTCACATGGGTGTGATTCTTTTTACTGCAGTGGATATTAAACTACCTGTTGTTCTCTTTCTCCAAAGAGACTTGTGTTATTTAAGACCTAATTAATAACTAATAACAAATTGCAGGAAGGATGGATGATGGATTAGGTTTGTGATGGGGTACAAATAGGCTAATAAACTACAGAAAACTGAAGAAAGCATGTATAAAACAAAGTCAGGAACAGAAAAACAAATAAAGGCCTTTTGATGAAAGCAAGTTTCAGGAAGGGATTTTAAATAAGTCAATGGTTTAGCAAGCCTGCAGAGCTCAGGTCATTCCAGAGTTCCATGAAGAGACCTGACATCAAAGGCACCATCACCTTTTATCTAAAGCCTTGACTCAGGAACAACCATGCAGGTTCTTGCCCGAGGACCTCAGGCTCAACACAGGCTCATAAGGGTGAATGACGGACTTTAATTAGAAGTCATATGCCGCATGAAGTGAACCTTAAAATATATTCAAATATTCAAATCAATCCTAAAGCAGACAGGCAACCAGGATTGAAATGTGCAATAAGTGATATGTATTTGTCAAAGGGATCGTGACATTAAATAAAAAGTTTGTTTATTTTATTTTTCTGAGCTCAATAGCACCCAAAAACCACACCTGTGTGAAGTGAGCGGTGCAACTGTACCGTGTGGGGGTCAGTGGGGGTCCCTGCAACATCGAGACCCCCAGGAACTCGCCTAGGGGCCCAGCCTTCCTCCTGCTGCACGGGTTCCGGCGAGCTGCTCCGCGTCCTAAACGGTCGAGAAATGACAGAGTTAACATGTGGGGGTCACACACACACACACACACACACACACACACACACACACACACACACACACACACACACACACACACACACACACACACACACACACACACACACACACACACACACACACACACACACACACACACACACACACACACACACACACACACACACACACACACACACACACACACACACACACACACACACACACACACACAGCAGCTGGGTAATGGAGCGGAGGGACCGCTCAAAAACCTGAACTTTTGAATTTCAGTAGATTTAAGAATTTAAATTGTGTTTGAGGAAAAACACCATTTGACATCTGGCCTTTAATGCAAAATTTTGCAAAACATCAAGGCTTCTGAATATACCGGTAAGTGTTTATAACAGAGATGAACACTGTTAAGGTATCTATCAATAAGTCGCTCGTCCCCCATCCCCTCTTTCATGAGACCAAGGGAACCCTCTCTGCCAAGTGGTGGATGACGCCGGCGGGTGCCTGTGACACGGCACATCTCTGTCCCACTGTCGTAATTAGAAGAAGCAGCTACCTGCCATTTTAATTGCATTTCTCACTTTCTGACTAATCGCACAAGACACAGCGGCCCTTCGGGCAGCCAGCCAGTCGGTCGGAGCAGCAGGACATTATGTGTCAAATCAATTCCCTGGCAACAAAGCCACAACAGCCATAACTTCACTGCCAACGCCCCAATAAATACCATCCTCTTATTTTACTAATTGTATTCATTTTAATTGAACTTAATTGTGATTTCCCCCTCTCCCCCGTCATCACTTATGTTACAGACAGAGCAATTATAAGTGGGAGAACATCATTCCTGAGGATGTTAGGGAAATAACAATTAGTGTGCAACAATAAGTACGCTGGTATAAGGTCTCCATAATGCTTCGGAAAAGAGTTATGTTCAGCTTAGAATGCGGAACCTTGGTAGAACCCATGGGTTGAGGTACAGTCCTGGCCATGTATTATTGCAAATTTCATCTATCATCTTCTGGGAGTGGAATAATACAATTCTCTCTCACTATTCCTTCTCATTGTATGGCAAATAATGATGTAACAATAGTCTTTATTGCAATATCACGATGACGTACAGGCCGTGGGTCTGTGATTGAAAACATGCTAAGAGGCCGCCATTTTAGGTTTGAGCTTGCCGTCGGCAGAACACGCCAACACGGCACAACGTTTATGCTGCACAAACTGACTTTAATGGAATTACATTGTGACTTAAACACACTATTACTGTGATCAATTATTCTCTCTCTCCCTCAATCACTAGTTATTTAGCGAAACAGACTTACCCATGATATTGAAAAAGGGATGGATTTTATTAGCACTATTTGTGCTAATAAATCACTTCATGCTGAAGTAAGTAAATTATATTTGCCATGTGCTGAAAGTGTTTTGAGGGGAAATACAAAACAGAAAACACGACAATTCTTGTTCCTCAACCCATTGAGCACAAAAGGAACAGATAATGATCGACAATATCTTTGGTGACGCATATCATGGCCAAGGACAGGTTCTACCAAAATGTACTTTAAGCGCTTAAGGCCCAAACTTCCAAGGATGGTATAATAATTATTCTCAGCAGCTTGAGACGTTGAGGCCTAAATCATGTCTGAGAAATGTGTCTACAACTCAGGCTTGTGGTTAGTCTTATGGTCTTATTTACACACTGAGGAATAACCAATCCGAAAATGCTTAATACTCACAAATATTTTCATATCAACATTATTCATGAAGTTAAAGCCCATTGCCTCATCCATACAGGTTGATGCCTCTATTTGTGGTTGAGCTCAGGAAAATCTCCCTCGCTAAAGATTGATGCTTTATCAAATTCATTCTGTGTGATGACTCAGAGTCATAACTCAAGTTTCAGGTTAAAAAAAAAAGAATAAAAACACAAACAAATAAATGAAAAAGGTGCTCTGAATCAATGTTCTCTGACTTCTGTGTCCATCGAGTGGCCCCATGGCCTCCGGCTATATGTATTAATGGAGTTTATGTGCCTCACAGCACTTTTCATTTCCCAGCTGTGATTGTCACCCACCGGCAAACGTTGTGCTCTGTTTGCGATGTGCTGATAGGGCAGATGTGAGATAGATACCTCCCTTCACCCCGTGCGCCCAGCGGGCGTCACGCCTCAGAGATCCATTCACACAGCGGTAAGCAGAGGGCATACCCCTGGCTGGCTATCCCCATAAACGCTGGCCTTGCAAAGGCACAGGACCGTGTGTGGAGCACCTACTACAAGACCCAGATATGCCACAACTTGACATTCAAAAGGATGCACAGATATGGAAACAGGATCTGTTGTGTTGGGTATAATTACACTCTAGACTCGATTCTCGTGTCTAGGACTATCTATAGAGTAATTATGTATCCCGAATTAGACAAGCTTTATTCAGATTGTTACAGTACAGTGGCTTGCCGGAAATTAGTTGACCTAACGGACAGCAGAAACAGTGTTGGGGGGTTTCCAATGCATGTAAAATGTGAGCCCTACTTGTTTTCATAATTAATATTCAAGAACCTTTTCGCTAGGCACATTCTTCTTTTTTTCTCTCCTCCCTTTCTTCTTCTCATTACCTATACTGCCAGCCCAAGGTCAAGCTAACGAACCGCCAAGAAACGCCACTGTTTTCCCAACCCACCGCTTAATCATTCAACCCATCATGAGTTTCAATTTACCGATCATGGCTGCCATTAGTATTCCACAATCACAGCATCGTGGCGGGGGTCATTGTTGTACCCCATTGCCTGTGCAGCCACATCTCGCAAGGCCCCTGCAAAGTGCAAGCTGTGACATATTATTGTCAGAACCAAAACAATCAATTGTGCCTCTTTAAACGTCCCTCGAGCCTGCTGAAGGATCTCTGTCTAGTAGGCAGCAAATGCCACAGTGTTCTGGCCGGCTGTACAAGACAAACAAAAAGCAAAGAATAACAGTGGGCTGTTATCCTTATTATTTCGTTTTTACTATGGCCCTGTACATTTTTCAAGTGTATATTGTGAGTATAGAGTCTGTACAGGTCAGTGTTGATTTTCACAGCACATTTTGACTTAGTTTAGTTTAAAGTCTTAAAATTGTTTTAGTTTTAGTTGACTAAATAAGATTTTAGACATTGACAAAAACATATTTTGGCAGGCCTTGATGGCATCGTAATGGCAGATGTTACACTTGGTTGCATGCTGAAAATCTACAAGCTGTACATCTGCTATTTTCAGTACGCAACCAAGCATAAATTACTTGTAGTTCTACTGGATCTCTTCTCCACTAGTCACTCTCTAACATTTTAGTCTAGTTTTTAATTGTTGCCAAAATGACAGTATACTATATGTAGTCATAGTTTTAGTCGTCATAACTTAGTTTTCATTTAGTTTTTGTCAGTGAAAAAGTAGATAGTCAGACAGTTTGTCATAGTTTTAGTTGATGAAATCAACATCAGTACATAAACTAAGAATTGTATTTGTAAGACACCAAAAAACACACAGATGACCAGGAGGGACGAGTCAACTTTCATGTTACAGGAAAACAACAAAATATGTCAGTAACTGTGGATGTGCCAAATCTGCCTGTAAAGTTGGCCGAGTGGCCAAGGCTCCCAAAAGTGACAGAATCCAGCAATACCTTTTAGGGTGTTTTATTTCTCCCCGATGCAGGTTATTCACCGTGGAAACACAGGCCTGACAAACAAAAGAAAGACTAAACTAAAGACTAAACTTACAAAAGAAAGAAAATTACTTGAAAGCAAATAGGAAACCAAACCCAGAACTTGAGAAACTCTATTAGGCTATAAACGCTTCCAAAAAGGGGACCCCTAGCAGCTCTCCCTGGATGTTACCTGCTTGTTGCCCAAGCCACTACTGAACCTCAGTATCCTGCAGCCTCCCTTTTATACTGGGTGAGACCATACCAAGACACAGAACTAATTGGTAACCACTTAACTCAAATAAGGCAAACTATGGCCCATGAGTTAACTTACACAATGTCTTAGTTTAACTAAACCAATTCAAATACCTTTCAGATACATTACCCAACATCAAGATAAATAGAAAACATAACACCAGAGCTCTTGTAACACAGACAGACACCCCTCCTGCTCTATAGCACTTGGTACCTTCCTCCACTCAGTCAAGAGGATCACCCGTACTGCAGGAGAGCCAGGTGCCAAAAAATCACAATCAAACCCCATGACAACAAACATATATGCTGTGACAATACCTGCAAAGTACTTGTTCTCTTTTACAATTCACTGTGAGTTACAACAATAACAATATGCACTCATGTCCATTTCAACAGTTTTCCAAGTCGGCCAGCAAAGTTAGTTAAATGGGTGAAACTGTCGTTTAGGTGTGTGCATTGTTCTCCATCAGTGTATGTGTGTATAGGGCCCCGTGACACTGCCAATATGAAAATTATAAATTTTTACAGACTGATTTGTCGTCATAAAAATAAACCTCATAGAAGGCCTTTTCCAGTAGTAGACTAAAGCCTAATTTATGTATATAATATGCTGGAATAGCAGATGCATGCTCATTGCTCACACCGCATTGCATCGCCGGCACGTTGTGAGCTTGTTTGGTCGACTATTCTCGACGTGCAACACGTCAAAGTGTAACAAAGTTTGAATCAGACTTATAATAGGGAAAAGGTAAACTGGTTTCTAGTGGTGGTGTTCTCACCCAATCACCCATGCACTGCCCATATAATAGACAATGTTTCTGCAAGCCATGTACAAAAGAGAGAACACAGTGCTTTTGAAATTACAACGGCTTATACAACAATTTTATGAGTGACCTAGCGTGAAATTAGATCGCTCTAAAGCCCTAAAACTGCATTATTGAATTCCATCTCATCCCGATTGTATCTGGCGGCGCTGGAGGCCGTAGCTTGGTCCGATGTGATCGGAATGTAATTGATATGGTACGAGACTGCAGACAGAGATTAGCTAATTTAATCTACATGATCAAATAACAGCAAATAATGCCTGAGCTATTAAAGCGTCCACATTCCTTGATCCACTTTGTTCTACTGAGCATCTCTCTCTCTCTCACCTCTCTCTCTCTCTCTCTCTCTCTCACCTCTCTCTCTCTCTCTCTCTCTCTCTCTCTCTTATCATTCCAGTGTTGAACCGAGCAAGCGTTCATATTTGTCCTCACAAATGGTCACTTTACTATTGGGGAGGCACAGGAAGCGGCAAAGTGGCTTGGGGTTTGGGTTGTGGCGCGCATGTGTGTGTGTGCGTGTGAGTGTGTGTGTGTGTGTGTGTGTGTGTGTGTGTGTGTGTGTGTGTGTGTGAGAGTGGGAGGGGTGTGTTAATGGGTGCAAGATTGATGCATGATGTGTGCCCATATTATGCTAATGAACTGCAACAGGGCCTTTCATATGTTCCGGTGAATGAATAGTGGTTTGTGCTAATGGCTAATTTATTTATTTCTATATTTATTTTCGCAGTAATGGGAAAACCCAATCAATATTGTCCTGTCACCGAAGATTGTACACTGTGAACAGCTGAAAATGAGAGGTATGGCAATTGGTCTAATTCATTTATAATGCTGATGTAAGCTTTTACTTGAGAGCCATGGCAGTGGAGTCACTTGTGCAATTGGTCGTTGTTCAGCTTAGTGTGCACAACCCAGTACAATTTCATCATTGACCCTCATTTGATCCTTTTCCAAAATGAAATATTTGTATAATACATGGGCTGGTGGGCTTAAAAATATAATAATAAAAAGAGCAGAGCAGATTTTTCATAGCAGAGCAGATTTTGTTTCTGTTGTGGTTTGGCGTTGGCCGAGGCATAGGCACGGCACACTATGCAGTTTGTGTGTTGTGATAGAATGTAATAAACGGGCCCCAGGTCTTGTAAAACTTTTTCTCAGAGCCGGCAATTGAAAACCTTAACATCTCCAACTCGAGACAGGACATTACTGTATATCACGAAGCCAATGACGGAGCACGGGCGGGGCAGCATCCTTCCATTTGAGCAGAATGGCACGCCTAGTGAGCAACAAGGCAAAGTCGACCATACGACACTCTATTGCGTGTTAAAGGAAGGTCATCCCTTCCAGCAGTGCCAAAGAGCCATTAAAGGATCTGGGTCTAGATTGTAGAATGTTGGATAGAGTATTGAACACATTCCCCCAAAATGGTTGTAATTTCAGACACATCCAATACTGATGGATCAAAGTTGCATCACCACTCTTGCACTTGTCACAGGCAGGAGTTACGTCAGGATAAATACTAGCCAGTTTAGCCTTAGACATATGAGCTCTATGGACTATTTTAAACTGCACTAAGCAATGTCGTGCACAAAGAGAGGACTTGTGTATAGAAGAAAAAATAGAATCCCACACAGACAGTGTGAGCCCCAGATCATGTTCCCAGTCGGCCTTTATCTTATCTAATCGCTGGCCTTGAATTTGAAATGGTATCATATCATGTGGAAATGGTGCCCTTAATCGTTGGGTCAAAAGAGAGAAATTCATCAATAGGGTTAGCATTATATTAGGCTTATTGGGGAAGCCAGGTAATATAGAGCTCACATAATGTCGGGCCTGCAAAAATCTGTGTGGTCTAGGTAGACCATATTTCTTTGAAATTTGATCAAAGGATGCAAAGCTCCCTTCTATAAATAGGTCTTTAAAACCATTTGATGCCCTTCCCATGCCAACTCTGAAAGGTCATGTCTTGCATTGATGGAACAAAAAGGTGGTTGGAAGCAACAGGACTGACCAGGGAGAGGTCTCTATAATTATAAGTTTTCCTGAACTGGGCCCACACTCTCAGCGTATGATGCACCACCGGGTTAGTTATTGAATCAGGCAGGGGTCGTCCAAGCGGTGTACTAAGAATAGCTGGAAGTGATACATCCCTACACGACTTTAGCTCCAGAGACGTCCATTCTGGGCAATTAGGCTTAAGTTAGAAAGTATTCCAAAAGGCAAGACACCGGATGTTAGCAGCGCAATAGTAATGACTAGTGCAGTCAACAACTCACAAGGTCTGGCCTGACCCGTGACCTCCCACCCTGCAGGGCCATCAGCGCAGCCGCTGAGTCAGAGCAAATAATGATCTGATGCGGCCTCACCTCTTCTGCACAATTTACTGCCCATATTAGGGCGAGCACATTTCAAGCTTGTAGATCGGCTATTACAAATAAAGATAAAACAAGCAGATAAGAGGTTTCTGCTGACAGTATGCAATGTGACCCTCTGGAGTGAGTGTGGAAATATACTGTGTGCATACATGTGTGTATGTGCATCATGCGTGCATCCATCCATCCATTCCGTCCGTCCGTCTTTGGTGATACTGTACATTACACACATGCTATATGTGCTGTAAACAGCGTTGGAAAGTAATTAAAGTAACTCATTACTTAAAGTACCCCCCCCCCCAGTAACTAGCAATATAACTATTTACTTTACATTTTGAGTATTAATATGCTAATATGTTACAATTTTCCAAAAGTAACGCGTTATTACTTCCACGAGCCTTGGTGGTATGGGCTTGAGTGTTTAGGCTGGGTTGGGGTGGAGTTGCTTTGCAGGCTGCTGATCCGGTCTGGATCTAGACTCTAGAGTGGATACTGAAACGGTGCGCACTTGTCTGTACGTGTGAATTATCGTATGCGGAAGGGAGGGCCTTAAACCGTCCGGAGGACAACAGATGCAACTGGGGGTGAGAAAAAATGAGTAAAGTAAAGTAATAAAGTAACTAGTTACTTTTGGCAGGGAGTAATAAGTAACGTAATAACATTGCCTTTAAAATAAAAAGCAACTAGGATACATTAATAGGTATTCCAACACTGGCTGTGAGTGTATTATCTCATTTCTACTCAAGATTTCAAGATGCAGTAAATGCCTTCATTGGCTCAGTTTCAAGATCTGACATGTAGACAACCCATGTCCTGTGAAGCTGTGCAGTATTTGGCCTCTGTTTCATCACATCCAACATGTTCTCTTGTGTGAAAAGTGAGCAGGGCCAGCTGTTGCCCTGCTTCAGATAGATCTTTCCTACTTCCTCCACTTCCCCCAGGCGGCATTCAAAAAGCTGCCTGCTCGATAGGAAGAGTGCTAGCCTCGATCTAACTTAACTTTCGATGATCTAGAGGGAATGTCGACAGTAATGGTTGCGGGGTGGTGTTTAAACCAAATTGTAAGCCGGCCCCAGCTGTTTCACCATATGCTGTTTGGTAGAAGCTTTCATCTAAAGGAACTTCAACTCAGCATCATGACTTCCAAACACATAGGCTACGTTATGTTCAGAGTGATTGGCCTCAGTGTTAATCAAACTGTTGGAATGTGATAGAGTGATTATTGTTGATAAAAAAAGAGTGAATGACTTGTTTGGTGAACTATGCTGATTTCATCAGTGAAAACACTGAATACATTATTTGTCACCATAAGCAATCATCTCCACATACTGTATAGTGCATGACTTGGCTATACCTTTTTGAATGGGAAAAGCCCCTTTTTCTCTTGTGAATTGCGTCAGTATCCGCTTTATGAAGCACGCATGGTGACTACACTGCCAGAGTAAGGTATAGGGTGCCTAACATCTTCAGTCAAACAGGTGCCAGGGCAGAGATAAGACGATGCTCTAAAGGCTACACTGTTTATTAAAAAACACTCTCCTTGCTACTGCCAACAATGAAAGATTCTATCGTTTACCTAGGGAGTCAGAGTTATCTATGCAATGAAAACATACTTTGGTAAACAATTTTTACGTTTTCTGCATTGTTTGTTGTTATTCTGCTTATTTAACAGCCGAGTTGTGATGATTGTTTTTTATGCCATACCAATTCAATTATGTTGAGTTGTGCAGTTTTCCATCAAAGTCAATGAATTATGAAGCCTGTTAATACCAACTTTTGCAAAAGAGGCAAACACAAATTTCGTTCTTTCTTTGTCACCTTTAGTTATACTCGGAATACAGTTGAGGGCAAGCCCTCATTTTCAACGTAGCCGACATTACAATACATAAAATATAGTCACAAAACAATACATCAAACAACATTTAACATTATAAATCAGGGTAAATTACAAAGGAACTTTATACAGAACAACCATCAGTAAAATAAATCAATTGAAGCAGGAGCCATCACGGTGAAAAATATTCTGGAGCATTCCTTTGAACTGACCGAAGATGGCAGGGAGCTCAGTTTTAAGGAGTTTTGGAGTTCATTCCATGAACATTGACCATTGACAGAAAAAGCTGTCAAATAAATGCAACCATGCACATAAGCATGTTTAAAGACATGTTTAAATCTCCGTACAAAGGAAAAAGCGCTGTTGCTGAGGCCGCTTATGTCAGCCTCCTCGTTATTGTGACAGCTCCCATGCTCAAGCGTGGATTTAATGCACCCGAGTGCATATGCCATTCGTCTTAATGCCGATAGTCACAACAAATGTACATCAAGATTCCCATCGCTTCTGTCTTATAATTGCTGAGGCTACATTCATTTGTTTTACAGGGAGTCTGCAAGAGGCTATAGGCGTACATGAGATGTGTGTGTGTGTGTGTGTGTGTGTGTGTGTGTGTGTGTGTGTGTGTGTGTGTGTGTGTGTGTGTGTGTGTGTGTGTGTGTGTGTGTGTGTGTGTGCGTGTGCATATGTCCAGAGCGAATATCACAAACGAGTGTAACGATCAGTATCAAACGTTCTATCGACGATTCGACGTAAGCCAGAAAGTCTTTTTAATACACAGGATTTCATAGACCTGGTTGAACGCTTGTTTATCTCGCTGGTAAACACTGGGACAGGCAGACTGGACTGGTATATGTTACTGTCTCCTGAAATAAATATCAACATAAGGAAAAGGGACTGCAAAGGGGAGTGCTACAAATCCATGCTACCTATACCTACTGTTATGGGAAATGTGTTTTCCCATGGAAACACTTACACTAAGAACAGAGTGCTGGTGTTTTAAGCCTGGCTAGGAAGAAGACATCAGAGGTAGTGGAGCCAGCTGAGCCAGCTTTATAGTCCACAGCCTCTCAGGAGCCAATCACCAGCAGGCTTCACCTATAGTTCACCTAAACAGTTATTTAATTTAAAATTGTTCAATGTGTTCATAACAACAAGCCTAACAACAAACTAGAAAAAGTGGCCCTCGGGGCACAGCTAAGTCTCCACCAGGATAGGAATGTGATATGCTTAGTAATGTTATGAAGATGAATTCATGTTGTTTTTTCAATAAATGGCTGGCATACATTATACATGACAGATCCGGTGTGTACTAACAAAGTACAGGGCAGAAGTTTTTCTTTGGTCATACAAAGTTTTACGCAGATCGGTGCAGTCTTTACATACTGTATGTAAAGATGTGACTTGGCCTGTTATACCGCCACCAGGATGGCATTTTTTTTATTTTTTTAATATATGTTTTATTAGGATGGCATTTCTTCCTCAGCCTATAGTGAGAATAATGCATATACAGTTTCAGTGCACTTGGAATGCAGGATTTGCGGAATTTTGTACGAAAAGGGCCACTCCTGAAAACTTTGGAAGGCAATCTTAGCCAATCATGGTGCAATATGAGAAATCAAGCAGACCCGTCTTGATCACATGACTATATAAATCATGTATACCGATTTGGGTGCGATTTGGATCAAATCTGTGCGAGTAATAAATGTGTTTTGCCAAAATCGGCCTAATGGTGGTGCTATAACAAGCAGATGTGAAAAATGCAGGGCAAAGCTTTTTCCTTGGCCTCTAGGGAGTGCGCATACAAAGTTGTGCACAGTTTGGTGCACAGATTGGTGCAGGTAAAAACAGGACTTGGCCTGTTATAGCGCCACTGTGAGGCTGATTTGGATTTTTTAAGTGGCATTTCATCCTCTGCCTAGTGGGAATGTGCATGTATAATTTCAGGGAAATTGCATGCTGTGTTCATGATTTTAGTTTTTTGTTCGAAACGGTACCAATCCTGCAAGCTTTGGAAGCCAATCTTAGCCAATCGGGATGGAATATGGGAAATTGGACAGATCCGTGTTGATCACATGACTATAGAGATAGTGTATACCGATTTGTGTGAGGTATGGATAGAATGTGTGCGAATAATGAAATAAAATGTGTTTAGCAAAAATCGGCCTCATGGTGGCGCTGTAACAGGCCGTTCTGAAGAATGTGGGGCAGATGTTAGTCGTTGGTATCCAGGGGAATGTGTGTGCGGACTTTGGCATCGGCCGGGGCCAACGGTGCCGTAGATTAGTTATAAACGGACAGCCAGATCGGACACACGCACGGACGGATAGACGGAGTGCAAAACGTACTCTCTCCCCATGCCTACGGCCAGGTGTAGACAAAAATAGAGTAGACATGAATACATTTAAAGCTGCAACATCAGACAGAACGTGGGGGTTCAGTTAATAACAATAGCAATACTAGGGTGGAAGAGCAAATCATTCATTACTGGTCATTGTAGCTGGAGGTCCTCAGCATAGTTTCATAAATGCAAATTATGCTAATCTATTTTTGCTTTCATTTCACTTCATCATTCAGAAAGTTCTCCTGTTGCAGCCATTATTCCAAGATGAGCATTGCCGAAGTATAGTAGTTCTTCTTCTGTTGTATGTCCTTATACCTTCATGAGAATGCAAGGGCTTTAGGTGGTGCAGCACAGGGCACCAACCTTGGGGGGGGGGGGGGGGGCATAAAAGTTATTGCCTCGAGGACTGGACTTTTTGAAGCAATGACTGCATGAAGGAGCACTAAAGCAGTGAAATGTGTTGGTGAAGTGAAATTCTTTCAAATTAGGCTGTAGGGCAGTAGTGTCTCTGTTCTGTTGTGACTACTGTCACTATACATTTCTCTCATTAAAACATGGCTATTGTATTGATTTTGACTAACCCTAACCCTATTGAAAAGCACAGTATGTCCTTTTGTGGGTGTTCTGAGTTTATATAGATTTTTTTCTTTGGGCAATTTTGCACCTGTCGAGTCTTTTATTCAGGTGTACAAACACTCATACGGCCTGGAGCGAGTTATTACTTTGATGCTAGAATGCAAGACTATTTTGGAGAACCTCAAGCTCAATGAAATTGAGCAGGAATCTCGGAGTGAGCTAAACTTACGAACTTCAGATAAATATCAGAATCATGAGAAGTCTTTATTTCCATGACATGTAAACATGTTACTTAGGAATTTGGTTTGGTGGGACAGCAGAGTACAGTTACCACATTAGGACAGGTGCAAAACAAGACAAGACACAACATAGTGCTCTAGTGAATGCAAATAGTTAATCCTAATAGTTAGCTAATGTGAGTGCTAATAGTGAATAAATAATAAATATAAAGTGCAGAGAGTTCAAGAAAAAGCTATTTGACAGTCTTTAAAGAGCACAAGGGGAGGGGAGCGGGGCAAAAATACTGTGGCCTGGGTGTGCGGGGTCAACCATGATCTTCCCGGCCCTCCTCAAAGCCCTACTTCTAAACAGGGCCTCAAGGGGGGGGCAAAGGGCAGCCAATCACCCTCTCTGCCGATCGTATCACCCTCTCAGGCTGGGCAAGACCTACGATGTAGACGGTATCATTTTGTTTTGGCAGAAGTTGCGGGATTTGGGTGGAAGTACGGCTCAAGGAAATGACGTTGATGCTTTACACATGAGTTTACATCTCTGTGAATGAAACAAATGAAGTGAATGTATTTCCGGGGGAAATACATCTGACCGATGTTCCGGCCCGACACTTCCACTGATACCGTCTCTGCCTTAGGTTGTGACCAGGCTTTTCTCTGCGCCGATGAGTAAGCCTGGGACCGACGCCATCACCCTGCAGCTTGGCCTTGTCCCCGGCTGCTGCAGCGGGGAACCAAGCGGTGATGGCGAGGGTGATGATGGACTATTATAGAAATTAACCAGCATGGTCCTTGGGAGGTGGAATTATTCGCAATCAAAAGCAGTCACATAACCACTATTACCCTCTCTCACCCATTCCTGCATGCGAGTTGTTCAGGAATAGCTGCATGGTGAGGTAGTGGGACATCTCATTATACTGCAATCATAATGGCCACATTTCCTTCCATTAATAGCTGGTAGCAGAAAGTGACATTTACAAACATGACATTCTAAAAAGGAATTAACATTAAAAAGGAATTAAGCATTGTGGAAATTCACTTAGAAATATAAGGGATATGTATAGACATAATTATTGTCGCAAGGAATGAATCAGACTTTGCAGGAATTTACAGATAGGCTACACTTGTTTAGAACTACTTTAGAATAATCATGTTACTGCTTTATAGGTTTAATAGCTATTTCATTAAAATAATAATTTCTAACAGAATGTAAGGCCCATATTCTGCCTACGCAAAAAAGTTGGTTGCCACATTTACACTTTTTATCCCCCTCAACTTTCACCCACTGAAATGTTACTTTAATATTACAAACTTTAATTTCAGTTCTGTAATTCTGTTGTTTTAGGTGGTTAATCTAAGCATCCATCTCAGAAGACACTCACTGTGGTTGAAGCAACAGAAAAGAAAGAACAAGGACAGCGGCCCTCACTACAACAACTGGGCAACAACAATACAACCATTTTAGCATATCTTGACCAATATGCATGTATTTGTAAAGAAACAATTGTAGGTCTTAATGGTGAACATTTTTTGTAAACAAAGTTAAAACCCTGGCACATATACTGTATATACACCCGTCCTCCATGACCTACACTGGCTCCCTGTCAAACAAAGAATTAACTACAAAATCCTGCTCACCACCTACAAAGCTCTCAATAACCTGGCTCCCCCCTACCTCTCCGATCTTCTCGAACCATATGTCCCTCCCTCAGGTCCAGTGAAGCCAACCTCCTGAAGTACCGCACCTGGGACAGGCCCTTCTACGTTTCGGCCCCCAAACTCTGGAATGAACTCCCCAACCATCTCAGAGCTGCTCCCCCTCTCCTCTCATTCAAAACCTCACTCAAAACCCACCTCTTCAGGACAGCTTTCCCCAGCTGAGTCCTGGTTAGGATGTCCTGTCCCTTCCCTCGTTTATCCTTTTATCTTTTTAACCTTGTACTGTTGTTTGATCTGCTATGTTTGCTTTGTTTTTTTTGTTTCCTAATAAAGTCTGTTCTGAGTGTTCTTATGTAAAGTGCTTTGGGTATTCAGAAAAGCGCTATATAAACTTGAGCTATTATTATTATTATTATTATTATTATTATTATATCATATGTGTTGTGAACCTGCAAAAGAGCCTTGGTGTATTGTAAACAAACAGACAGTAACAGATGCAGACAGTACTGCATATTGTAATTGTGTCATTTCAGTGCACTGAACACCTGGAGCCTGGATAAATAGTGCTGTATACATTTCAGCACAAGTAACTTTCACCCATGGCCTAATACTTAATCACATAAGTCTTATTTTCTAGGTATATTGTTTGTGTCAAATATTATATTATATAATTGAAAGAGTTGCCTATTTATTTACTTGTTGGGTGGATGTGAGCTGT
Organism: Protomyctophum bolini; assembly: GCF_963924005.1. Classification (NCBI taxonomy): domain Eukaryota; kingdom Metazoa; phylum Chordata; class Actinopteri; order Myctophiformes; family Myctophidae; genus Protomyctophum; species Protomyctophum bolini. The sequence continues at coordinate 20,900,822 of NC_137882.1, forward strand.
ACCATTCACATACCATTATGTCAAAAGTAGTGCATAAGGATGGTGTTCCATTCAGTCATTGTTTTGTCCGAAAAGTAGTGTCTAATTGGTCAATTAATTATTATATAGCTTTACATTCCTATATGGAGTGACTTTTTGTGTGAAACAAATGTGTGAAACCCAGTGAACCAAATGGTGTGGGGGCTGGATATTATGTCACTCTGTCTGATATGTTTGATGTCTCCTCAAATGGAACACTGGATTATTATCAAACTGCTACATAACCTTGTGCATTGAATGCTAAGTTCTATACATTAGTGAAATTCCCTAAGACACTAACATAACCACCATACTATTTTTGTGTTGTGTTTTAAACAATATTTTAGGTCTAGACAAATCATTGTTCACATTATGAAATTTAAAATATTTTGGAGAAAAAAACATACACCTGAATCTATCAACTACGTTGCATTTTGGGTATGCGCAAAGCAGCCTGGGTGGAAAAGGCACCAGCGCACACCTCAGCCTCTTTCACCCTGCTTTCACCGCATTGAAAGATGACAGACGTTCAGGATAGTTTTTTCAGTCATTTAACTGTTCCTCAGTTAAAACAATATTTGTCAGATCGTGACATTGTTGTCTCTAATGATACTCTAAGATACTATACAGAATGTTGGTCAATTTTCTGAGCCATTTACACCTCAGTCATCACCATACAAATCTTCATCATAGTACATCTGACCTGCAGGAGCAACACAACTACTGTATGAAGCCAATGAGTTCATGTGTGTATGAGAACTGTCAAATGAAAGCAAAACATGTGCAGGAGAGAGATGGACTCTGCCTACAGAGTTGACCTCCAGGATGAACTCTTACATGAGAGATGATTTGGAGAGATTAATGTTATCACACCAGATACATACATGTAGTTCTTCATTGCCACTGCCAGTACAATATTATATTTATTCCATTAAGCATTCTGATGATCTGATGCTTCTGCACACAGGCTTACAGAACTAAGGTATGTACTTTTCCAGTGGGTGTTTAATCAGGTGCAATCCAAACTGCCTCTCTCTACAGTATTTCAAAGCAGTGCAGTCTAAGACAGTGAAGAAGACAGGGTGATACACAATATGCATAATATCCAACCCCCACATACTTCACTGGGTTTCACTGTAACGGAGAAGATAGCAGTAAGGAGGATGAGACTAGCTGGCCACTGCCACAGACATCAAGAACTCCCAGCCAAAAAGCTTGTACTGTGGGAACCAACACACGGGCATCGATCGAGAGGACGTCCCACACCTACCTACGTGGACGTACAAAAGAAAGATACTGGTGCGGAAAGCACAAAGGAGCTGGCCAGATGTATGGAGAACCGAGATGACTGGAGACGACGATGGAGGGCTCGTCTGAGGACGACGTAGAGAGAGTCGCTGTCTGTCATTCAGATAAACTACAATTAAGCATGGAGGGTAATGTTCCCTCATGGCCAATGTTTATGGTCATATACCGTAATACAAATGAAGATGCAAGGGTTGTTGCAAGTAATTGTTCTTCATTCAAAGAAGTATATGTGACTGTATTGCCATGCCAGGCCTAACACTATTTCCATGGTCTCAAATTGCCAGGATGAATTGGAACTTAGTGTGATCATTCTGAAGAGAAGACTGGATCAGTGGTCATGCACACTGATGGCAACTAACTATGCTTCCGAGGAGATCCACATTAAACCGATTCATAACCCATTATGACAATTTGCAATTCATACAGATGTTCTCTATCAGCATTTCTGGCCGTATGTCCTTTTCACAGTCAAATGAAATGTTGCCGTGTTATGATTATGGGGATGAAAAATGCATCGGAAGGCAATAACAAAAGAAACAATGTTGATACTAACAATTGATACTAACAGTTGATACTAACACAATTGTCCCTGTCATGTTCCCTGTGTGAGGCTGCATTGTCACCTGCTGCTGTGCGTGCTTGTGCGTGCATGTCGTGTGTGGACGGTTCCCATTGTAGAGCAAAGGTTTATTTTGTCTGTTCATTGTGGGGAGATGGTATTACATAATCTATAAACATGAATGCATTACCTGCTGTGTACCAAATGCTGTCTTCTCTTTCTCCACCTCTGCCCACGTCTATAGCCTTTAATCACTGTTAAAGGAAAGGAAACAAACAAACAAATGTATGTTATTTTTATGTTTTAGTTATGCCTATTATTCTTCCCATTTTTCCACACGGGTAATTCACTTAAAGGAACTACAACATGCATTTTAAAACAGTTTTTAATATTTAATATCATATTTTTGTATGTGCCTCAAACTTATTTCTAATGGTTTGAGCCTAAATCACCACACTGATATAACCAGTTCATGTCATTTCTGTCTGGCTTCTGAAGCCGTTTTAGCTGCAGTACCACAATGTCCTGATGTGGTGGGGTCGCTGCAATTGCATTTGTATGCAAATTTTTATAATACTGATGCTAGATAAACCCAGGCTTGTATCCATTCATGCCAGATTGGAAAATCAACAATGGCGGACATTGTAAACAAAGTGGAAATTAAAAAATTGGGACTGAAGATGGAAGAGAGAATTAGGTAATTAATTAAGTAGGGTGATACAGATGACACGGGTACCACCAAATCAGTTGAGTTGTTCCTGAGGGATAGAAAACACATAGGGAGCGCAAAATATAAATAAAAAGAAAAGTTGAATTTCTCCCTCTCTCTCTCTCTCTTCAATCAATCTATACTGTAGCCTAGAAGCCTACTGTACAGTTCACCATACAAAAAAACAACAGGGTTCTTGACTCAAACGCTGCACCGACCTAACAATAAGCCTAACAATAATCACACACTGGCTGTCTTGGTGGCATGGGGAAAACATTGTTTTCTTTACTCTGTTGATGTAACCCTTATTCTCCACATCCTGTCTTCCTCTGTGCTTGATTGAAGCTTTGCCAGCTCTAGACAGCAGCTTACAGCCTGCGGGTCATAACTCACTCTGTTGGACTGGGACCTGGCCTGGCACTCTGCTGTCGACTTTGATTGACTAAAGGCAACTCTCGGACTCTCCCTCTCCCTCTCTCTCTTTTTCTGTGTCGAGGGCACATGTCTCACATTCACTGGTCCTGAGCTTGTTTATCTGTTGATATACTCGCAACATTAAGAGCTTGATGTCAATAAGCGAGCATCTTGAGGGTGATTCATTATTTGATATGATAGATGGTAGAGTGTCACTGTCTGAAATGTTTGAGGAGATAACATTCAGTGCACAAGTCGAGAGATAGCAATTCCTGTGTCCTTCAGCAAAACATCTGACATGTTCCATTAGAAGTTTCCGTGTCCTTCACAGCCCTGCCCAAACATTCTTTAGCGATTACAGATGCCGGCAACAGAGAGGGGGCGTCTTTCCCCCATTGACATTCAGTTGTAGTGCTACCAATAACTCCTTGCCTGAATGTTAAGCAGATATGACATGGTCGCTTTGATTGTAAATAATTTGGCTCACGCTCCAGGGTCAGCCAAGCGAGCCACATCTACTCTCTCTTCATAGCAAGGCCTTCTGTTGTCCCAGCTGCCGAGTTCCCTGCCTCTCAGACAGGCTGAGACAGGTGTCACCGTGGCTGTCTGAAAACACCTCTGAGCTGGATACCATTATCCCCTCCTCCCCTGTAACATAACCTACGGCGTGGCTGAGACGCATCCTGGTACTTCCAGGAATGCTCGCCGGCTGGACCGGAATACTCTTCGACATGAGTGATTATATGGATGTGATGGGTTGACCCCGCCAAGAGGTATCGGCCTTTGAAAATTGAACCCGCTAACTGGAAGACTGCAGCGATGAATCAGTGTGTTAAATGAGCAGGACGGGGCTAGTGAAATGTTTTTTTGTTGAAGGATAGTTGAAGTTGTTGGCATTTCTCTGTGCTACAAAAATAAGCCTTTTCAACAGGCACGTGCAGAGGGGGGGGGGGCTAGGGGGGCTTGAGCACTTGCCCTTTTGCAGAAAGTGCCCTTTCTATAAAAAAAAGTTTTACTTTCTTTTATTCTTTTAGGGAAAGGGCACATAAGGACATGTGGGAGGGTGTGTGTGTGTGTGTGGGGGGGGGGGGGGATGTGGTGTGGGGGGCCAATAAGGGCTTATGTGGGGGGCCAATAAGGGCTTGTGTGGGGGGGGCAATAAGGGCTTATGTGGGGGCCAATAAGGGCTTGTGTGGGGGACCAATAAGGGCTTGTATGGGGGGCCCAATAAGTGCCATTGGCCCTTCAAGACGAACATTTGACAAGTAATGATAAATTCCACTATCATTAATGAATTATCTTTTAATGTGCTGGCTGCCATCAGTCAGTTTTAGTTTCAGACTAATGAGAACATATTGCTTATTTTACTGTCCAATGACATGAAATGGCACAAGGGAAGGACTCCACAAAAAGACCACCCCCAAAAATCGGCGCGGGCTACACACTCCCACACATGTGCCCTTTTCTGGAGTTTGAGCCCCAGCCTAAACCCCTTTGGTCTCTACAATTTTTTTAAAAGATATGACAAAATTAATACATGTAATGTTTATTCTATGACCAAAATCGAACTGAACTGAATTACAGCTGAGGCATTCAGACTAACCCTATATGCCCCTATATGAACTATCACAGGCTTCATTTTAAGAAGGAAAATGTATTTGTAAAGCCAAGTACTCTAAGTACTTTATCTTGAGTACAAATTTGACAGAGCACGTTGAACTGACCAGGAGTATGATCTATATACTTTGACTCAAGCACTGCATGGGGTTGAGTACTTTGTCCACCTCTGGTTAGCACAGTCCAGTATTGGATCGTGCCTTACTTAATATGCCTACCTTGGTTCCTGAAGACACGGTATATGCTGTGTGTTTTTCTGTTAACACAAAAAAGGGATCGGGGCCAACGTTGCATGATTAATTACCGCATACCCTGTGGGTGCCCACTAGCGGTGATGACTCCCTGCTTTGTATGTCATGACTAGGACTTGTACCATTCATCAACCCGTTAAGGTCAAGCTCAAAGCCTAGACCTGACGGCAACATTGTGTTTCTGTAATTACCATTCCCCCGGCTCTCTTCGGCCATGTTCTGCCGTTCGCCTTTTGTTTGGTTTTGATAAATACATTCTCTCATCTACACATCTTGCCTTTCAGACGTCCATTAGTGTTCCAATTAGATGTTAAATCAATGTTTGGATAATGACGCAGATGCACAAGTTCTCAGCAACCGACTCGTTTTATTTTTTGGACAGCTTTATTAATATTTATTGAGCTGTACAGCGTGCTGTGAATCCTCAGATGGCTTCATTTGGGGCAGAACAGATGCAGGGAAATCACGTCTGTCTCAGACTGAGACAGAGGGCGGATCCTCAAGCTGTTTTATTTATTTACCTTGACTGTTTTGCCAACTCTAACAGGAACGATCGCAGAACTGTGGTACGCCACAGGCAAGAATAGTTGGGAAAAGAAACAAAAGAGTAGCACCGCCTCAGTTAAAAAGAAACAGCTTTGTCTTCTCAAGGTTAAAGCTGGTATAGTAAGATATTCAAGAGATATTCATGATACACATCGCATAACTGGAGCTTCTCTCTCTCTCTCTCTCTCTCTCTCTCTGTCTCATTTCTCTCTGGAGGGAAGAATATTACATACTGTACCTCTTTAGGCTTTCTAGAATGCGGCTGAGCCCACGCTCGGCGTCTCCCGGCACCTTGATTTAATGATCAACGTGAGCTTCGAGAGACGCAATGTATTTTGAGTTGCCAGTGAAGCATGAAAATAACCTTTCACATTATCATTTACACACATATTAGAACATAGGACAGATTGTCTATAGGCTGCCTCGTGGCCCATAACTGCCCATAACTCATCTACCACTGATGGGGTATAGCGTCCTCATTCTTTCCCCATGTAAAAGCATGTGACTTTGAGGTTTGGTGCGTGGGCCAAAATCGTTCATCTTGTGCAATTTTCAATTTTGCCTTTTTTTTACCTGGCTGCCTCCTCCTCTCAAGGTGAAATATGGTGCTCTCGCCGCAGGCTTAATGCTGGAATAAGGAGAGGAAATGAAATAAAGTGAATCTTGGTATAGCATGTCAAAACAACATCGGTTTATGCTGAGATTTGAATTACAGTTTATGGCTTGACTGCGGGGCTAACTGTCTTGAAGGCCGTATCGCCCCAACGGAGCTGTGAGGGGAATGACTTATGGGTGAGGGAATGCAGATTGACAGGCAGCTTAGAGAATCAAAACCATCGGAAACCGATGATCTGTTGTGATACCCAGAGAGGTGTCTGGTGTGTGTGTGTGTGTGTGTGTGTGTGTGTGTGTGTGTGTCATGTCATGACATCAACATCTTTGTGATAGACAGTGAATGGACAGAATGATTCTACTCATTGTTGATTCTATATTTGCACGCACGTGCATTGATTTGCCATTTAAAATAACAGGTCATTATTCTGGATTATTTGCCTATTGAAGCATAATGCTACTGCACATGTACGGCAGCAGATCACAAATGCACATTGTGTGTGCTCACTACAGTATTTCAAATTACACTCACGGCTCTCACACTGTCACATTTCAGACAAAATGAATAGAATCTGAAAGTGGAAGAAAAAAGAGACCATGAGAAATGCAATTCTCATGGCTAATATTCACTAGAGAGAACCCAGTCCATTAAGCAACGTAAGTAGACGCTCAGCTGGGCCCCCGGCCACTGTGGGGGCTTCAACGTGGCAAATCAAATATTGACAAATGATCAGTCTAAAATGTACCCTGACATGATAATGACCCGTGGCGTGAAGTATTATGGGTCATTTTAATCAGAAACGCCAGGGCTTTCTCACGAAACTCCTGAAACTATTTTTGAATTATTATTATTAGATTTTTAAACAGAGGAGCCAAATTAGCCTGGAAACCAAACCACAAAAAGAAAATCCCTGCGGGGAGATTGATCTGGCTCTCCTCAGTTTGAATTACATCATTTGTAGTTGATCTAACCCCCCAATTTGATGCCAAGCAGGGAGGCATTGGGTCCCATTGTTACAATCTTTGGTATGACCCAGCCAGGAATCAAACCCCAACCTCCCAGTTTCAGGGCGGAAACTCTAGAACCACAAGGCCACTGGTCGGGTTAACATGAGATTAGCTGCGCACATCAGACAGACAGATTTGCGCACACGACGAACACACTAACAGGGGTGAAAAACATAATCACTGCCTCCCGGCCTTCTGACATGGCAGCGATAACAATATACAAAAACTAAAAAATTACAAGATACACTACTGTGACGATAAAAGACAGCTGAACAGTAAGGCATTTTATTCCAGCTCCCCCTGAGTGGCCCTCGACCCATCAAAGATAATCACCGAGTCGAGGCAGAAGCACTCTTAATTAATCCCTCCCCATCCAACAACATAGCTGCAAGGAAAAGTCCAGGGAGCTTTACTTTGTGTACAATTAGAGATGCCCTTCCCTCAAACAACCCTCCTCAGCCAATGCCGCCAGAGGACGAGCCTGGACTTGATATGACATACATGATGGGAGGTTGGAGGGTGGGGGAGGGATAACGCTTGAGAGGACTGGGCGCTGGAGTTGGGATTGATCGGGTGACCTTCAGATGGGCATTTTGGAATAGAGCCCTATTCCTTTCCATTCTGTCTGCTTGCCGTGCTTCCCCATATATACCGTGTTTCACTGAGCGCAGACGTGCGCGCACGGTCCCCCAGAGACGCTTGGCCTGGCTGTCTTCCTTTCCTAACATCAGTTGACTGATTCCGTGTAATGTAAAAACACATTGAGACATGGGGGGGAACACGATGAGAAGCAGCTGTCTGCTAAACTGCCAATCAGCACTTGGGTCCCAGGCTTATGTGTAAAGAGCTTAAAGGACTCAGAAACAAGCACATTTGCCAGACGCATGCACTAAGCACTAAACTTTTTTGTTTGTTTGTTTGTTTGTTTTCTTCTTTCAAAATGAAGTGGAACATCCGCGGAAGACAGAAGAGTAATTAGTCACACCCACATTTCTAAAGACGATGACAGAGGCTAAATACTTGTGATCTCATATCTGCATCTTTAGGTTTGTCAAAATGCCTACAGGCTCATTGATACAATTATAATATACAGTGTACTGTATGTGACGGTACCGTGAGATGAGAACCATTTTAGTCTTCACCCTGATAAGCTGCATTTGCTTGTAGATCAGATATTTTTCCGTGCCATCCGACACCATTGTATTGAGTATAAATTATGGATTTTAACATGGACACGACATATATCTTTTCCTGAAATTCCAGTACAAGCATATCTAGCAAACTAGGCTAAATAGAAGATAACAAATTGTGAAATGGCTCAATAGTTCTCTGACATTGTCATTAGACAATTTCTGTTCTGTTGATAAACATCCAAGATTAAGGTTATATATATATAGTTCAGTCTTCCCTAATTTGTCTTTTCATTTCCTGCCTCACTGCCAACAGGCTGGTCCCTTCCCTTGTGGCATTCTGGAGAGTTTGTCTGGCTGCATTGCTTAGGCTGGAAGGCTGTGCCTGTCTGCTAAAGTTGGGCTGTGCTTTTCTCACATTCTTTATAGCCCAGGCATGACCCTGCTTCTTATAACATTCTTATAACATTTGATATAATGACACATTGTGTAAATCATACATGGGGTTGAGCTGCACCTGTGCAAGTTGAGTCAGAGTGAAGGAAAGGCGCACTGTAACGTAACAGTGACAATACAAACAAAACAGACCTTCTGTCTGGCAATGGGAAATTGGGCATCCATGTAAATGGTGGACAAAGACAAGAATAATGTGCACTGTTAAGTGTATTTTGCATTACAGTTTAATTCCATTATGGTTTATGGTTGGTTTATGGTTTAGTATCAGACGAATACCCGACCCTTCTTGGATCCCAAGTCCATCCATCCCGTCCATCTACAACCGCTTATCCGGATTCGGGTCGCGGAGGCAATAGTTCCAGCAGAGAGCTCCAGGCTTCCGTCTCCCAAGGGGAACATTAGCCAGTTCATCCTGGGGGATCCAGGGCCAGTGTAGAGATAATCCCCATCTCATCCTTGGTCTGCCCGGGAGACTCCTCCCCATGAGGATCCCAAGTCTAGCTCCTCTTATAGTGATACTGACATGCACCAGGTATGTGGGAATAGATACTAGGTAGGATTCGGTAGGATCTCATCTCACACCAACGTTCGCCGGTCCATTGGGTTCGGATCTGCCATTTTGGATCGCTGAAGATCTCTACTGCCTGTATTTCTGCCTGTGCTCCAGAGCTCTGCTGCCTCCTGGGTCATAATATATTGTTTTAGATTTGTACTGTTCTATTATTGTGCCAATGAGTTAAATTGAGACTGTAGCTAAATCGTAACCATACTGTGAACTGGCATCTCAGTAGATAGTTTAACTTGGGCTCATACTGTGTGTAATATATAGTTAAGATACAGGACTGAGCACTATGGCGTAGAACATTATTTCTACACCAATCAGACAAATTGAAACACCTGTGTTGGTCCCCAACATGGCAGGTGTATGACTAGTACATTTGAAAATTCCATGCAAACTTATTGTGGCAAATTCCCAAACAACAACTAAAGGAGACACATTTAGTAGTAGCTATCAGCTTCCACAACCAATCCAGATTCCTCGATGCACTGAATACATTGGACCACAATGGAAACAACAAGCCATCCAGGATTTTTGTGTTATACTTTTAGCATTATTTGCAAACTATTAATATTCAATCAATCAATCAATCAATCAATCAATTGGATAACAACAAGTAACTGGTCATAATTATTAAAAATAATTTGTGTCAACTGTCAATACTACTTACTTTCTTTATCACTCATAATCACTTTCTCTGGGCAAGAGTGAGCGTCCTCAGAAATGCAAGCCAGAACATGCAATTAACTGTGGCTTAAGTGCAGCAACAGCCGTACATTAAACGTGTAACCCCAGACTAGCCACAAAGTGCATGGACATAGGCTAGACAATACACTAGAGAGCAGACAAGTGTTTTTCTGCTCTCTAGTGTATTGTATAGCAGCACCAAATGGATCATTCGAAACAGTGGAGAACAATTTTCCATGCAATGAATTAGGCCAACATGCCTTTTAAATCAGGGCTCTGGTGTCCTGCAAACCAATCGAACTGTGGTCTTTAACAGACTGGATTATTCACTTGTTATTTATACTGTAATTAATGAATCATACCGTTTCATGTAATTAACAATACATTTCCAAATATTTGGTGGCAGAGTTGCAATTTATTGTATTATTTATTTTGTGACGTCTCAAAATAAGCTCGAATTCATTCTAAACATGTGTCCCAGTTGCCAAAGGAGGAAATATTCACCCTTTACTTATCCTTCATCTCCCCGGAGCTTGCTTGTGCAAGTGAACTGTGCCAGACAGTGATGTAAACTTGTAAAATAATAACATAAAGTGGGGCTCTGAAGCGCACACCTTTAGTATCCCCCTTTTGGAATTATTCTCCCATGTTTGGCAGCTCCCTGAGGACTACTTGCGTGCACATCAGTGGATTAAGACTGAAGGAGCTGCAGTCTTCCCGGAACCTTTCATTGCTCTAATTGCCATGTCTGTCCATCACATGGATGCCTCAGAAAGAACATTATCTCGTGACATGCACACAACTACAGTGTATAAGTTGCGTGACTTCAATTATGCAATGGGCTTGTCAGTCTGAAATGGTGAAAGTCACACTATGCTGGAAATTCCATCATCCAGCATTCCGTCTTTGCATATTGTGTCAATTATCCTGACAAGAAAGCCTCGTAATGAGTGTTGAGATGCTGCTATGCAGGACTATTTTTTGTTTGTTGCATCGTGATGCGTGGATGCGCAATGACTTAGCTGGCATGGTGCTATTTAGATTTACTACTGCAGCTACAGCACAAGAGCCTGTGATAAAAGTACTGAGTACTGATAAAATCAGTACTCAGCTTCAGTCTGTATGAAAAAAATACAATTCATTAATTTAGAGAGACCATTTAGAAGTAATGCCAGTCGGACTCAGACTTGAATTTCAACAGCGACATTAAGACAATTACAACGTCAGCCTACTCTCTATCACATTAACATTATATCAAGGATTTACAGGATTTATGTCTCACAAGGATTTGGAAAAAAACGTGTCCATGCATTTAGACTCGACTACCGAATAGCTACAGTGGAAACAAGATCACAAGGACTGTACTGTGTTGCTGTTTACATTTATGTCTAACAAAGTATTTAATCAATCAATCAATCAGTTGGCTCAGAATGATGTTGCTTCATTCCTAATTGGTTTCAAAGTACTACAGTTGGTTTAAAATGCATTGAATGGTTTAGGGCCAAAACTGATGAACTATCCAGATCTCATTTACCGGTATGTCCCGAGTCAAAACAGTGAAGCAGCGTTCAGTTTTTAGGCATATCATCATATGGAACAAACTAGCAGAAACAGCTCTCAGTTGATTTAATTCAAATCTGAAGACTTTTCGGTTTTCCTTTTGTCTTCTGAGATTTTTTTATTCTTGTACTACGCACTCATTTTATTATCTTACTCTTTTGTTTTGTTCTTTTACCCTTTCATTGTATCATGTGTATAATTATGTTTAATGCTCGAAATGTTTTTGTGCAAAGCACTTAATTGTCTTTGTTGTTTAGATATTCAAAAGAAAAAAGAAAACATGCCTGGCCTTACAATGTATAATACTAAAGGGTACTGCTACAGTCAGTCAATGAATGCATTGAACTGCTATATACCCAATTTACAATTTAGCCATTTAGCAGATATCCTTATTTTAAGTGCACGGTTGGAGCAAGTGGCATGATGAACCTCAAGTCAACTAACAACAAAATAAGTGGGACATATGACAATGACAAGTATTATTATAACAACATATACTGTAATTATCATCTGTGAACAATCCAGCAACATACAGTACATCTAAACATACGGTTGAGTATGGCATCACAGGCATCAGTGAACAAGCTCATTCTTCAGAACATGACTCCAGTATCGAACTACTCACGAGTGGAAGTACTTCTAACCAGGCTATAAACAAAATTAAAAGGAACTCTGTATCCTGGTTAATAGAAAGCACCCATTTACATTATATTAAAGGGCTGCATTTAAGTGAGGGTGAGAAACGGTTCAATTTATGCAAGAAAGACAAATTGGTCATTGAGCTGGCTGTGGGTCAGGCTACGATGCTAATTGAATATGTTAACTTCAAAGAACCACTAGGAGTCATTAATTTCCTTTTCTTCGGCAGACCATGGTGTAACAATTGTTTTTCCCATTATATCGTGTACTTGGGACTCAATTCATCATGTCTATATCTAGGCTTTGTTAAGTGGTGTGAATAAGTGTTTCAGTGTGTGTGTGTGTGTGTGTGTGTGTGTGTGTGTGTGTGTGTGTGTGTGTGTGTGTGTGTGTGTGTGTTTGCGTGCATTTGTTTGTGTACGTGCACACCCGCTCTTTGTGTGTGCAAGAGTGCATGTATACTGTAAGTAAAAGCGCTTCTGGTGGCACTCTATTGAGGCCCCTGAGTCTATTGAAATTTGGGCTTATATATTTTTGGGGGTTTTTCATTTTCTTATCTTTTTGGTCGAATAATAGGCCCTCTCAAGCCAATTAAAACTAAAATGATACACCACAGTTGGTAAAGTGTGGACAAAATATTTAGAAGAAGTAACAAAAAGTGTGTTTTGTTTGAAAGGGAGCCATTTTTAGGGTCATGAGTAATGTGTGCAGCCTAAAAAGACTGATTCGACTGGCAGCATTTAATAGCTATATTCATTTTAAAGATTACTCAGACAAATGAAAAGATTATTACATTAATCAAAGCTACAGTATATGTGGCAACTTCCTCTGTGCAATGGCCCTGAAAGGGACAAACTAAAAGTAAACTAAAACTAAAACTAAAAGCATGCCTTTTTGTTGGACAGGAATGACAACAATTTGATACTGGAATTACATGGCAAGATAAGAAGTCCATGGATTGCTGAACAGCTTTTGCAAAGTCATGAACAGTGGTTAAAGTCTTATCAGCATTTAGCTGAAGAAAGTTGCAAGGCATATACACACACCTTGATGACAAGAAGGCAGCTGTGCAAGATAGTCTGAAAAATCGTTAGGGTTAAAAGAAAGTTACAACTGCCTATCATCGTAAAAAATGACAAGATAGGCTGTCCCTTTGACTAATCAAACAGTCACAGGTTTAATCCCCAGGAGATAACATCTGTCCATCAATATGTCCATGTGTTCCTCCCAAGCTGTCCTTGAATAGGACACTGAACCTATCCTTCCAACCATCCTCTAGGTAAAATGTGAATGTCCTACAAAGATTTCAGAGCATGTGACTGAGGATGACAAAACTAAACCGTGTGGTCAACCCATTTAGGCCTGACGTAAAAAAAAAAGAAGAAATGTTTGCTCTGAAAAAATATATATTCAAAGATTTGTGCCACATTTTTACAATTCTTCAAAAATAGCAGACCTACAAGCTTGTAGTGCGCCACTTGGTGGCACACTATGAACTTGTAGATCTGCTATTTTTCAATAGCTAAAGTATAACATCATTAATTTAGTTAAAACACCAAAAGGGGTTCTCGTCCAGAATGGGTTAATGACCTACACAGGACACAGATGTCTCCAGTCGTGCTCACAGTGACAAAAAGTGATCTGGCAATCATCAATTGCCAGCAATAGCCTAGTAGCTGGGATACACTGAGCTACATGTACGTAGAAACAAGTCATCTGGCAAAAAAGCTGCAACTTGGTGAAGGAAAAAGTTTAGAAATGTTCTACTTTATTCAAATAAATGAGCAGTGACAAGTCAAGTGACAGCAATTTTGGTCTGTCTGGAAATAGTTACAGTCATAGATTGCTGTCATATATCTTAGTTTTCTTTCTTTCTTTCTCTAAGTCTAAAACAAAACCAAATTGAACCCTGAAACTTTGTCACAATATAGAAACACACATCAATGTGTCTATTGTTATAACTAATTTTTGACCAATAGCTACAGTACCACACGTGGGCTTTGTAGGGCAGAATATTATCTAGCCAATGTGCTTTGGCTGCAAGGGCCGACATTGGTTGGCTTTTTAGGGCCGATAATCACGTTGGGCAAGACCTACGCTGTCCATACATCTGACGGATGTTCCGGCCTGACACTTCCGGCTATGCAATCTCTGCCTTAGGTTGTGACCAGGCTTTTCTCTTCACAGATGAGTAAGGCTGGGAACGAGACTAGGCCGTAATACAGCACACTGCCGACCAAGAGTATAATCACGTTCTCCTTGATGGGCCTAAATAATGGCAAGGATAATTAACCCCAGCCCAGTCCCAATTTATATTGTACACAAGTGATAGGCAGAAGCCCCGATTATCTGGTTGATAACGGAATTGTCCTTCATGCCTGGCCTTAATGATACCAAATACCATTTCTGAATTTACTCTGAGCTTAGGGATCCCTCTCGCTATTTGTCTAGCCCACGGAAGTGCTGTAAATGTGGTCTAAATGTTCAGTGTAGCACATGACATTTCGGGGCATTATAGTATCTTATCTATCCATGTGATTCCTTTTACCATTATCTTTACCTGAAAGCTTCCAATATGGCAAATGTATTTTGAATGATAGTCCTGTTGTGAAGGATGGTTTGCCTGCCCTCACAGTGCCAGTTCCGGCTCTATCGTATTGTCATCAAAGTCACTCATGAATAATGCAAAATACCTGTGATACTCATGTGCATAAAGTCACTCACATCACATAACCTGTCAATACATTTGTAACCCACTTTCTCAATGTTAGCAATGGCCACAAGCTGGCTGCAAGCGACAGCTAGGTGATAGCACCTGATAGCACCTTGGTGACATACAGAGACAAAGTCACTGCCGTGGTGAGCACAGGAAGGGCCTGAGTGTACTGTAAGTCGACATATCAGACTGATTCAGGCAATTGTGCCTGTCCAGTTGAAGGGGAAAATCCATCACACGTTCAAGTGGCTTGAAAATGTCACAGGAGCTTCGCAGCACTTCGTACTCCAAACATCACTATAGTAATCACACTGCCAGTGGAGATAATCACTGTCCCTCGTATGTGTTGATCCCTGAAGAACAACTCAGACTGCTCACTCAGGATCCATGCCACATGGAGGCCAACACAAGTCTCTTGGGGCGCCCGCTGGCTTATAGTGGTCCAGGCACATGCCACATATACTGTAGGCTCTGGCCTGACAGCGCATCGCTGCATGTTTGAGTCCCATTCATGACAACCTTTGCTGCATGTCTCTCCCCTTCTCTCTCTCTCCCTCTTTCCTGTCAATCTCCACTTGTATCTATCAATAAAGGCAGAAATGCCAAAAAATCTTTAAAAAATAAAAATAAAAACACAAATCTCCTTGGCAATGATGGATTGTATTATAATGTACAATTCGGAAGCTATTTACTGAATACAATTGCATTGCAACCAATCTATATGTTAGTGTCTGTAAAGCAGTGATACTACTGTTACTGTATGTAGCTAATAATTTATATGATATGATATAGTACTTTATTGTCAGTTCACACTGAAATTTGTCTTGCGACACAGTAGCCAAGTATGCAGAACACATACACACATTTGACATAACACAAAGAACAAGACAATTTACATACATAAAGACATGAAGACAAGAGCAATATCCACCGCTTAGATTATCCTGTGGCTACTACAACTCCTGATTAAGCCTCAAGGTCGACTGGTGGACAAACTTTAGTCTGACTTTATTGTATGCTGGTACACCATATCTCCTTGTTGTTATTGACATCAGAAAATGAAATAATATCAAGTTTCCCCTAACAGACCCAACTGGTCATTAGGGTGTATTCTGTAGAAACTACAAAGAAAAAGGCATAAAATATACATAACCAAGGAAATGACCTTGACACTTTACAAATCTGTCTACTTTCTATGTGAATGAAGTGTTGTGATTGGACATTCTCTGTGATGTGTTGTGATTGGTCAAAAAATATAGTATCCGGGGGAAATACAGTATATCTGATGGATGTTCCGGCCCAACACTTCCGGCTATGCAATCTCTGCCTTAGGTTGTGACCAGGCTTTTCTCTACGCAGGTGAGTAAGGCTGGGAACAAGGCTAGGCCGTAATACAGCACTCTGCCGACCAAGCGTTTAATCACGTTCTCTTGATGGGATGGCCTAATTAATGGCAAGGATAATTAACCCCAGCCCATGCAGTCCCAATTTATTGGACACAAAGTGATAGGCAGAAGCCCCCATTATCTGGTTGATAACGGAATTGTCCTTCCTCCTATGCCTGGCCTTAATGCTACCAAATACCATTCCTGATTGTCCAATTTACTCTGAGCTTAGGGATCCCTCTCGCTGTTTGTCTGTCTAGCCCACGGAAGTGCTGTGAATGTGGTCTGAACGTTATGTTTATTACATTTTTGTATGTTCACCTAGAGACAGACTGAGAAGGATAAACAGAGTAACAAAAACAAAACCACACAAAAACACACACACACGCAAGAAGAAAACAACACCCAAAAAGCCTCCAATACAATCAATATACAAATCAGGCTAAATCAGCTCATGGTCACAAACATCATCCAGGCAATAGGCCTACAGACAGGCTAGTCAGGCTCTAATCATGTTCAGTCGGGGCTATACGAGTGTAAGGCGGTCAACATACGATAGAAAAGGCTGGCATACTTTACTGACTTGTGAATTAAAATGGGATTGGCTGCCCCTCTAGACGTGCTAAGGGAACGATGAATGATAAAGTTGTCCAACCCAGCTTGAGATTCGGTCGGACTTAGCGGCCGGCAGTCCTACTCAAGCGATGGACGGACGGAGGGGAGTTAGCGGCCGACTACGTCGGTCGCTATTTTCAACTCGCCCTCTCTCCACTGATCTCCTGGAAGTGCTCCAATGTGAGCTCAGTGTGAGATGAAGGGTGACATTTTATTTTCAATTTACTGAATATCTTCTCACCAATATGTTCATTTGCTGGCACCGTTTCTGTCTACTCACTCTGTGTCATGGTGGGCTGTGGACATGAAGTTAAGAAACCTGCCTGCCAATGATGATAATATTCAATGGGGGTTCCATGCTAATAAAAACTATATATTTTAGTGGATCGGAGAAGATCCGTGCTACTGTGTGACTGTGTGTGCAGGTGCGATGCACTGCACTGGTGAAAGAGAAACGCAATGAACTGACCAGGGAGATCTGGAGAGGGGGGAGAGAGAGGGGGGGAGGAGAGAGAGAGTACAGTACTGTACATACTCACGCACATACGTGTGCGTATATACGAACCTACCTACCTATATGTATGTGTCTCTCTATCTCTCCAGGGGCGCACGGAACCTCAGCTGGGTGTTTTCGGGGGGAGAGAGAGCTCTCTCGACGCACACGCGTGTCTTCTGGGGGCTCCCTTAGGGGGGGTTCATTGATCTGATTTAGGATCATCAAAAATAAATAAGCTATAATGCATGTACCATACTGCAAGGCAAGCCAGCTGCCACTGCTTGCCAGACTGATTTGAATGGAAAACACTGACGTACAATGGATTCCTCCGGTCCATAAGTAAAGAAAGAAAGGCTCGGAATCGGAACAAACGACCACGAGTCCACTTGGGACTCGGTGCCGTCACAATTGGTTCCAAAGGTACGGAGCACAGTGGGAGAAGCCGAGAAGGCCCAACCACTAGCTGACTGAATTTTATTGAATTCAGTAACCAGCCTCTAGTTAAACCGAGGGAGCGGGAGGGGATAAAAGGGCTGATGAGATCTGACATGTATGATGGAGCTAGCCCAAGTCATTTATAGGATTGCAGAACAACTTCGAAATCACAGCCAGCCAAAATGGGAAATCAGTGGGGGATTTGAGGGCTGGTCAAATTTAGCTGGTTTTTCTGACATGCAAGCTGTAGTGGCTTGTGATGAAGATGGGTAAACCAGAGAAGAACAGACTGCAGTAGTTGATTAAAGAATAATACAAATGCGCGTTATATAAGGGTTTCAGCATCCGCCTCATTGAGGAACGAATCCCTAGATATGTTGCGTAGGTGAAAATACTGTGTTGTTGACTATATTGCTTTTATGTGCGTGTTAAAAGAAAGAAAGAATGGGATCAAAAACAGTTAAATAATACCTTTAGATCTAGTCTAGAGCTACTATAATTATTTTAGAAACTTCAAATGAGAGTGATTCTGTTGTGTGTAGTGTTATAGAATTATCCTATTTGTTCATTTCATTGAACTGTGACTCTGTGACTCCAATAATACGTGACAATATTACTTGAAAAGACGACTGGTAAGTAAGGTGTAAGTGACAGCTCACTAAACATCCTTTCCTGTACTTGCCACCAACTTCTCTAAGTCATTGGAGATTGGTGGATTCACAGCTCCTGGAGACATCTTTTTTCCTTTTAGCCTTAATGTCTGACTGTACCTTGTGCTGTTTACATTTCTGCTGTTACTTGTATTAAATCAATCAAACAATCAATCAATAAAAACTGTCCATCATACAAAAAAGCACACTTTTTGATTCTCAGAATTTGTCCAAAACTATAACAAAAAAGTCTTATCATTCAGATTTTTCAGTAGGACGTTATTCATATTACATTCTGCTGATACACATACGGTAGGCTACTTTTACTCAAGTAAATTTTGAATATCAAACTTGTACAGTATTATTTCTACAATAGGCCAGTGTATTGATACTTTTACTTAAAGTAAAAGTTGCACAATAATTACATGTTCTGCAAACTCCACATGCAATCCCAAACTCCTACGCAGGCGACCCAGACTGCAGCTAGTTTTATATAGGCCTATTGCCACCTATTTAATTACATTTTCCGGAGGATCGAAATTAGTCCATTAAATAGACTGCTAACATTACTTGACCTGTGTGACCTGAGCTACTGTAGGGTTAGGCAATGTGTGTGAATTCCTGATGGAATTATCATATGAACAAAGGCCTACAGTTGAATATAGATAAAATAGCTAGTATGCTATAATGTACAGTATTATAGCATTTGATGACTCCCAATTACCCACTTCCATCTCTCCCACACCAGTAAATATGCATGGCAATGTGCCAAGTGAATAGTTGTCAAACTTGTCAGTTGACATAGCTTATCATATGCAATGCACACAGGTGTTTAACACAACTGAAAGTGTGTGACTTTATTGGATAATATCACATCCAATACATCTCATAAATAATAATCTCTATTATTGAATGAAAACAGAGGGCGATGAAGAAGAAACAATGGAGGGATAATCCAAATGGTTCTATGAGATTGTCGAAATAGGGGTCAAAGTCAGGTGACCTTGGGGACTTGGGTAAAGTGAACCCATGACTGTACAGACTGGTACTGAATCTGATAACATACACATTAGCTATTGACCCTCAAAAAAAGAAAAGGAAAGGAAAGATCACAAGTGCAGATACTGTAGGCAGGCACACACAGGCACTGGAATGGTTGAAAAGGTATCCGCGCCTGGGGAATACTGTGTACCCGCTTTAAAGCTGGGGGCTGAAATGTAGCCAATGTTATAGTCAGGCAGGATTTCCCCCTTCTTCTTCCTCTTTCTTCTTCTTAAAATACTGAAAATACTTAGTTGGCAAGAAGTTGGAAAAGTGACATGAGGTAAGTCAGGTAACATGAGGTAGCTACGTAACTTTTTTATTTAGTTAAATAAAGCCTGCAGACACTATATTATAGTATATGCATGTGTTTGGGTGCTTACCTTTTTACGGAACCTCAGCGCCCTCTGCTTGAGGCAATAAATGCAAGTTATGAGGCTTCTATTGCAGAGAGTGTCCTTTGAATGGGATAGGGATACTCTCTATTGAGCTGTGTACGTGTAGAGGATCTTTGACTGGTCCTTATGTCACCTATACACTGGGCATGTGATATTATAGGTGTCATGGTAGTTCAGTAGAGTTGTTGGGGAAGATGGCTCGTAGCCCACTATACACTCTTTGGAAAGAAAGTTTGATGTTTTTGCACTATATAAATGGGACCATCTGTGATGATTTGCATATTATGTTTGTGGTGATTCGGTGAACCTGACAGATTCCATGAAGTTTGGGTTTTTTAGGCATCATGGACAAAATGAGCCTTCACAGAGAATGGAATGATTTGGCACTGGCAACTGGCATTGGTTATGTTAAATTCTTACTTGTGACTCCTGAACAATATATAAAGACCCTAAAGATAACAGAGCAATTCCATAGAGTAATAACATCTGTTTAGCAATTTGCCACCTTACACATAAATACAGTCTATTCTATTGTACTCATGTCTCGACGGTATTCGGATTAAAAAGAAGAAAAAGAAAGCCCATTCATCAACTGTGCAGTGGCTGGCCTGTTTTATATTCCATGTGTTCTCTTTTCAAACAACACAATTACATTTTATTTGGCATATAACCAATGAAAATATAAAAAACTAAAAACACTCATGCCCTATGAGTCCACAATAAAATCTATTCTATTCAATTCTATTCTATTTGTTCTACTTGTAACTTTTCAAAGCAGCTTTATTGGCATGAGAAACATGCGTTTACAGAGAAAACAGAGTTGGCATTCCGACGCACCACCATTCCAGCTACGTGGCCTCTGTGTGCGGTTATGGTTAGGGATAGGTTTAGTAATGAGTGTGTCGTAATAGCGGGCTATATTCGGTATGCCGGTGTGTAATCCATAGAAAAAACGTTCATATAAACAGAGCAACTAACTTTAATTCAATTACTTTTGAATAAATTGCTACTTGTCGCGATGGTTTATTATACCAAATGAAAGCATTCCTATTTATATTCGTTATTTATTTGTACATTGTTTTGTTTTGATTGTTTTCTTCCACCCTTGCTTTGGCAATGTAAATAACAAATATAAATAGGAATGCATTCTCTTGGTATAAACCTTTGCGACAAGTAGTAGCAATTTATTCAAAAGTAATTTAATTAAAGTTAGTTGCTCTGTTTATATGAACGGTTTTTCTATGTACAGACTCAGATACATTTTTGGTCTAAACACTGCAAGGATACACACAATGATTTGTAGTCCTTGGTGGTTGTATTCCAAGAACAGCTCACAAATGTTGCTTCTGTGTTTGCACTTGTTGTACTTCACCCAACAGATATGGGATTGTTTCCATTAGTCATGTTTTCAAACTGTGCTTGGGTGATTGTAATCCGTGGGAAGCATACGTCATACATAAAGTGGGCAAGATGTCAGGAAGTGAAGCTCAGTTTCTACCTCGTTTTGTGTACAGTGGGTGCACCGTCTGTCTTCTCTTGGGAGCCAAGTCTGCCTTGACTAGAGACTATGTTCACTGAATCTAGACAATGTTTTCCTTAGTTTTGGATCAGTTACAGTGCTCAAGTATCCTCCCTCTCTCTCTCTCTCTCTCTCTCTCTCTTTCGCTCTCTCTCTCTCCCTGTAATAAAAAAGCAGGCATGGGCACAGACTACAGCAGCGTTTCGTTTTGATGAAATAGTTATGACATTGTCACCACTGTGAGTTGCTACTCTTCTGGGATTATATTATGGGAGAATCAACACAGCTGCAGTGAAGGTGGCATTAACGGCAGCAGATGTTATTTGTTTTAATACTGCACAGGGACAATGTGTGGCAGTGGTTGGGTGGCTCAGATGCCTGTGGCCATCTTTATGTTCGACAGCCTGGTGTTTTATTCCACCAGAGCCTTTATGTCGTGGCTAATAAACCCAGTGGGTAAACATATAGCTACTGGTGACATATACTGTAGTACAGTGATGTGGGATTCATTTAGTCTGGTTGAGATGCCAAAGAGAGAGTCGCCCTTGAGATGCCAAAGAGAAGACAGGCCATTAGGTACACAAGCACAGTAGAAATCCCCCATGATTCAGTCTCCACCGGTGACCGGCGAAACATAATATCTTCTTCTTCCTCCTTTTCCCTAGCTCCTTTTTTGGGAGGGTGGTGGGGCACAATCAGAACTTGTTAGTACTTTAATACTTTTTTAGAGATGTTTACATAAATGTGACGAGTTTGAGTGTTGTGTTAGTGGTTATTTGGCAGCTAGGGGTGTAGTGATTGATGTGGTACGATGCATGCAATCTAATGAATAAAAAACTAAAATGTTATTTTCATTTTTCTATTTTTGTTATTTTGTTGAGTATGACAGCGTAGGGCCATAGGCCCATCAATAATCTAAAAGAGATACCAGGTTGACAGTAGTTAAACAATGTAGGCTACAGTATATGAATACAGATTAGTACAGTCTCTGTTTCTCATCAGCTATCCATAACAGGCATTATTTGTCAAAGTTTTCATTTTTTGCCTTTAGCGTGGTCATAACGGAAAGCCCACAGTTGTATTTGCAATGTTTCTTTTTGTGTTGTTCACAATGAATGATATGCATTGTGAAGACATTTATATTTTGGCTTGGCATACAACAAAAAACATAAATAAACTTAGATTTGGTCCCCTGGGTTGATAAGGGTACAAGAAAACACAATGATGCATGGATGATACCTCAGTTACAAGAGCATTAGCATTCATGATGTGTACGTGTGTGTATCAGTCGGGTTTTTGAAATGACGATATACTGCTTCTCCTCTCCCGTCTGCTGGAAAATAGAGCTGTATGGATTCTGTTTTCCGATTGCATTACAAGATAACATATGCATTAAGGAAATAAACCTGAAAAACGTAAGGTCAAAATATTCACTGAGACTGCAGTATCTGAAATCATCACTGTGGTTTAATAACAGACAGGTAATGCATTGCCAGCCGCACAAAGAGATAACCTGGGACGTGATGTATTGCATGAGCCGAGTCGTGTACACCCTTGATTTATTTGTTGTACCACCTCTGGCTTCCTGTATCCAATGTGTCCAATATTGACATGGATGTTATCATGTCTAGCATGAAATAGACAATACCTCTTCAGGCACTTCAAAAGGCACCAGATTGTCACAGCAGAAAATACCACTGCTTCTGAACACTCACAGGAGTCTTGTCTTAACTCACACTGCAAGAGATTGATGGTGTGTGTGTGTGTGTGTGTGTGTGTGTGTGTGTGTGTGTGTGTGTGTGTGTGTGTGTGTGTGTGTGTGAGGGTGTCGTTTTTGTCGGCTATTTTTTAATTTAGTCTCAGTCTTAGTCCAGTTTCAATGACTGTTGTTAGTTTTTATCATATTTAGTCAAACTCATCCTTTTTTTATTTAGTCATGTTTTAGTCGACTAAAAGTCACGAATTTTAGTCTTTATCTTAGTCCAAGACAATGTGAATGTATTTGTCTAGTTTTAGTCAACAAAAACTAGCACTGTTGTGCTAGTTTTTTTAGTTTTTTGTGCATATTTATTTTATAATGAGTCACAGACACATTGATGCATGCATTAAAAAGATGACACCTGTGTGAACTGAGTGCATGGTGCAACTCCGTGTGGGGGTCCCTGGGGGGTCCCTGGAACTTCCAGACTCACAGGAACACGCCCAGAGTGCCAGCCCGGTTCCGAGCCGCCCCGCATCCGAAACGGTTGAGAGATGACAGTTACTGTGTGGGGGTCCCTCTACTGTACTGTACTGTACTGTACTGTACTGTACTGTACTGTACTGTACTGTACTGTACTGTCAGTGTACATGTACTGTCACACCCAAACTGATCATATAAACAGTTAATATGTGTGTTTGTGTTAGGCTGCGCTACAGTGAAAACCAACCAAACACTATATGTTCGTGCTCGGACAAAGAGGGACACAGCCAGCCAGCCATGGGACACACATAGCTCCGTAGGCTATAGGAGAGATTGCACCACTCAAATTAAAAAATCAATTCAACCAACTCAATTCAACCAACTGATGCCAGTGCAGTACAACAAGACAACTCTTATAGAACCAATGTCCACTAGTTTAACCAACTGACCCCAGTGCAGTACAACAAGACAACTCTTATAGAACCAATGTCCACTAGTTTAACCAACTGACCCCAGTGCAGTACAACAAGACAACTCTTATAGAACCAATGTCCACTAGTAGGCTACCATTACCAACTGATCCCAGTGCTAACATCACTATAAACTCCTGGTTAGAACCTTAGAGTTTATTATATTAACACACACTGACACAGTGACAGTGTGACACACACACGCGCACACGTGCGCCACGTTCATGCATGCACGTCGCACACGCACGCATTCATATTTGCTACATGCTAAGCTAACGTTACCATTACCGTCAATTAGTATTAATGCTACTATACAGTAGGCTGCACGCACACACGCACACACGCGCCGCGTGTGTTGCTACATTCCACTCACCTATTTCTTCACAATTGCTGGGGTGTCCAGTTCCCTGGCTGTGCTTTGCTGTCCAATAACAATAAGCCTTATTATATTCCTTTATTGTCGCTTGTCGAACGTAATTTGCTTGATAACGTTGGTTCATGTTGCAAACACTTTAACCGGCACGACTCATTGACAGACTGCGTTCCGTAGTTTAGTAACTTTTGTAGCTGTTCTGAGCTCAGCATACAGTCCATTCAACTCTTGAGTGTGTGCTGTGCGTGCTGCTTATTTGTAAACAGTGCGTGCTGCTCCCTCTGTTTGTAAACAGTGCGCGCGTGCATGTGCGTGCGTGCATGTGTACGCGTGCATGTGTGTATATGTGTGTGTGTGTCACTGCAGTCACACCATAGCCTAAAGAAATCGTAGGTAGCAGACGTCTCCGCTCTACTCTGCGGAAAGTGGGCGGTCCCGAGAGGGGACGCACCCGGAAGCCTATTCAATGGCATGTAGTCTTCTATTTCTTGGTTGGTGAAGTGGGCGTGAGAGTGACAAGTGAGTGAGTGACAAGATGTTGACAGACAAAGGCGCATTCTAGTGTAGGCTATATGCTGCTGCGTTGCTACAAGGCTGTGAAGTTATGACTCTCTAGTAGACTGGTTAACGTACGTGCCTTTGGAATTGGCAACCCGGGTTCGCCTCCCTGCCGAGGCTCGAGGCTACAATGGTTTTGTTTTCCGACGACTTGCGCGACGGCCAGTTTACATCTGATGCTCTCCGGAGTCAGATGTAAGCTGCCGACAAGCATAAAAATGAAGTGTGTCACCCGGCGGTGAGAAGGAGAAGGATATTTTTGATTTATTGATTTAAATATTTATTAACAGTTTGCAGAATTACAATACATTTCAAGCACAAACTCAATACAAATACTGTTAACTGTGAGTGAACGACCCAATTAAGCATTACACTTGTTTACAACAGGGTCCACATGGTTCAATTCATCAAAACATTTATAAATAGACACTTCTATATAGTTAAAGAACAGAACAGGAATTCATCATAAAACAGTGTTCCCTGACCGGGGATCGAACCCGGGCCGCCGCGGTGAGAGCGCAGAATCCTAACCACTACACCACGGAGAATGAGGTTATTGATGATGAGAAGGGCTGTGGAGGGTGAAGTGAACGCGCTATTTTATAAATATAAAGTTATTTTCAATGTCATCATGGATCAGGGTTACAGTAAATGACAATGTAATTCAGCCAGGGGTGCCATGGATGAAAAGATTACAGGGGTGATCTGAAGCAAACATGAGAACCACTGCTTTACATTTCTTCAGACGATTTTTCAATGTTTTGTTAACAATTTGGAGTGGACAGAATGTTACTTCGAGGTGCCCACTGCCCAGGGGGCGTTTGACTCCGTGAAAGAAGAAAACTACAAGTGAATACCCGCCCAGTGGATGGGCTGCGGCTGCATCTGTTCCATTGGCTAGTGCCTATCTCACTGCCGGGTGACACGCGCTTGTCGGCAGCTGTCTCTGCCGCAGAGGAGAGCGTCAGCTGTCGGCTGGCCGTTGAGCGGACGTCGTCGGCGGACGTGGAGCTTTTTCTCCATCCACCAGCTGTCTAAAAACCGCCGAGACGTCTGCGCCTACGATTTCTTTAGGCTCATGTCTGGCTGCAGCCTGTGTGTGTGTATACTGATCTACCTTCTAAAGTGCTGATCCTGATGTAATATTGACAGGCACTGAGCCAGGCCAGGTCTTTGGCACTGACACATTAAGGTCATATTACTTTTCCTCTCCAAACTCTCTTGCCTCCTGTCTGACTGCAGTGAACTAAGCGCTAAAGATAGCGCTTGGCCAATACAGAGGCCCCAACTCACCAGCCATGTTTGTGATTAAAAATTCATGGGCCTTTAATGTTGAACATGGCACGAGACAATGAGGGGAAAATTGAGGCTCACGATGGGGCTACGTGCCAGTTAAAATCCAACGCAGACAGATTGATGGCAAAGTCTGTCAATTCTGGAAAAAGTAGTGGTATGATATATCAAAGCTCACTTTAAGTTTAAATCAATACCAGGCATAAACCTAGACTCGATGTTTGGATACAGATGTTGTGATATACGCCAGACCTCTCGAGGTGGATTGACCATATCTTATTTAAGTGTCAGCACGCACTCCCAATATTGTCTCGGCATCATAAATAATGCATTGCAGGCTCTTAGGGTAAAGCGGACAGGAGGTTATAAATATGAAGCGTATGAGTTGTATTGACATGGCCTAGCCATGCTGGCACCCCATCATCAGCAGGAGGAAAGGTCCCAGTGTAACTACAGACACGTGCCCTCTGTGTGTCCTGCCCTTTATTGGACCACAGGAGGTCATGTTTGTCTGTACCGGTTGCATTTAGATAATGGCGCCTCTCATGCAAGCAACCGGAGTCCTCCAGTTGCTTGCATGAGAGGCGCCAAAGCACATGAAAACATAGTATGCTTTTATGCTGCTTTGTATGCATTTATTCCCATGAAGTACACCAACTTTATCCATGTACTTGGATGGATGGATTCAGAATTGTATTGCATTGATGGAAGAAAAGTGTGGTTTATTTGAGTTGGTCATAAACAGATACTGCATAGCGAATATCAGAGAGGCATTGGCCTCCAAAGGTTATACAATCGAGGGCCCTCACAGACTGTCTGAAACTAAAACCAAGGGCCACTGGTGCAGCTTGGCCCTCAACAATATACTGACTGACTGAGACACACACAAAACAGGCCTTTGACACATAAGACTGTAGGTCTGAACACAAAAAGCAGTGTAGGTGCACAGGTGAATTTATTGTAAGTGAAAGGAGATGATTGGTTGACTGATTATGGAGGACCAATGGGAAGGTGAGGGTGGTTGAGGGATGATGATTCACTGATGAGCTTTACCTGGGTTTGAGGAAAGGGGAGAATTAAGACCTATACCCTCTTTTTTAAACTGCCTCCTCGCCACTCGCCCTACACACTTGCCCTCGATATGCGCGTTCACGCGAGGGTGCACCATATTAAGTGTCGTCCGAAACCAAGCAGCCTTGAGTGGAAGTGGCTTATAAAGCCCTCAAGAGCACTCAATTGCCTTGTGCAGCCCTGCTCTCTGTCCACATGGAAACCTCAACCTACAAATGTACAGTATAGTGAGTATACCACCACAAATAAATGATAAATAAACTGCTCCTAAACAATCTTCATCTAATGCAGAATAGACAACGCTCCAACTGATGTTCACAAGGGCTCTTTATTTACCCCACCGTGAAAACCTATAAATTAAACCTTTTAACATAATGATTTATAAACACCATGGATGTATACCCTAAAAAGACATTTCATATACATATGAAATGTCCTTTTTGACAATCATGCTGTAATTCCTTTTAAATGTCCATATTAATGAAATCCACATGTCACACAAACATATACACGATGCAATGCAATATAACTGTACAAACAAAATAACAGGTAACACAATGGCATGATGGTAACCATGGCAAGCAGGGATTCTCAACGTTTTTGGCCGGGGACCCCCGGGAATGCTTTGGCAATGTCTTGGGACCCCCGCCCTGCTCCGCCCCCCTCCCGACCCCACTATGTGTACTATGTCTCGACCCCGCGACCCATGTGTTGAGAACCCCTGCTCTAAAGCATACATAACAGTCACTTAGCCGTATCAGCCCTAGGGCTTATAATAGTTAGTCACCTGTCTGTCCTTTTATCTCTCCCATCAACCAGGGAAAATAACGATATTGAATAACATATCAAAAGATTATCGAATTTGATTCACTTTAAGATGGATTTACTTCAAGTAAAACTTTATAGTAAAACTTTTATCTGGGCGGCTGTGGCTCAGGAGGTAGAGAAGGTCATCCAATGATCCCTGGGTCAGCGGTTCAAATCCCAGCTCCTCCTGTCCACATGTCGAAGTGTCCTTGGGCAAGAGACTAAACCCTGCATTGCCTCCAATGAACCTTGGTGTGTGAATGTGGGCAGTGAGGACGCTGGCGTTGACCGTTTGCTGCTTCTCCTCCCAATGTATGAATTAATGATTCTGAACCATTGAAAAGCGCTATAAAAATGCAATATTGCAATTCATTATACATTTGATTGAATTTGGTTCAGAATTGCTTTTTTCTTTGCATAACACGTGCATACTGAAATACTTGGTATTTCACTTTTTGCAGCCGTTTTCAGCTGCAGATGAGAGCACTATTGTGCTCCCAGAGCTTTGCACTGTGAGGGAATTACGGTACACTGAGTTAGGAGGAAATGGTTGTGAGAGATTTAATTGAAATAGGAATTTGCATGAATTTCAAGTCAAGTCATGTAGAACTGTATTTGTCCTTAAATGGGGCAGTTGGTTGTGCAGCAGTACAAACTTTTACACATAATAGGCCTATACCCCCATCCCGGGATTTCTGAACCCAAATATCAGTTTATTTGCAGTTGTCATAATGAATTAGAACCCACCTTTTGAAGAATAGAACATCAATAAGAAATTAAGTGAAAGAGTTGCAATTAGTTCACCCTGAGCAGATTTATTTGAAACTGTGGCCATGACATTTCAGTAAGTCCAGTTTTGTCAATATGTTGACATAAACAACATAATGGAAAATGCAGCATTGCTTTCTATTTAATAGCAGTTGTGCTAGTCCGCTTTGATTTAACACTTCTTTACACAGGAGGTTCATGCAAAGTTTGTTAATGTTTTGTCATTTAAGCATAACAGCAAAATCGTATTTGCATTTTCTTCACTTTCACTCACTTTCTCTCTCCCTGGAGTAACGCATAAGCCCATTTGAGAAACACAATAGGCTTACTTACTGTATGAGCGTTATGTTTCAAATCAATGTTACTTCTCTAAGTGATATAAAGCCATACATTTACCAATCATAGTTTTGAGTTTACTTTTGGAGTTGTTTAGCTGAGGGAAGGAAGGAGTGTTTGTTGGTTTTGGCTATTGGGTGTTTGAATCAGGAACCCGAAGGCAAGACCTGAAACTCGAGGTGCTGTCAGACGGGATGGATTCTGCTTTAACAACTGTGTTTTCAGGGAGGCAGTAGCTCAGCTCAATTATGGACTTGGCTTTGGGAGGGAGCTAGGCCGGTCCCAGTCCAGCATGGACCAAAGTATGGAGTGTGTGGAGTGACAGCAGAGGTGCTTTTTCACCCCCTGGGCACAGAGCAGGTGCACGGGAACAAGGCACTTTGAACCCTGTCCCTGAATGCCTCAGTCAGTGGTACTTAGTTGCGTGCCGTGGTGTGCAACTAAAACAGCATATCTACTGTACAATAGATCTGCTATATTCTGGTGTGATGCCGGTGTGCAACAAGTATAAAACAGGCATAACGTTCTTGAGTTATAGCATGTGTTTTGCGCCTACAGTATGTATGTAAAAGAACGGAGTGAAAACGGAATTCCCTTACAGGGATTAATGATGGTTAATTGTGTTATATTAATGAGACTACTATATCAGAGTAGTCTTTTGTGCACCATGTGCTACAGACCTTATTGATCACCTTTGCTAATGCATTTTTCTGTTCAAGAAAAAAGAAAAGAAAAGAAAAATCAATCAATGCAAAAAAATGGTCTTTAAGGAAGGTCATCAGGGACCCGTTAACACTGCACTCCAAACCGGCAAAAAGGCACGGCTGTATTACATTTGAATCTTTTACAGTGTATTGACGTTACAATTAACGCTTGGCTTATTATCAATTATAGTACCCAATTACTTGACAAGTCAACAGTGTATGTCAAGCCAGGTGCTCCACAACTGCTCCAGGGAAGCAGCTTGTGCATGCATGTGTTTAGTCTACCTTTGAAAGGTAGCCATGCCCACACCTGATGCCCACTCTCTGATTATGAACAATAAGGCCATCACACGCTTAGCACTTTCGATGTCAAATGACACTGATCATTCCCTGTATCGCTTCTTAAAGGAGCATTCAGTGATTTGGGCGATTTGGAAAACCCCCCGGTAACAAGATGTGCACATGCACACACTACAGTGGAGGGGGACACGACAGGCCAACAGCACACACACCAAGGCCCGCTCCCAGCACAGCACACACACACACCAAGCCCCTCTCTATCCTGATTGGATGGGCCACCTAGCCAAAACCCCCCAGGGGTTAACTGGGGACAGGGATGAACTCCTATGGTCAGCACACCCTATAGTAGGGAGAATTATCACAACAAAACAAAAAATAAGTGATATATCTGGACAAAGATACATAACCTTAGCGTGGAAAAGGGTTGTTTTAGTAGGAGTTTGGTCTCCTCAGCCACCGCAGGTCCGCAGCATTAAACAAACTGCCCCGCCGATAGGGAGGTATAGGATGGTTCTGTATACAGTGGGCCTACCATATTATGTTTATGTATTGTCTTGGTGATATGTTTTTCTGTGCTATGTGTTGTTTTGTTGTGGGTGTTTTGAACAGACTTGTGAAGACAAATATCCCTTTGGGGACAATAAACATTATTATTATTATTAGAGCTATATCTAAGTATCATCTGAGATTTTCATGGGTGTTAATTGTCCTTTGGGTATTATTGCCTTACAACTTCACAAAGGGCTTAAACATTTTTTTTTCTAAACTTTTATCCCATGAGTTTTTGCAACCCATTTTTTCACCCAGTGTCAATTATCTAATGTAATCCTGGGCAATACACTTCCTCTGCCAACCTGGGGAGGGCAGCGGACTGACCTCATGCTTCCTTCTATCAGGAGTCCAAGTTGTTTCTTTTCACCTGACAGAGGGAAGTTTCCCCGGCCGGACATAGCGTGTGGAAGGAACACGTTATTCCGACCAGTTCCTTTCCCCTCCATCAGGCGCCCCGGCTGGCCAGGGGGAGGTAGTTTAGAAACCAGAATTACTGCCCCCCCCCCCCCCTTTAAAGGGTCACTTTTGCAACACATTGTCAACTTGTTAATCAGGGATTTATGAAATTATTCAGAATTATTAGACAAAAATAATAATAATAGTAAGTGGTAAAATATAATATAATTTTGTAATTAAAGTGTGATGGAAAGTGTCATGATTCGGATTATAACTGAATGTATTAGCCATCAATCACATTCAAGTGGTGCTTGTTGTCTGGATGGCTGCAGTTGGTTTTGTTATATTATAGGACACCAAGTGGCCATTTAGGCAAAATGCAAGAAAGTGGATGATAAGAGTAACACAGGGGAGTGTCTACCCTTCAGTTGATGCCAATGTTCTTCACACTATTATCAGGCACACAGATAACAAGCTATAGCTCCACTACCTAGATAGCAAGCCAAAAGTGGACCTTTATTTGGTCACAAAAACACATAATTAGCAGTTGGCCCTCTTTTAGCAAACAGTGACAAAAAACGTATCTGGTCCTCAACCATCTTCCTCCTCTGCTGCATTCCTTTTCCCCTCCATATTTGGTAGTAAAAAGTAAATATAAACATTGTTATGCTCTCTGTGACACTCTTAATCCTGCAGTCCCTTTTTAAACAGTGTTTCGGGAATGTCTGTCAATTTTCTGATTGAATTAATACATTTAATGTATTGTATTGTATTCAGATTGCATTTCTGTAATTGGATCTCATGCATTCAGTCCAGTAATTTTGGAGGCTGCACAAAGCAGAGTTGTATGTGTGTCTGCCAGATGTTTGTGAAAGTCCAATTCAATTATCTAGAATCAGAATGTAGAAGAACGTGCGTGCGTGCGTGCGTGCGTGCGTGCGTGCATGACATCAGAGATGTCTCTTCAGAGATGTCTCTTATTCAGAGAGTTCAGTGTGTTTACTTGAAACTACTGGCATAAACTTCAAATGGGTGAATTTCACAGATTTTTCCACAATAATAATTTGTACAGAACAACAAAGTGTTCACACTTCACACCACAACAAACACAGTGTGGGGAAAGAAAAACAAAACAAAACCAAACAAAACAAGACAGTTCAATTTAAAATACAGTCCTTAAAATGGACAATCACCCCTCTGACACCTTGTCTCTCTCATACAGTATGTGCCAAGTTGCCTGGCAAGTTGCCGTGTGTGTGTGTGTGTGTGTGTGTGTGTGTGTGTGTGTGTGTGTGTGTGTGTGTGTGTGTGACATTTGGCTCCACGCATGGCAGTCTCCCTGTACTCCCTCTCTATCTATCTATCTCTCTCCCTTTGGTTCTCTTCACACTGCAGGCACAGTTGCACAATTATAACCCCCCCCCCCCACAAGCTGTGAATTATTGGGAATGGGAGGGGTACCGGTGCACTGAAATTGCAAGGATGGCCTTGGGAGGGGGAGCTGACATCACCTTATTATCCTCCTCAGAATCCTCACACATTGTCTATCAAATTGATGGCTCACTCCTCTCTCTCTCTCTATTTATTATCTCTCTTTCTCTCCCTAATTTACTATCTCTCTTTCTCTTACGCGCGCACACACACACACACACACACACACACACACACACACACACAGTTTGTGTAAAGTAAACATTTTTGCAATCTGCCGCAAACCACATTCTGAAACAGCCTAATAGTCATTGCGTCGACATTGATATTCCATGGAGAAAACATTATGTCCGTCGTCGTCCCCCGTTGTGGCAGGGGTTGCAAAACATCTGTATATGGATGCATGTGGGGAAAATGTGGTGAGATGGGAGGGTGACAGCGGGGAGGCCATGTCGGGTTTCATTATCTAATTCACTTTTAATGGAAGTATAGGGATGGCGAGCACCCCTGCAGAGCAATGGTCAAAGTCGAAGATGCAGTGCATGAATGAGTCAGACATGTCAGTCAGAGAGAACTCTGCGATCTTCGAATATCCAACAAGGCAGGGAGGCATGATGGATGCTGACATTTTCCCCATTGGCATCTGCGCTCCCCTCCGCTCCAACGGACAGAAGTGGGCACTCAAGTCTTTTGTTCACAGCACTTTCTATTTCATGTTAGCAGGGTGAAGGCAAGGGCAAGTCTAAATCAAGACGAGTAATCATCCGCACAAAGGATGTACGCCGCCCGCGCGTCAGCACTGTGACATGGAAATGAAATATGGCGCTCATAAAAAGAGCCTGTGGTGCAACAGGCGATACACGTAATGGATTGTCGTCCATGCCAATTAGAAGGAACGTAAAACATGTTGCTAAAATGCTCAGCGGCAAACATTCCATCATTGTTGGCTAAATGAAAAGCTCCATGCAAAAGAGCGTGAGGGCACTGGAGTGTGTTGATTCATTGTCACATCAGGCTTAGTCGAGGAAGGGCACTCCAGTTAGGTCTATGACTTGGCCCCCCTATTGTAAACACCAAATTCTGAACAGAACAGGCAGAAAATACAGAGGTAAAGTGAGTGAACAATTGCGACCGAGTCACTCAAAATCCCCATACATTGGAAAGCCCCCATATATGGTGACATCACGTGATGTTTACTATATGTCATAATAAATGTGACCTGCTGTCGCAGTTAAGCTCATATGGAGATCCCTGATGTCATCAATATTGGCCAGCAACTCTACATCTGACCTCAAACCTCAAAGATCTCCATATATGGATATATGTCAGAACCTGTTGATCCTTCCCCATCCATCCTTCCTCTTCGATGTCTCCCTTTTGACTTATACCTGTCCATTCAAACTCTAGAAAGGCCCGCCCCAAAGTTATTAGTGCAGCCGCGCCCAGCAGCTGGTGAAAACTAGAGTTCGATCATCAAACCCTTCAATCAAAGTTTGCCAGATATATAATTTTAGTTTCAAAAGTTTTCTTGAGGCTACATGATGATGAACTGTATCTCAAATTAAGCCAGATAACTTTCTCCTGATGGACCTTTTGTTTTCCGTTTATTATTTCAAGAGGTTATTGAGGTTGTATTAAAATGTGTGTTAGCGGTAAATGAATATTCTCTGCACTGCACTTCAGGCCTTAGCTCTAGCATCTCCAGCCAACTTCCCTGCTAGCTCATTACTAAGTGGCAATAATGAGAGCTCCAGAAGGGCTCTAGAGAAAGTACCATTTTCAACACATGGATCTCTTCAGAGTGATGTTAGTTGTTTCAAGTGGGAAATTTGCTATATAGTCTTTTTTTATTGGCCTAAAATATTGACCATTTTGCCTGCCGTAGGATGTTAATAGTAGGGTCACAAGAAACCCCCTATGACAACATTTCTCAATACTGACAGCCGGTCAGCAAGTGGATTCATGAATGTATGTAGACAATATTTTAGGCCAATAAAAAAAAGACTATTATTACCATATTTCCCACCCGTCCACCTCGGCTGCCGGACTCAAGCTTTCTAGTTCTGAAAAGTTGCAATGGGAAAATGGAAGCCATCGTTCTCATGATAATGAAAAAAATTACATTTTTGTAAAAAATATCTTGTTTAAAAAAATTATCTGCCTAATGATGTCACTGGAGGACGGTTTCTGAACTGCCCACAGCCCTCCTATGAGACACAGACTGAGTAGAAAAAAATCGTGCCATTTTATCATGATTATTTGTGAGGACCTATTATATTGGAGATAGGTTGAAAAGTGGTGAAGTGGTAAAGTGGTGAAGTGGTCCTTTAAAGGTCGGGTCTATAATGCATTCTAAATTTCTAATCACATTCTAATCACACAATCACACGATATAATAAATTCCATAAAAATATTTCTCATCAAAATATAGTATACTGTATATCATCATCATATCATACTATAATTAAGCCAATGTTTGTGTCTGTCTGTGTGTCACTGTCACTGCCGTAGCTCCTCACTGCCTGCACCAATCGCTCCCACTTTTCACACAGGCCACACATTGACCATAATAATATGGAGGTCCTAACGAAGCCCTTTTTCCAATTTAACAAATTATAAATATACAAGTGGCGTTTCTCCATCGGTTTTCCGAAAAACGCGGCCGGTGTGCAACCACCTTAAGGGACAGAGAAAGCTCCTATATTCGTAATTTTCGGGCAGCGGCTGAATTGCGGGCAGCGCTGCGGGTAAAGTCTGAGACAAAATTGGAGCCCTATAAGTACAATCTATGAAAAAGTCTAAACACATTTTGTACAATAATGTCCCTGCTTCATCTCTCGCTCAGCTAAGGCCGGTCCTTGGCCTGGAGAACGTGACCCCTGCTCTAGAACCTCTTGAGGCAGAACGTTCCCACACAAACCAATGAGAGACTCGTCAAATAACAAATCATCACCGTCATGTGGAAACCTGTTTTATTTAGTTTCCACTTCATTCGGTTGCTGGCAGTTCGTTCAAGATCTCCCCACATTTCTGCCCGGCCACTTCTTGTCCAACTGTTCCTGGAGCGACCTCATTTCCTTTTCCCTTGGGAGTTCCATGTCAGGGCTTGTCGGGTGATGTTTGTTGTTTTCCCAGGGCGTGTCAAATCCAACTCCGCTTTTTCTTTTGAATGTGTAAGCCAAGTGGATGCTGGGCTTGTTCTTTTCCACAGGTCCACAGTGTTCACTTTGTCACTGCAGCATATGTTTAGTATTCTCCAGAGGCAAATGTTAAGCATTTGAACCGCAACGATCGTGGTTCAAGTCTCCACTTCAGATGGTGGACCTTTTTTCTTTATTTTTTTCTTTTTAGTCATTACTCACTCTAGGCCTTGGGTTTGAGAACAATGTGTAGCCGTACGTATCCATTCCAGTGTAGGCACCAGCTTGAGAGTAAGAATAAATATGTTGTTTTTTGTTCAATACCACAATATAAAAATACTCTTGTTACAAGCTGTGTTCAAAATCAAAAAAGTATTGGCATCAAAATATACTTAAAGTACCAAAAGTAAAAGTAAAAATAGCAGATCTATAAGCTCACTATGCGTCGCAAATTCAACACATCGTGAGCTTGTAGATTACTATATCACACTGGTGCAGTAGCCAATTTCGAGCTCAAGATCTACAGTAGCTGAGGATGTTACCGCACTCAAAACGAATGGATCTCTTGCTCCATATATCAGTGTCAATGTCTGTCCCTTCGGGTGTGTCCACAACACTGCATAGTATGCTTTCACAGCCTCAAGGGAAGTGCTGTTGTTTTTGGAGTAGACGAGTTTCATCACCTGGGTCATTGCTGTTTTATAGTTTTTTTTAGTCTCTGTGTGTGTGTGTGTGTGTGGGGGGGGGGGGGGGGGGGGGGTGTGAATGCGAGTGAAATGACATGTACTGTATGTCATCTGCAATAGGCAAGATTGTCTTGGCACTGTAACCTCAGAATAACTTACCAGAGTCTTTTCCTCTTCTCTGTGGAGCATCATTTCCACCTGCTGGTCAAGAATCAAATGAAACATTATAGGCCTATTCTCTTTCTCACAATCATATCTGACATACTCTGAATGTATTTTACCCTAGCTTAAATGTCATTCTCTTTCATGTTTTTCTTTACTATAAATATACTCATACACCAGAACATGTCACAGAAAGATGAATACATTTAAAGGAACACAAACTGTTAATCATGCTATGCAGCTAAATAATATATGCTAGCACTCACTTTTTTTATAACAGAGTGTATGTCTAAATAAAATGAACAGGACAAGGACAGGAAATGTAGGCTATATACAGTATTGATTGATTGTCTGATTTGTCTTCTATAACATTGCCATAATCCTGGTAGACCATATATGATTTGCTTGCATATTATGTTATAATGTAATGTTAATGTAAATTGGGTTGCTCAATTACATTTAGCTATGTTGTAGTCAGAACACACCATAACCCTTTAAAACCGAGAAAGCATGTCCATCAGAAGGTTACTTACAGCGGCGGCCGGCATCAGAACCGGCCACCTACGCTGACACGTAAGCAGCACTCGCTCCCTCTCTCCAGCCTTGTCCGTCTCTCTCTCCGTCCCCTGCTGCATTCTGTGTGTCTCATGTTCTCCGAACAGCCCCCCATGGGCAAGGCCAAGCCGGGCACACACCAGCCAGGGGCCGCGGTCGTGGCGCTTACAGTGTCGAAGGCCTGGCTCTCATGACACTTACAGCCCATCTGTGGTCGACGATCATGGCTACCGCTGGCCCCCAGCTGGAGTGCCCTGGCCCCAGCCCATGGAGCTGCCCCCATTCCTCCTTCTCCCAACACAGCCTTCTCCTTCCTCTGTTTCTCTCCTTCTCCAAACACTCCAAGTCTGTTATATAGGGCTCCTGGTCGACCACACCCAACCCAGGTGCAGGTCCTTAAAGCTGCAGGGCCTTGATTAGTCATGTGGGTTAGTGGCAGTCAGTGGAACAATAAAAGGTTATACAAAATCATAAGCATTTATTGTTTGCTAAATATAAGCAAACAATAAAGTAAAATCACTCGACAATAATCTCACTTAACAAAACAAAATATATAATAAAACACAGCAAATACAATAAACCAAAACACATCTAAAATTCCACCGGCTCACACACGCAGCCCTGCCTCGGTGAGAGTATGACAGCGAGTGAGTGCGAGGCTGGCACTTATATATAATATAGTGGGGGTCTAAGAGTGGCAAGGTGGTGGCCCATCACCTTGATTATATCCTACGTACATCGGGACGTAACGCCCATCCACAATGAAGCCGAGCATCCAGCGCTGCACTCCGCCTCTCGCTGTGCCACTCTCACCAAGGAGGTGCCACAATACTGTATATATAATATATATAGGCTATATAAATTATATATACCGTATGTAACTGCCATGTTTCACCTTCCAGCCAGGTCCTATTGTCTCCTTTTCTGTTACTTCACAGGCATATGGTGGAAGTGATCCAATACGCAGTACACACACAGAAAACAGTAACAGATGGATGTCCAGTCTTTGATCCAGTTTGAGTGTTATTTATTGAACAGAAGTGAGCAGTTGAAATCATGAACATATATATATACCAGTTATATTGAATGTTATTTTTAAGTGGTTGTTGAGTGCTGAGTGCTGGTGGTATAGGAATAGCAGCCGACAGGCTTTTTTTGTTTAAAGTGGAACATTTGTTATATAGTCTTTTTTATTGGCCTAAAATATTGTCTATATACTATACGTTCATGAATCCACTTGCTGACCGGCTGTGGGTATTGGGCAATTTTGCATTAATGCATTCATCTACAGACCCCCCATTTCCATCTCTGAGACCCCAATTTATATTGTAAAATCAATGTTAATTTAACTCTGAGAGTGTACACATTTTGAAATAAATAACACTCAAACTGGATCAAAGACTGGACATCCATCTGTTACTGTTTTCTGTAAGTGTACTGCGTATTGGATCACTTCCACCATATGCCTGTGAAGTAACAGCAAAGGAGACAATAGGACCTGGCTGGAAGGTGAAACATGGCAGTTACATACGGTATATATAATTTATATAGCCTAAAAAAAATCCTTCTGCTTTATAAAGCATCTAGGCCTACAAATGAGAAAGAAGCAGTGATATAGAAATTGCATTTTTATTTTGATGGAACATGCAGGGTAAAAAAAATAAAACAATGAAAATAAATAAAGCATGTCAACATGGCTGAAAAACCTATAAAATATAAAATGTCATCAAATCTGTGCAAAGAACTTTGCTTCTTTCTCATATAGGCTACATGCTTTATAAAGTATAGATAGTCCTTACTTTAGATGGGTTCCCACAAATTAATAAAACTAATGAGAAATAACTATGTTAATAAATCATTCAAGTATATATAAAGCAAAGGGCTGAATCTATCATTTACAAAAATATGAGAATAGAATGATTAAGCAGATTCACGAGTAGGTTATCAGTGTGCAATACAACACTTAGTAACTAATGTATGAATAATGCTTTACTAATGATGACTTAAGTAACTTAACTAATGCTTAATAGTGTGCAGTTGAAATGCTTACAACTGTGTTTACTAATGCTTAGTAATGTATGAATCATGTTTTACTAATGATGAATTCATGAATAATTAAGCATTAACTAATGCTTAACTAATGGTTAATGGTGTATAGTTATTATAAAGTAGGCTACTATACCGTTATGACCAATGGTTGTCATTTTAATTTTTGAGGGAAACAGCTATAGTAGATTCTGTCTTAAAACAAACATTAAATGGAGTTGGAACAACTGAGGTTCGGGAGGCTTGACCAAGCAGAAGACAACCAAGCACAACTCACCAGCCACTGGCAACTCCACCCTGTGCCACCCGTGCCAACCACTCACCTATACCTCCAACCAGGCCGACCACTCCGTCTCCTACTGTACCTCACCAATCACCAGGGGTATTTAAAAGCAAGTAAAAAAAATGGCGGCGTGCATAGTTTTCAGTAATCCTCCCTCCTTCCCCATCTCTTCTACTTCTATCTTTCCAGAGGGGTTTATACACATTCCACCTCCGATGCCATTCGTGCCCCTGACTGTCTAAGCCACACGCTGCACGCTCGCGTGTAGTGATGGCCTTAGATGTTCTTGCCGGCACCCCGGATGTCATTCGTGTCCCTGACTATCTAAGGCACACGCTACACACTGGCGTGTAGTGATGACCTTAGATGTTCATGCCGGCACCTCTAATGGCCTCCCCAGCCCCTGGCCATCCAAGCCGCACGCTATACACGCTTGTGTGTGGCGATGACCTTAGATGACCATGCTGGCTCCCCTAACTTCTTGGCCGTTCATGCCGCACGGTCCATGCTTCACATGCGACACGCCCATAAACGACCATACTCCACGTCTATTCAATAAACAACCCTAAAGGTCCTTTTGTCTGATGCTTGGTCTTTCCTAGTGAAATGCCATTGATAATGAATAGAGAATTCACGTCATATGTGTCTGAGCAAATCGGCAGTCGGTATGTCTGTCGGTGGAAACCCTTGGCCAATAAGGGACCACCATTCTCGGTGACGTAACTAAGGTATGTTTCAAGGTTGGTATAAGGTCAATAATTGATTGTAGCGCCCCTTACTTCACACAGGTGTGATTTTTATTATCTCAAATTTCTGTAGTTTTCTGGTCTGTTCGCTCAGACTACCAGGCAATACAGAACAGAACCATTCAATAATGTTCTGTACTCTGTATTTTCCAGTAGATGGAGCCAAATCCTAAGGAAACAAATTATTTCTATACAGGGTAAGGCTCTAGCTGTCTAGTACATCATCAAACCACAACATAAGATCATAATGTATGTCGTAGGCTATACAAGATGCCATCGACATTTTGATGTAACGGTCCCCAAGGATTTGCATTAGTCTGTGGAACCCACATTTAATGTGATTTCCCTTTCAGATTAAGTCGTATATAATTGCGATACTGCAGGTGATAGCCTACTTTGAACCTCTGTTCAGATTAGTCATTCTTCATTTCATTTTCCCCATTTTGTGACACCTTCCAATAAATGAATTTCCCCTTTTGGCAAATCCATTAACATTCATTCTAGAACCATGTGTGAGACCAATGTTGTTGCAATTATAAATGAATCTGCTGTATAATATTATGAAATGTCAACTGTCAAATGTCAAATGTCAATGTTAACAGGACGGTTATAGATATAGATTTGAGTGTGTAATATTGATCTTCACAAAATCATAGATGACCATACTATACCTTGTTTATGTTTGTAATAAAAAAATCACAAATCATCAAGTAGATGGATAAAACATGACAGACTAAAAGATTAAATACAGAGGCATTCCCCTTTTAGTATGATGCATCTGCATAAAATTAAACCTGACAAAGTAATATCCCAATGGCAGCATTGGCAGCATATTCCTATTATGCTTATTCCTATTATGCATTGCCTCCATAATCTTAGGTGTGTGTGTGTGTGTGTGTGTGTGTGTGTGTGTGTGTGTGTGTGTGTGTGTGTGTGTGTGTGTGTGTGTGTGTGCCACATTCAGCATTTGTGAAAAGCAATTATATCCCCCCTAAGAAAATGATCCAGATGGGTTTGAAATATATGCAACAATTTGTTTGGTCATTAAGATGCCTATTCAGAACTTTCTTGCTTGTAATTATAGCAAACTAGGCAGTATGCCACACTGTCACTGATGCTGCATTCCCTATGAGTCCAGGAGTAATTTTATTACAGCCTCTTGTCTAATGTTCAGCCGAATCAGCCCACATCCATAACTAATAGCCAGCCATGCAGAAACATTCCTTTTGTACCCACAATAAAGACTCCTGGATTGCTGTTTAGAAGAGTGTTTTCTCAGCTGAGCTCTGACATTCTGCACTGTTCAAACAAAAACAACATCTTATGTCCAAGAAGGTAATGTATGATCGCTATGGTGTCACTGAACTAATACACTTTTGGTCTCTCTCTCTCTCTCTCTCTCTCTCTCTCTCTCTCTCTCCTCTCTCTCTCTCTCTCTCTGAAATAATTGATTGAATTTAAGGGTTAAGGATAAATTCAATAATGTAGAGTAGACAACCATCTGCAGTGAAATTAATTAATTATGGTATTTACAATCTGATCCATACTCCTGCCCTGCACCAATGAAAGTTACTGGAATGGTTTAAAGATGGGGACTCAGGGGAGTTAAGAATTCAGAATCTCAACAAAAGACAACATGACAAGAAAGAGACACTGCACATGACAAGAAAGAGACAAGAAAGATACACTACTCACAAGAAAGACGTTGTCTACCCATTGACAAGAAAGAGACAATGGTGTCTATATATTGACAAGTAACAGACACTGCTGCCTACATATTGACAGAGACAGAGGATAAAGTGATACAATCAGCTGGGGCATTAAGGGCACTGTGGCCTCAGATCATGCCATTTTCTTGAGGGGCACAAGGCCAGACTGCTGGGCACAAGGCCAAACTGAGGGGCAAAGACGGCCATGGCCTTCTTTGGCCTGAGGGTTTAAGTGCAGAACTAAGACCCAGACAGGAAAATCCTAAATATGGTTTTGTTTTTCTCCTCCCTCGAACTACATTAACACTCTGCAGTGAAGCTGCATATGGGCCAGGAATGGCTCTCCGCCAGTAGTTAAACATAGCCATACGACCAGAGAGCTACGCCTATTAGCATGGTCACATATCTAAATTCAGGTTAAACTGGATGGAAACAATTCCAGTGTGAAAAAAAAGAAGAGAGGGAGAAAACAAAACCGCAAAGACTGCAAAGACTTAAGGGTGGTGCATTTTTCACTTAGGTAAAAGTAGTAGACTAATACCATGTCGGTCAGCATGGAAATAAATAATTTGAGTAAATGTTCGTAGTACATTTACTGTTTTACACCACAAAGCAGTGGCTGTAGTTTTGTTATTTCCTGTTCATAGCAGCTATTGCCTGTTATTGCCTGCTATAGCAGCTGTAGCCAAAACATACATTACATTTAGATTCAACCAGGCGTATCAGTAGGCGGACATGTCTGATCGCCTGCCTACGCCACACTACTCAGCCAAACCTGGCACAGCTGTGCCACATTATTTTTGGCAAAACACGTTGTCGTGCTGGCAAGGGGTCCTGATTAAACATTGATAGTAGGAATGTCATAATCTAATGAAAGTGCATGAAATATGATACAATTTACTTTTCTCTATATCTGCCATGAGCACTGGAGATTAATTTGTATGGATGAAGTGATCAAGTGGTCAAAACATTTTTTTTTTTGTCAAAAGGTTAAAACTCTAAATTCTAAATAGGGTGTGATCACTCTATAGCAATGTTTCCCCCCCCCCCCCCCCCCCCCAAGCTCCAGCTAAACATTTTCAAGTGGTTGCCAATCAGCCAATGTGAATTAACTGTGCACAACATTATGCAGAATATGTATTTGTTGCCTTTTAGTGCTCATTCTCCAACCACGACAGATCTCTAATATTTGATGGTATAAATTCTGACTTCCGACTTAAATTGTTCCATGTTGGAAAATAGTTAATTGTGTACTACTTTAAGGCAAAATGGCTAAGCAGCTATTATGTACTGTACACAGTGGTACATTTTAGGCATAGCTGACACTGTAATGTTGAATGATTAACCATGGGAG
The DNA here is from genome assembly GCF_963924005.1 of Protomyctophum bolini. Taxonomy (NCBI): domain Eukaryota; kingdom Metazoa; phylum Chordata; class Actinopteri; order Myctophiformes; family Myctophidae; genus Protomyctophum; species Protomyctophum bolini. The sequence continues at coordinate 20,944,072 of NC_137882.1, forward strand.
AATTGTATAGGCATTCAGAATCAAGGACCACATTGACAGGACAACATGGCCATTGATGGATACACTGTCTATCACACAGCAGTGACAAGTAATTGCTTATTACTGTTATCTGCCAAGCCGATGACAGGTATCAGTATTGATTAGATATTGACTACAACTTATTGATTTGGAGAGCTCACGTTGCCATCAGAAGTCCCTTCCCAGCCTTGGGGCTATAGAATCAGCCTTTCCTGGAACACCATTGAAATTAATCCTTTTCATTAAAGCTTGATGGGAGCTTCATGAAGCCCTTATAGTGACAGCTAATTTAATAATGTGAGGCATGGACTTAAAGCCAACCCGGTCCGGTCGCCAGATATGTCATTGTACATTTCTTCAAACAAGAACTTGTAACTAAATGTTTCAAGGCAGGCAGCCATGCAAGCATCGGCCTTGAGCTCAGGCAGGTGGCCTGCCAAACGAGGCGTAGCCGCACAGAGCCGTGTGATGCCTGCTGCTGCCAATTCAACACTGTTTGTGTTACATACGGATATAGGCACATAATAATAAATAATACATTCTCAGTTATAACATAATTCAACATCCTACTATAAATGCACCACGTCTCTGTGCGTACGTACGTGTGTGTGTGTGTGTGTGTGTGTGTGTGTGTGTGTGTGTGTGTGTGTGTGTGTGTGTGTGTGTGTGTGTATATACGGTTGTAATGGACGTAACTCGAGAACCGTTTGACCCACCGTCACATTCGACACACACACGTTCCACACCCCCACAGGGAGTGCAGGGCCAGATATTGAGTCGGTCAGACCCACGGTTCTCCAGAACCACCACAAAAGGCTCTGGTCAGGCTCTGCCAGTGGGCCTAATGAGGCCAACTCCTTTCACCTGGGACAGGCTCTGCCAGTGGGCCTAATGAGGCCAACTCCTTTCCAGCCTCTGCCTCAGCCAATTGAGGCTCAACCAATAAGGTGGGCCCAATTGATTGCCAAGTACACTTTTCAGTTTGCAGTCTTCACACAAACACAGGCACACAGATCTCCATGTGGGACACCGGCTGACAGTTAAAATGGGTGCTATGGCAATGTATATCATTAGGTTCCCAAGTTGCATCGTTCTCAAGTAGGCCGGTGGCCGACTGCGACGGGCACGTACAGGTCTAGTATAGGCAATGAAAGGATTGAGGTAATTTGAGTCAACATGGAAATCTAGGAGCCTATAAGTAAACTATCAGGCTTTGAGTCAGGAGAGAATGTAGAACCCAAATGCTGGATGAGGCAGAGCAGGGGCCCGTTTCACGAAACTTGGATTAGACATTAAACTGGGATTTAACAGATATCCTGTCTTAATATATCTTGGATCAGCGATTAAACGGTTTCATGAAAGCTGGTTAATCTAGCCAGTTAACCTGGATGTGTTGAGGCTTGATTCGGTTTCATGAAAGCAATGCCACACTAGTTACCATGGAAACTAATGCTGTGGACCAGGCTAACAGCCAGGTTTAACCTAATCCTGATTAGAGTTTTTCCACACTTATTCAATTATTATGGGTTATCATGTTGCCTAAGTTATTTTTATTGGTCTGCATTCAAAACTCAGGTCGTCAGATACTGTCACATTATTGCATCGTTAATCACAGGATCATCGTTTGGCTGTCTAAAATCTTGCCTCCCGGAAACAGAGACAAGATATAAGTGTGCAGCTCGCTCCTTCCACCGAGAAGGCTTTTGAAGTTGTCTGCCAGCTCTTTGCTATACGAGCCATGAATGGATTGTGTAACACGCAAGATGGGAGCTGGTGTTGAACAGGCTGATCATGCATGGAAAAGTTCTTTATTCTTCGAAAAATGTCTTCAGTAGAAATGCTGACGTGACTGTTTCAGGACATGATCCATCTGAAAGCCATTCAAACCGAATCAATGAGGGTTGGAAATCAATGAGAGTAGCACGCATGCACGCGCAGATGCGAGCAGACACACACACACACACACACACACACACACACACACTCTCTCTCTCTCTCTCTCTCTCTCTCTCTATAGATCCATCTGTGGTAAAAATGAGTTGACCAAGCAAATAGTGCTGGGAGAGCTGCCGACTACTTCTTTTAAGCTCCATAAAAATGTCCACGACTGCCTCAGGCAAATTTGTCATATTGAGCCGCTATTAGTACCAATGAAAAGATCAGCATGTTTCTCGCATTGTTCTCTCCTGCAGCTGCCCTAGAGCACTCTATATATCGTTCCAAGTAGGCCCACGGTTGGTTTGCCATCCAGAGCATTCTGTCATGTATTATTCCATATGACATGTAAATGCATTTGCACATCAAACAGGATGTGTCCTATTTAACGGCTAATCATGCGGTCACATGTGAGAGCAGATCGGCTTGCCAGGAGTCAGAGGCCCCGAGGTAAGGCAGCCCTTTCCCCCGTCTTAGAGCTCTCCACATGGGTCACCATGGTCAGATGAATGGAACCACATGAAACGTTATCGGCTGATGCACCATTAATGCAATCATGAAATAGTCATCTCTCATCTGGGATACACGTGTACTGTATCCCAGGCCAAGTAAAGATGAAGTTTTTGATCGTGAAAGTCGGAATTTTCAAGAAGCCTGGAGATTAAGGATTATTTTCGTGTGATGAGAAAGTGATCCGACACGATCTGAAATACAGATATTGTGTATCGTATATACGTAGACCAATACATTTTTTATGAATCGCTTGAAGTTGTGCTAGCTCTCCCTAGCTGCCTTTCCCTCATTCACTCAAAGATGTACATTATTGTTTATTTAGTTAGGAATTCCCAAACTGTGGCGCTTTCAACCTCATGGGGTGCGCAAGCTTCCTCTAGGGTGCGTGACATTTATAGTGTAATGATCGTGCTGGTGTTATATGATTAAACCCATTATCAACACGTATACATTTCTCTGAACGTTGACATTTCACCAAACAAATTCCTCAGGAGGTCACTTCATATTTAATTTTCAAACCATGTGAGATATCAATATCACTGGTAAAACATACGGTACGGTAACATTTTATTGCACCAAACTGGAGAAATCTCCCTTCACAATCACCAACTGGGTAATTGATTTAAATCTGCTGTTGCCGTCTCTGTAAGGTCACGCGGGTGGGTGTGTTTAAAAAAAACATCACTATACAAACTGTGTTTGAGTGTGTGCGTGTGCGTGCGTGCTTATGTTTGCCTAGTGAAGGGGAGAGATGAAGACGTGTGCATGCATGGACATGACACACGAATGATTCGCAAAGTTGAAACTTGTGCAACATACTCGTGCAACATAATCTTAAAAGTGACATTATAATTATTAACATTTTTATTAAAATTTCTTCTTGTTGTTGTCTACAGGGACTACATTTTTCGCAGAGCCTGGGAGCTGATGGCTGCTGAAGGGACGCTTGTTTTACCCCGCCAGGCTGCCAGTGGGGTAGGGGGCGCTCCACTGTGTTCATTTAGACCGCACACAAGTGGTTATATAACCTCACAAAAACTATGCCTAACCTTAACCTTATCCCTAACCTCACAAAAACTATGCCTAAAACCTAACCTTAACCAAAGGTAATCACACTTTAACATCTGACCTCCATTAGTTCAGATTTTTTAAACTTAACCCATTCTGACCGGGCACCCATTTTGGTGTTAGCATCATGTTATGCTTTACCTATTGAAAAATAACAGATCTACAAGCTCATATCGCGCCACCGAGTGGCGCGATATGAGCTTGTAGGTCTGCTATTTTAAAAAAATTCGAAGAACGACTGACATTTTTAGAATCTGATCTCAGGTCAGAATGGGTTCATCAGACCAGTGTGTGTCCAGTGGAAACCTCGTATGAATCTGATCTCAGGTCAGAATGGGTTAAGCTGTATGAAATACTTGCCATTAATAGAGTGGTTGCAACTGTATTAATTGATTGCCCGAGTCCCGTGGTGGGAGTTCTGCTCTGGTTTTGGTCAATAGTAGTCCCAATCATTTTGTGGGGGCCACTGGGGCCACGCAGTAAAAGTAAATTAATTCACAAAACTAACCTCATTTGTTATTGTCGACCTATTTCTAAAATGTTAGTGCAACTTTCTTTCAACTTTGACCCCTCTTTGGGCGTAGTGGACACAAAAAACAGATGAGGGGTCATGAGGGGTGATAGATTATGTTTTAATTTCTTTTGTGAAAGTAGACAAAAGTAGGATCTTTTTAAAAGCATCGGTTCTGTCTCTGGTACTAATGTTTGTTTTTCTTACAGGGTTACAGGGAGTGCAACTCCCACGCCTTTGCTTTCCTATACCATCTCAATAAAAGCAAATACACTACATGGCCTCGGCCTGGCCACTCACCCGTCCTTAAAAGCACAATATGTTCTCTACCTTATCTATAAGGTGCCAGAACAGTCTGAAACGCCACTGTGTTTGGTAATTTGTTGGTCCAAATCCAACAGAAAGTTCTGTCTGTCTGTGTCTGTGTCTGTGTGTGTGTGTGTGTGTGTGTGTGTGTGTGTGTGTGTGTGTGTGTGTGTGTGTGTGTGTGTGTGTGTGTGTGTGTGTCTGTGTCTGTCTGTCTTTATAGTGAGGAGTGGGAGGGGACACGTAATGTTTGAGTACAGGCAGAGAGAAAGAGACAATAAAGAAACTTGGTAAAAAAAATGCAAGAAAGTTGCATGCCAACATTAAGCCCAATGCATCGCTTTGAAACCATACCCTTAATATTGGCTTAACATTTTGAGTAATGCTTTAGGACAAAGAAAAGGAGAACAGTCCCCTCCTCTCACTAAAACCTATGGGGGATTAGGAGCCATAGAATCCCTACAAAACAATATTGTGGCTGTCTGGTGGAAACCTTGTACTGTACGTCCAAAGGAGTTATCTTTCAGGGGAAAAAAGTGCTCCAAAATCCATCCAATGGATCCAATGTAGTTTTAGTCACAAGCACTCATTAATGTATTAATATACTCTATACAGACAGAGCTGAGTAAGTCGGATTCGTATTTTTTGTGACACTGCATGATGAAGTAGGGCTTAATTTATGAAAAACATAAAAGGTTAAAATATGGACATATACAAGGTCTCTGCCCCAACAGCAACGAGATGATGCTTTCCCACAAGCCTTTACCAGTGCGCCCGAAATGAGAGAAAAGAGAAATCTACATCCACAAATAATTGCAGAACTGAGCAAATCAGCATGCATAATATTTCCTAAAGGTCTCTGAGAAAGAGAGTACAATTCAATCAAAGCGGGTCTCATTTTAGATTCATTTTAATCCTGTCCTTCAGCTTCTCTCAAGGCAAGCCATCTGTTCCTAAACCCAGACTGTTTTCTGTTGGTACAAAGCGTGTCTGTATTGCAAAAAAGTTAAAGAAATTAAAGAATCTTTTCAACTTGCAGTAATTCAAAATTCACCGATGAGATCAAATGTTTTGCTTGCAGTATAAAATAAATAAATAATAATAAAAAATCGCATCTACATGAATCTATATTCAATAGTAATTCATGGCACAGCATTGGTCAGGATAGTCTATGCATTCTCTTACATATTTAAACGCAGTTGTGACCTTCTGGGCTCAAATAAAATGAGGTATAACGTTGGTGTCACGGTGGCAGAATGACTGAACCCAAATGCAGAGGCAGAGAGCATGAAAGTTCAAATTAACTGATTTATTGAACCAAACACGGTCAAGCATACAACACAAGGTTAGCAGTAGCTGCATGCAGAAAATGAGGAAATGCCAAAAAAGCTGAACGTTACAGAGGCACAAAAAGCAGAATGTCTAAAAATGCAACCGTTCAAAAATACACAAGGCAGAGAAGTCCAGTTTTATAGTGAGCAGGTTGATTGTGGAAGTGATCACAGGTTTGTATTGTGGGCATGGCTGGGCTGGGGATGGAGTAGGAACAGGTGTGTGACAATGACTGAGAGTAGGAATGGTGAGTGGGAGTGGCTGACACGGAGACATGGTCTGTGGACCATGTCAGTTGGACCATATACCATAAGCTACAGAAGGTGTCTCAAACACGTAGGTAGGGCTCTATTTTCATCCATGATAAACCCCTTATCACTAAACTTCTTTGCCTTTTTTAACTAATTTGAAAAAACATTTTTGAATAGTTAAAATAGCCAATCTACAAGCTCACAACATGTCGATGTAGATCGTTTTCTAATTTAAAAGTAAAAGTACTGAGAAAATAAAGATAGTTTCCTCCAATTTAGAAAAAGATATTTCTCTGATAAGAATGCTAAAATAACCCTAATGTATGCTTTGTGAATGTACTAACTATCACTAATGCAACAGTTGTATTTTTCCAGATTATACATAATTCAGTAAGCTGCATGCAGCTCACTAGCCACAGCCAAAACCATGAACCATGAAGGCTGTGGTAAGTGAAAGATCAGTCTCATCATCTTCTGTTCATAAAGTGGGTGCAAGACGTGGTGTTTGGATCCCCTTCCCTTCCAGTGAAATATGCATGCAGCATAGGGTGACCAGATGTCCCTCTTTGCGTGGGACAGTCCCTCGTTTCCATGACTTTTCAGGCATCCCACATATTGAGACCCTGTCCCACATTGTGACTGACAGGCAATTACATCAGTGTTCAAATGCCCTAACAGTTAGTCCCCTAATAGTTGGCCTTCTGTCGTAAAGCTCTCTCATTGTCTCTTCCTGCAAGATGTGTTTTTAAGCCTGGGCATAAAAATAAAAATAAAGCATGATTTTAAAACAAAATGTGAGACACCAGAGGAGTTTATAAATTATAGCCAATACAGGCCTATGGTCGAATATGACATCAAGGCATTTAATAGCAACTCAAGTAGTACGTTGCTAACCCGGTACTCCAGTATCGCTTGTGTCCCACACGAGCGATACTTCTGTCCCTCAAATGAACAGTTTGGATCTGGTCACCCTAATGCAGCATGCCACAGCATACATTATATCCATCACTGTGCCTTAACCAGCAGAGAGAATCATGTTGTTTAGTAGCTGTGAGAGACATACTGCTGTGTAAACTTCTCCAACTAAACTGATGAGGCAATTCAAAGCAGATGAACAACTAAAAATAAAATGGTGAAACTTCTGTCAGTTTGCAGTGAACGAATTAGTCTTGTTATTCCACAAAAAGCAATAGCAGGCATGAGCATGATTCCCCCCAGGGACCAATTCATTTTCAGAGCAATTCAATACTTACTTTTGTGTGTTTTCATTTCAACACCACAAGTCACAGTACATACAGTATGATCCCAGTGGACACATCTGTTCTGAAATATGCAGTTAAGAAAAAGGACTGCTACTTTGAGAAATTTGTAAGGCACTTAAGACGTCTGTCTTCTGTCTGTCTGTTCCAACAAAAGTAGACCATGAATTACAGCAAACCCCAGCTACGCTGGCACAGTGTACTGCTCCACAACACAGCAGATGAGTAAGGCTTATAGCTGGGAACGAGGCTATCCGTACCCACAAAAACAGACTGTAAGGTGGGTGGGTACAGAGTAATCTAGTAAGATAGTGGCGATACTAGCGTTTACTCCCATTGTAACAATGGAATGCGGAAGTGCTCATTCTATCTCAATGGGATAGTTCCAATGTTTGGAACTATAGCCCATATGCGCCCGCTTTGTGGCGAGATCAAAGCGTGTCGCCACTCTCTTACTAGATTACTCTGGGTGGGCGTTAAGCGAAGCGATCACGCACCTGACCTGAGTTAAATAAACCAATTACACTAAAGTATTAGCTGGTGTATGAACACAACTGTTGCACATTGAGCTAATCGATGCATACAGGATTGTTCAGAGATAATTCCACGTCAACAATTCTATGCAAAATCTAATTTGTCTTTAGATGTGAGAGGGTGACATTTAAAACCCGTAACATTTAATTTTCTTCTTTGTATGTATGATTGTATAATGTAGTATGTATGTGAGAGGGTAACGGACTTTATCTTTAAAATACTTTTAAAGGATTTTCAAATTCTTCAGTGATGCATAATTGGTAAACCATAAAGTGAGGAACCAGTGCATCACATACACATTATTCCTCTATTTAAGTTGTAACCAAAGGGATGCTGATAAAATGCACTGGATCAGATACTGATCCAGATACTGTAAAAACTAGATACTAGTTTTTACAGTATTGTGCAGCTGCTTCAGCGAGATTGGTACATGAGTAACACGACGATAATATCCTGAGTGCAAATGTTGCTGTACAGATCAGCCTCAGAGACTGCTTTTCGAGAACAAAACCATAAAGTAGCCTACTGTAAATAAGGATTTTCTAGGCCTTCAAAATGTGTATCACTGTACATTATCAGTGGTTCCCAAACTTTTCAGGTCGAGAGTAGACCCAAAAAAGAGATTAGTTTGCCCCCAAAGATTTGTTTCTTTTAAAAAGTTATTTTACATTTTATTTAAAATAATAATAAAATAATAATAATACTAATGATAATAATGATATATATGGATGTCACTGGCTAAAAGGTACAGTTTGGGGCCACTCCCCCGAGGGGTGTGGTTTTGCCATCAAAACTGCCATCTACGTTTATAATCGTAGCTAAAGCTAAAGGTAGTAAACATGCTAACTACGTACATGTATACAACCATATTCTCCATATATGAAAGCGGCGACCGTCAATTTACCTTTTAGCATTGCTCCGGTTACTATGGAGAGCCTCCCCCACCAGCTATGGGATTTTTAAATCCAGCTCCATTGAGCCTCCATTATAACAGGATTTTCAAAGCGCTGTATCTCTAAAGCTTCAAGCGCTGTCCATGGTGAGCCGTCGCGCATCCCAGCGATCGGAAATCATTTGTGAGTTTGTATCGCATCGCTGAGCACATGTAACTGTTTGTAATGATAGCTAAGGGGTATGAGCTACCTCTAACAATGACCCTGAATAACCCGGAAATGAAACAAGGAGTGTAGAGTGAGAGCAGACATGTGGCATACACTACGTGTGCTTATGCAGTACTTTATTACTGCCACCTAGTGGCAGTAATAAAGTTAAAGATGGAGTGCCACAATTTTTGTATTTTTCCAGTTTTTCATGTGTCTATGAGGTGACAGTACTTCATTAGACACCTTGGAGTTGTTTTTATGTGCAATGGTGTATTCACTTTGTATTTAGGGTTTCTTCCTGGAGGCTGTCAGTCAAACGGGCCAATGAAGTAAACAGTAATATAGTGACACCACACTATCAGCCCCTCCCCTAACCCCTCCCCTTTTATCATACAACTACAGCTGTGGGTGCGGCTTCAGTTCAGGTGGATCACCACCCATCACCACCCACCAGGCAAACCAGGCATACTTAATGAACTGGTGGGCGTGTCCACCTAAAAGCATGATTTTAACAAATACTGTACACTTTTTGGAAAAAGTTCTTCCCCCTTATATTGTAATAATACCTGATGATCATGTTTTAGGGTGGAAAAAATGGTGGCACTCCATCTTTAAGGGGTGTGGTTAAGCCATATTTATTCACCCACTGTAATTCAATAGCTGGACAGTAGGTGTAGGTGACAGTACTCTATTCCTATAGCTGGCAAATTGAATTGTAATTTGCATGTTGGAAAAGAAAATGTGATTTATAATCGAGTCGTGAGTCGTGACCCATAGAAATTGGTCCGTGACCCACAAATGTTTGGTAAACACACGCACATAGACGCACTACTCTGGTAGACACGCACGTGTGCACGTGCGTGCGCACACACACACACACACACACACACACACACACACACACACACACACAGATGGGCGCACGCACGCACATGTGCACATGTACGCAAATGCACATTCACTGTCTAGCACACACATGCATTCACTAGCAGCAGACTACAAAATATAGCTTTTTTTCTCCATTGCTTTATTAATAAAATAAGTAGAAAAATATAAATATAAAACAGTATGACCCAGCATTCAAACAGCATGAATCCAGTGTATGACATTTCTTATCCTACAACACATTTTCCCCCCATTACATAGTAACACCTAGATGATAAATGAGCCCACAGTTTGACAAACTGCACCAACCATTCACATGGACATCGATAGCAAATAGTATATATACGGATGTTCATCATTAAAAACAGTTTTACAGTATCTAACGCAGCTGGCCGGAAAAGATGTCCCCCCCCCCCCCTGCACCCCCCACCCCACCTACCCCTGTCACCATTAAACACTGATAGTATACAGTACTACTATCTCTGAGGCTGTTACAAAACACATTGTCCACACCACTGTTCACAAAAGTTCCTAAAATGGCAAAGGCATCTTTACTGATTATGACAAAACAAACCAAAAAAAACTGTGATAACAATATCTCCAGTAGTGAGGGGGAAAACTCAGTTCAGTTCACGTCTTTCTTGTTTCTTAACGTTTTGTTTTCATTTGTGAATGTATGGCAGGTGTATGTGTGTGTGTGTGTGTGTGTGTGTGTGTGTGTGTGTGTGTGTGTGTGTGTGTGCGGATAGATAGATAGATAGATAGATAGATAGATAGATAGATAGATAGATAGATAGGGCTGTCACTTTTTCCAGAAACAGCAATTTAAAAAACTAAACTATAGGCCTAATGGAATTTGTTTGAACTAATTAATTAATTTATTTTAGGATAAAAAAAAAATTGGATGAGGAGAGATCATTATTTCTATCCTCATTGGCATTCGACTTGCACTGATACGTAGAATCGTAGATAGGCAATTCAATGCAACTCGAATGGCAATGAGTTGCCTCAGCTTGTGTCTTGCTCAGGCACTCCTCACAGGGCTCAAGTCCGCTTCTGATGGCGAGCCCAGAGTTTGAAGTTTTGTTTTCAATGTATTTTCATTGTATGTAATGGTGTTTTCAACATTGAGTCTGCATGGTCACTTGACCATTATCCTTTCATAGATTATAAATTGATACCAGTAACACTAGAAGGAAAATTTTCTATTTACATCAATGTAGTTGGGTTGTTGAAAATCCAATTGAATCAATACAATAGGTGAATCATTACACCCCCCAAATGAATTAATTAATGTTTATGCCTCTATATCCCAAACTCAAGCCTTATCTCGATCGATCATTTTGCCATCATCACCTAAATGCCTCCACACTGTGCTTCTTGGGTGCTTTGGGTTTGCGATGTTCCATTAATTAGAATGGGGTGGCTTTTTTTCCTCCTAACTTTTAACGTTAGTGGTGAGAATGTGAAGTACTTCATGCCCCAAGGCTGTGAACAGCCTTGAATACTTCCACGTTCTTAGTTAACTCAGTACTGGCCTTCACTGGGGGAAATAAGTAGCTTTAATCAAAGTTTGCCCGCGAGCATAGCCAATGGACGGCGCCATGGGTAAATGCTTTACCTCAAATGAACGCTGTGCTTCAATTTAGATATTGCACAAATCATTACAGTTTGATATCTTTACAGTTTGAAAATGTAATATTTCACAAAGTTCAAACTAAGTTCTAATTTAAAAGTGACAGCCCTATAGACAGCCAGATAGTGAGTGTAAGTGTAAGAGAAGTGGACAGAGCTCGAAGGATAGATAATAAGAATTAAACAAAAAGACAAGAGTGGGAATATATTCAAATCTGTCTCGTCTCTGTGCCGCTAGGTGTCCCGGGTGGGGCTCTTGCCTATGTACATTTCGGCCAGCTTCTTGAACGGCGGCCCCCAGCCGCTGAGATAATCGTACTCGTGGTCGCTCTCGGTAGAGGCCGACTCCAGCGAGCTCAGGGACTCCGCCGGCGAGCCGCTGCCCTCGTAGGCGTACGTGGCCAGCGAGTCGTACGGCGGCGCCGTGGGGTCGATGTCGTTCTCCCGCAGCCGACCGTTGATGAAGTCCCGCACGTCGGCGTTGTCCTTGATGGGCGACGCCCGGCGGAAGGGGAACAGCATCTCGGGGATGATGTCCCGCCGCATCTTGTTGCCGTCGATCACCTCCGGGTTGCGCAGCGTGCCGATGTCGAAGGCCTGCGTGTCCTCCTCGCCGCCACCCTCGTCGTTGTAGCTGACCACGTTGTCCCGCACGTCCTCCTTGGAGAGGATCAGAGGCTCCTTCTTCCTCTGTCGCCGCAGGGACGCGAACAGCACCACGATCACTGCGAGGGAGAGGAGAAGAAAGTAGAAACGAAAGAAAAGGAAAAAGAAGTACACAGCAGAGAGAGATAGTTCAGTGCAAGACGTGTACCTGCTTAATACGTGTGTCATGCATTTAAGAGCATCATGGGGGGGCGAGCATGTGGAGACACATTTTGCTATCGGCAATAAATCCCTTGCACTGCCACTGGTGTTTATCTCCTATTATTAAGGATTCGGCAGGGGGAGAAAAACATATCTCTTTCCCCTTCAGTTCCACATTCACAGTACAAAAGCCACGGTGCTCATGGGAACCCCCCCCCCCCCCCCCCCCCACACACACACACACACACACACGTGCACACCGTACTCTCTTGGCACACGTCTTCATATCTCATGTGCGTAATTCTGTTGATGAAAGGCATTTAATCTGAGGCTGCGAAGCCGGCGCTCTCTACACGCATACAGCTGCACAGTTTGAATGAGCAAAATATTTCCAGACCCAAGACCCCCAACCCGCCTCCTGCCTCCGTACTTCCCTTTATGCTTTTTCCCCTCCCAGCAGGTTCAGGGCGTCTTGCATGCCTCCAACTAAGTGTTAATTACAGTACCTCACAGTTTTTTTTCTTTTTTTCTGAGGAACTACACTTCCTGAAACTTCCAACGGACCAAGGGCGGCAATTTTTCTACGACGCGGAAGGTGAGGCAAAATAGAGGGCAATAAGCTGTGGTGAAAAAAGTACTTGCTTTTTTTTTTTTACTTAAAGTAAAAGTATCAATACTGCTGCAATGTAGAAATGCTGGTACAAGTAAGAGTCTGGAATTTAACGTTTACTTGAGGAATTTAAAAATGTACTTAAAGTACCAAAAGTAAAAGTATGCATTGTGCAGAATGTCCCATTTAAAATGTACTATAATCATCTTTTGAAATTAGCATCTGAAGTGGGTAATGTATGTTTTGTAACTAGTCCTTTACCCGTTCAAATATATGAACACCAAATTATGTACAGGGATGGGGCACAGAATTTATATTATTAGGCAGGTGGTCCGCAAACCATGCCGAGGTGTACAATATTTGGATCTGATATGTAGAGGAATTGGTAAAAGTATTGCCAATTGGAAATACTCAAGTAAACTACAAATACCTCAACATTGTATTTAAGTAAATGTACTTAGTTACTTTCCACCACTCTTCCAATAAGAGACAATTCAGCTTGATGGCTGCATGTGCATGGAAGACAGATGAGACAGGCGAGTCAGAGGGGGGTTCATGCGGGAAAAGGCGTATAGGATAATGAGCAGATGTCATGGTATTTCGCTTCAGAGGAGAGCAAAAGATCTCTCCACAGCCGCCAGGCAGGTGACTGCCGGGAAGCTATAAAACAGGTATAGATGCTGAGTGCAGGGTTAGTCTGTCGGTGTCAATTTGCTTGCACATGTTGCAGTTAGCTGAGGCACATTGCGTGCGATTGCAGTCATAGAACAGGGAATTAGAATTTAAAGAGAATATGCATTTGAACGTGTGTAACATGCACAGGGGAGAGGCTGCTAATGTTGATGCAAACAGTATAGGGCAGTGGTTCCCAAACTTTTGCATGTCAAGGACCCCAAAAAATTGACACTAATTAGCCCGCGGACCCCCATTTGAAGAGATATGTCAGAGACCCCCATAAGAGAAGATTTTTACGGCTATAGCAGTGATTCTTAACATGTTTAATTTCAAGGACCCCCAGTTTGTCATGCATATTAGTCTACAGATCCCCATGTAATGGTATTTCGATCTCTGGCACCCCAATTTATATTGTAAAATCAATGTTAATTTAACTCTGAACTATGATTTAGCTGGGGACCCCCTGGAACTCCCTCAAGGACCATTGTCACACCCACTTCTGTCCAGCTCTAAGGTGTTAAAAATTTTGTGAATATTGAAAGGGACTTTTCTCAGCTTTGGGTGAAAGGCCCCAATCATTTTAAAATGGTGATATCTCCTTCAATTATTGTCCAATTCCATTGAATGATACATCATATGAAAGCTTACATTCTGTACTTTAATAATCTGTAAAAATCTGAAAAATGGAAAAGTAGAGTTGAGGGCCTTTTGGATTCCTGCTGGATTCTGTCACATATTGCCTCTTATCACTATACCAAAGCCCAAGAGACTAAGACTATGCTTGACCAGGCGGTATAAAGTTCAATGACATTTTGAAATCCATTACTTATTGATATGCCCTTGAACATAAGCACATTCTGCTGGGAAAAACGATATATGCACTCACCCTGTTTTGCACTGTATGCCTACTGCATTAAATAACAAAGGGTGGCTGAAGTGGCACTTTAGGATGTCAGGAAATAGCATGTGACCTACTTTACCAGCGAAATACACAAAGACCTTTTTGTCAAGAGGATTTATTTGCTAATGAAAGCAGCTTTCAGCCACTGCACTGTTTCCAGAGGAAAGACGGCTATATGGAATCCGGGTATGTAAAGTAGTCTCTCACTGAGACATTACACATGCTTTTATCTTAGATGCAGAAAGGATTCTTCCAAAGCTGGCTCTGCACTTCTGACTCAATTAACTATGAATCAAACCACCCAAGGTTTCGGTATCTATCTACCGGTATGCACTTTTAGCCAATGTAGGACTAATGAGGTGCTTTACTGGGAAACCACTTGATACACTACCAGCCTATCATCCTCTACGTGACTGTGCTCTGCGTTGGAAACCGGCACTGAACTGCACTTCAGTGAACCTTTTCATCGAAAGCCCACTTTCAACTTTGCTTTAATGAATCTCTGTGTTGTGTAGAGTGTTTGAAAGTGTGGTTGTTGTTGCTTTAGTGTGTAGAAAGACGAGCAACCTTCACTTGCTATTAATCTCTCAAGACAGATTCAGAACTGCAGCTGAATCTGTCGGTAACTCCCGTTACTTGTGGAGTTTGTTATTAGTAGGAATGAACAAAGACGCATCTCCTAAGAGGAGGGCTGAAGGAGAGTGAGAACATCCAGTCTCTACACAGGGAATTGGGTGGTGCACCCAGAGGCAAATTCAAAGGATTTTGATTTTATAATTTTGCCAATGGGTTCGCAGCTTGCTCAGTTGCTAGCATCTTGAGCTTCACAACAGCCATGAAGCAGTGCTCCACATACAGGGATAATGAGAATCCTTAATATTTCAAATGGGCCAACACATTGTTATTTGTTTATTAGTGACAAAATCTCATAAATACCATGTGTGCTTAAAACAAATATGGCACTAAGATAAGAACCCTTTTTCAACCTTTAAACACAACATTTGCACACACACACACACACACACACACACACACACACACACACAGTGATTTGCACACTCACTAAGCAGTATGATGACACAGAGCAGGATGGCCACCAGGGCTCCAGTGATCAGTCCGTCTGAAAAGGGCAGGACTTCAGGGTTGCAGGACTGCATGTTGCCGCGCCTGTCGCAGGAGCACACGCGCACGACGAGCGTGCTGGTGCTGCTCTGGATGGGGTAGTCGTTGTCCGAGATGACCACGGGCAGGAAGTACACGCTCATCTCTCTCCGGCTGAACCCACCCCTTCTCGTCAGGATGTTGGCAGTGTTATCTATCAGTGGAGACGCACGGGAGGAATGCAATGATATGTGACTCTGTAAACATTGTGAATCTGACTACATCCTATCTTGTCCTATACTGTAATGACATTATATTTTGTACACAGTAGGTTCATGCATTTCGCCAGTGATTTTGGTCTCGGAAAGACATTGGGAACCTTGGGAATAAAATTGTACGTTAACCTGATTTGAGTTTTACCAGATTTTAGATGATACAGTATACTGTACAGTATATGTTTAAAAGCACATTGTACCTTCTCTGTCTTCAATGGTGAAGTTTGGGTTGTTGGAGCTGATACTGAAGACAAACTTGTGTCCAACGAGGGGCTCATCCGTGTCAACTGCACTTATCGTCTGAATCAACTGTGAGAAGTATAACATAGGAACTGTTCAAAATGGTCATTCATGCCTGTCTTTGTTTCCCACATAGCTTTCAGTTTCACATACGTACAATTATATCCCCCCCCCCCCAAGAAATCCCACCAACATTTATACATGTATTGACTATAAGATGTTTTGCTATGGCTTCATGTCCTACTCTGAGTTCTAAATAAAATATTGGCACTTTGGCTATCAGTGTGTGCGGCCAGCTTCTTGTTCCTTCAATCATTTTGCTCATGTTTGCTCCCCTGTGGACCGGCACAACTGCAAGGAGTTTGGTGTGCGTAAGCATCCTTGTGCACAGTATAAGATGTTATTGACATTAAATCACCTGTCCTGCTTTGACGTTCTCACAGACAAACGTGTCATAGGACATCGCAAATTCTGGTGCATTATCATTGACATCCAACACTTTGATGAATACTGGCACTCGAGTTGTCTGCCGTGGGTTATCTGAAACAAACAAAAACAGCTTGTTGTGGAATATTGCAGAAACTATTGCACAATGCACAGCAACGCACACAGCCACACATAGACACATGTGCATGCATGCAAGCATGCATGCATTTTCTTTTTTTTAGGGGATTTACTCCCACAAATATTTATTGAGAATGTGCGATGCGTATTTATCTCTCCTAGCTTGCAGTAAACACGTAGGCCTACAGTATAATGAGGCAGAAAATAAAAGAACAATTACTTATTTCCGTTGCGACCACAGAGATGTTGTGCCACTTGGACATCTCTCTGTCCAGTGCTTTCAGCGTGGTGATGGTGCCGTTGGTGGAGTCGATGTTAAACAGCCTCTCCAGATCCGTGTGGCGGTCAATGGAGTATCTAAACAAAGAATGAAATAATGAAATGTTTGGAAATGGTTACTATACATTGTAGACCATGCAAAACAATGCGCTGTGTAGCACCAAGCTACACACCGGCGGCGGCATATCTCTGCATTGACATAGGCAGGCGCCATATGTGAGGAATGTCGACACAGAGCAAGAACCATTGATCGAGCAAATTAGAATCTTTCACTTTGACTTTGTGCCATGACACAGGAGAGGTCTTACATAATTCTGGGGGGAACAAACAGTTGTCTGTATTCACTTCACACCGCTGCCATCTTTCCACAGGGAAATGTCCAGAAGGAATTCCATGAATAATTCACTTTCTCTTCCCCTTTTCTATGCAGACAAATTATATGTTTAAGTGAGCACATTTTCACACTTCTCCCTAATCTCTCACCAAAACAAAGAGGAGAGAGGAGAGGAGACTTTGAATCAATAAAGTGATTGTTGCTTGTTTTTGCTATTGATTCCTGTGCCGTGGTAATCAAATCTCGGAATTGTCAGATGATGGTTCAGAGAAAAAAAAGCATGAGAATGTAGCTCAATGGATGAATACTTAAACTCTGTTCTGGAGTGAGTCCTTAGCAGAGTTGAAAAACAAAAAGAGACATGCCTAAAACCCTGTTCTACTTGCTGTGCTCAACATGGTAAGCTCAGAGCTGCACACATCAAAAGAAGAATACAAAAATAAGTGGCCATTTAGAGAGGCCAGAAAGTGCATCGGCACACACAGAATGAGTGCCACAGCCAGTGGAGGACGAGAGGCTAGTCCAATGCTCTCTCCACACGCATGGCTGTTATCCTCGGACAAATGACTCTGGTAAAAACAGATGAAAAGATATATTCTTGCTGCCAGACAGAAATCAATGGTACATTGGTATGGAGAACAGAAGCACCTATAAGCCAAAGCACCAAAGCAGCCCATTAAATGCACTACACAGTCTCATATACAGTGACTAATTTATTTGGGATTGATCACATGTATAATTAGTGGAGCTGACATAATTATCAGTTTGAATTTGAATTAATCTGTCCAATTAATTCAAAATGGCTTGCGCGGAGGCATCGGGTAATAGGTCCAGGCAACTTGGTTGTATCTTGGACAGGATATGCTAATTGGAAACCCTCAAGATATATTGGGTTCAACAAAGCAAATAAAAGTATAAAACATTAACGCTTTCTTGCATAATCTTTCCTCTTCACTCACATTCGCCAAATCTCAAAAGCACCCAGTTGTCTCTAATCTACATGCCCTCTCTGGGGTCTAGAACCCCTGCACACTTTCTCATGCCACGTTTGCTTAAAAGAAAACCCACTTCAAGGGAAATGCTCGCTCGACTCAAGGACAGTCTGTAAGAGTTCAGGAGTATGCTGGGTGCGGATTCAGAAAATACGTAGGAGAATAAAATCTGTACCTCAGCCTCAGTAAAGGTCTTTAGGAGTCTTGATTAACAATGATATACTGTAGGATCCGCAGCAGCAGTCAAACCAAACAGATGTGTCACAACCCGGCCCGTGGGGCCATGCCAAATGGAGGAGGATGCAGGCAGTGTGCACTTTTAACAATATCATTTATTAACAAAAGGTATAATAACATAACTTATTCTAACAAACAAAAGAGTGTGGGATGTCAGTAATATCAGTAGTGTCAGTGTGGATGTGTGATCATCAATGTAGTGTGGGGTGTTGTATGGTGTGTAAATCAAGGCATAAAGTCAAACAAACAAAAGGGTGCTGTCATCTGGAGGGGATCATCAGAATGGCTGCCACCAACTCCTTTATAGGGCTCCAGGGAGCAGTGATCAGGTGCTCCCAATGCACCTATGATTGGGGAAGATGGGAACCTTTGGCCGACACCTACACATAGATCTGTGAGGGGAAACACATAGATAGGGAAGTACCGGTACAAAGGGACACAGACAACACAGGCCCTGCAGGTCAGGCCAAAGGGGATGTGACAGATGCGTTTTGGCCCGCAGACCTTCGTCAGTGTATAGGAATGTACTGTATATACAAGAGGGAAAATACATGTTTATATAGAATTTTTGATGAATTAAAAAACTATACAGCAGTGTCTCATTATTGAATGACATAATAATAAAAAGCATAGCAAATATCATGTCAATAATATCAAGGTGTCATCAGTATCTCATATAATACACAAAAATAACACAGACTCAAAACAATTAGTAGAAAGCAGTTTAACACCAACTCTTCATTTAAACCTTGTATTTAAGAAGTGAATCCAAAATGCTTCTCTTTGCAAGAATTCTATATAAACATGTCATTTCCGCTTGTATGTAAATTCCTACACTGATGAAGGCCTGCACACCGAAACGCGTCTGTTTGGTTTGACTGCTGCTGCGGATCCTATACATCATTATTAAACAAGAGTCCTAAAGACGTACTGAGAGTGCAGCTTTTATTCTCCTTCTGCTTAAAAGAAAAAGCAGTAGAAAGTCACCCAGCATCATTTGTATTCATACACACCTTCCATAGTACATCTGACCATGGTGGGGAACTGGGAAAAAATATAGTTTAGAATAAGGTCCATATAGTTTGCAATAAGGTAAGTTAATGTTTCCGCATTTTGGTTCAAAAGAAAAAACACCTTTCCGATGGATTCTGCAGTGGTCCTGTCTGCATTGTATTGCCCATACCACAGAGGGCAGGGTTTGTGTAGGACTCACTTGACCGGTTCGTTGGCGGCGTCAGGGTCCCGTGCCGACACGACGCCCACGAAGCTGCCGGCCGCCGTGTCCTCGTGCACGTCGATGATGTAGGGGTTCCTGGTGAAGATGGGCGGCTCATCCACGTCCTCCACCGTCACACGCACCGTGGCATGGTCCTTGAACTGCACCCCCTGGAGGAACCGCGAGTCCAGATACGTGTTTCTCACTTCCACCTTGAACTCATAGTCCCTCTTGGTCTCATAATCCAGCGGCTGAAAGATGAAAAGAGGAAGTCTTGTTAGGGGGCGCACTTCATCTCGCCTCTCTCTTCTCTCACCCCAATAATAATATTTATACTAGTAATTCGTTAGAAAATCGTTGCAGAATCCAAGCAATAGGCAGAAATAATGATAATTATTTACCTTCTCTTATTCGAGACCTAAAAGAGCGCTTCAAAAAAAGTATTTTTTATGTTTTATTTATTTTATGTTATTCATTTCAAGGCAAAGTGTATCTTTAGGTTTTAATAACAGGTCTCAGCACGACTGCTTTCATAAACCGTTCTCACTTTAATGAATACTATCAAGGAACTGTTCTTAATCTCAGCTTTACCCTTACATCATCTATTTTAACACTGAAGTCAAACACTTAGCATAATTGGCTGTAACTGTAAAAGGGAAGGAAAGAAAAGAGCAACCTGGCAAATGAGATGAAGGGTTGATTGAAATGCAGACAAAAGGAACTAAGGCAGAGTGAGCTCCAGCCTTTCCGACGGCAAAAGAAGCAGCTCTTGAAAGTAAAATGATATAAGCACCTTTTAGGGAAATCGTGCTAGCAGTCGAGAGAAACTGGTTATACCGTTGGCCCTGCATACAAAACAAGACTATGATTACCTGTGGATTTTAATGATGTTGAACTTTGGTAGAAACTTGGGTTGAATAGCTACTTGATATATCCAAATATTTCAAATCATCTTTTTTGCTCCGAGTGAGGAATCAGCAGCATTGTTCAAATCACACACATTTCAAGTCATCTGCTCTGCTCTCTGTCTCTCTCTTGGTGGAGATCTTCTTTCAAATGCAAACCGGAAATCCAGACTATGAATAGGCCTTTACTGAGACAACATGTAGAGACACTGGGCTCACTACTAAAATCTAAAATATCTAAAACCACATATTACACACATAAAGACCCCCAGGAAAGTGTTCTAAATCTTCTAAATGTCATTAACATATTTTTGCAAAAAGTGTGAAGTTTTCCTTTAAGGTGTCTCTCTCTCCACCAAAGAGACCGTTTCCAACTCCAATAGACTCTTTCCAACTCCAACAGAGTGCAACAAACCGATGCCAATGATAAGTTGTTGGCAGCATACTCTATCCAACTCCTTCCACGGCCGACGTCGGTGCGGTGGAGAGCTACCTTTAGAATAACCAAAAGACTTGGCTTCAAATAGTTTTTGGGATAATTATAGTATCTCTTCCCATTTGTTGCATTGCTTTCCAGAGACAATCCTTATCCTTCCATATTTTGTCCACTAAAAATCATGTTTGATTGTATTAGTTAAATACTCCGGTAATTTCTCCGGCTGGACGCAGCACGTGGAAGGAACACGTTATCCCGAACAGTTCCTTTCCCCTCCATCAGGCGCCTCGGCTGGCCAGGGATAGGTAGTTTAGAAACCAGGATTACTGTTTTTTGTGAGGGTACCTACCCTAGGGGACACGGGGAGAACATGCAAACTCCACGCAGAAAGGCCCTTTTGCCAACCCTCGGGGCACTGATGACGCAGAGGAGAGAACACGCCCCAGTGCCCACAGCGTCCCCAGCGGGAATCGAACGCAGGACCTTCTAGCTGTGAGGCGACAGCACTACCGACTGTGCCACTGTTCCCCGAAATATATACAATTACAGTAAATACTATTAAATACATAGTACACATTCCAAACCTTTTTTTTTTTTTCACTGATAAAACACCAAACCACCTGACCCACTTTTAGTTCTGGACCAAACTACTGACACCTTCTACAGTAGCTCTGCTCTACGAAGGACAACTATGTTAGATGTGTAAGAAGTGACATTTACCTGTTTAACTGTGATGACCCCCTCTTGCGTGGCCTGGTCTGTGATGATGTTGAACATGTCGTGGCCGCCAACAATGCTGTAGTCCATCTCTGCGTTGCGGCCAACATCTGGGTCGTCTGCTTTGATCCGGCCAATGGTGTCGCCGATTTCCTTCGACTCCACCACCGTCATACGAAAGGAATCTGTAGAGAGCATATTATGTTAATATAAATAGCCTATTTACTGTTTATTTTGTGTGTTCCGTAGATGTCCGATAATAGACATTAATTCCACATTCACCGGGTTATATGATTTTGTTACATGACCAATATCTCTAGTATGTGCATGCGTGCATGCTTGAGTGTGTGTGAAAGAGGGAGTGTGTGATGCGTGTGTGCGCTCGTGTGTGTGTACATGCGTGCATGCGTGTGATTGCAAGAAGGAAAAATTAATTCAATAGCAAAAATATCTATATTTTGTACACAGTGCAAAATCAATACGAGACAGAGAGACTGAGAGAGTATGCGGAGAAGGGGACAGACAATAGCATCTTACGGTTAGCGAAGCGTGGCGGGCTGTCGTTGACGTCTGACAGAGTGATGCTGACCGTGGTGGTCCCTGAGAGCCCCCCCATCTGTCCAGCCATGTCTTTAGCCTGGATCACAACCTGGTAGTTCTCCTTCACCTCCCTGTCCATGCCGGGCAGGGCCGTCTTGATGGTGCCTGCAGAGAACGTTTAACCTTAGTAATTCAAGTAATTTATAGGAAGTCATACTGCATATTTCATACACAAAGAGTACAATATGAATGTACTTTTCATGAGGCTAGAAAGGCATTCAGAAGGCATTTTGAAAACAGTGGAAAATATGTTATATTTATATCCTCCTTTTCAAGAGGGGTTTCCGACCCAAGGGCTTTTCCAAGCCATCTGAATAGAGCTTTTGTTTCTAACACACGAAGAGACATGCTCTCGCATTATGAACTCTGGACAATGTCCAGGGAATCAGGTCAGGACATTCTGGTCCGGTGTTGTCCTTACACACAACAGGAGAATGTGTGTGTCCGACATGTTCTCACATACTGTAAGTCTAAATAGTCTTGATTTAACTCTCAAGAACAGATCATGAGCTGCGCTACTGAAACTGTCAGCGGGGCCATTCAGAATGTTTGTACATTGGGGACTAGTGGAAGTAGAACAGTGCCCGTTGGGGAGTGATCAGGTGTGATCAATTGGCTAATAAAGGGCGAGGTTGAGCATCATCATCAACGCGTCTGTGGAATTTGAAATCGGCAGGGCGAACGGTTCTCGAGTTACGTGGATTACAGACGTACACACGTACAGAGACTTGGTGCATTTATATATTAGATTAGATACTGTAGATGAAAACATAAGTGCCCCATCGGAAGAGGAGGGGCGGGCTGAGGGTGGACCAAATGGGCCTGTTAATTGAAGAAAAAAGTGGAATGTCCTCACACAATATAATTCTGCTCCCGTCCTTTTTATTTCAACCTAATACAACAACGTTTCGCCCCTCCGGGCTTTCTCAAGTTACATGGGTATCTATCAACATGCTGTTATCCACATTTTATTGGGCGGAGCCCCCATATATTCCAAGGAAAGGAAAGGCGTGGTGGAGGGGTGGTGTTAAACATGGTTAGTTGCAAGTATTCGCTCCTCCTACTTGAGGGAGACATATGCAGAGATTAAATGGGATCTTTTTTTATTAACCCATTGAACCCTAGCGCCCCTATTCTAGGGACTTGGGTGTCCCTAGAATAGGGATAGCTGTATAGCAGTGAATCTGAGGCTGAGCAGAGATATTATACATGTATGCATGTCACTATTTATGCATGTCTTTGAAGGATTTGGTTGATGTGAGATGACATTTCATGCATCACACCTTCAAAACAGCTTTGAGAGTGCTGATCTGAAAGCCATTAGTGCTTCAGAAATTATACAGTGCTATACAAGACCAGGGTTTTTTTTATCACAAGTAATACAACATAATTAATTAACATTATAAACCATTAAAAAACAAACAAACAAACAAAACAAAAACATGATTTTGTGTGGAGAACATCTTTAAGTGGATAATTACCTTCCACAGAAAATGACAGATGTAAGAATTAGGTGTTAAATATGCTTGACATTTAACTTTTAACAGGCTAGTCCCCCATTGATGTATCCACAACAACAACAACAATAAATATTTATTGAGTTTGTAGTATATTTCACACACAGCTTTGGGTGAAAAGGGTGCAAATGGGGGATACATGAATACAGAAGGATATTTTATTCAGAAAAATAAAGACAAGACAAGAGTGTTCATCAGAAATTCGCGTTGACTGGAGTTGTATGTACGCTCGCATGGGCGCCGCCATTACGTTTACAGAGACTATTCTACACAATGCGCGCCTCCCGCCCTGTTTTCAGGACGGGAGGGGATTTAAAAAAAAGAAAATTATCACGTGACCGGAGTGTTGTGGGATGAATCGGGGCTGATTGATCTATTGTCCGGGTGTGTAGAAAGGCGATTGAAAGTAATCAATTTGTGCTCGAAACGTATAGATAAGTGTCTCGCATCGGAAGCATGGCTAATTAAGAATTTATATGCGTATCGTGTTCGGAGTGTTAATTGAACAGACGAGTGCACAGTTAATGTCTAGTTAACGTCAAGGTTGCATTGCATGTGTGTCATGTGAATGATTCAGTCAGTTATTGTCATGCCAATGGACATCAGACAATAATGATGACTACCATTGGTCATTAACAAAAAATAAATCAACCTTGAATGAGAAAACTGACTAAGTCCATTTTTCGTGGAAGGAACACGTTATTCCGACCAGTTCCTTTCCCCTCCATCAGGCACCCCGGCTGGCCAGGGGGAGGTCGTTTTAGAGACCAGGATTACTGCATGTTTTTGTGAGGGTACCTACCCTAGGGGACACGGGGAGAACAAACTCCACACAGAAAGCTTAGTGTTTTTATACTCTTTTGTAGTCTTTGCCTCTTTGGTATGACCCAGCCTGGGAAATGAACCCCAACCTCCCACTCTCAGGGTGGACACTTTAACCACAAGGCCACCCGTGAGCTGTTCTCCTTCACTATACTATACTGTAAACTAAATGGTCCATGTCACTGCAGCTGTGCTGAACTCCCACAGTTGGCCTGGGGAGGAAGTAGACAAAACAATCACATGCCTCATTCGATGGAGTGACCAGCCACTGGGAGGGCGTAGCACATGCACAGCTGGAGACATTGTGGAGGAATCAAACCCCAGTCTCGATGCTGTACCACCCGGACACACTTAAATTGTATTCTAAATATAAGTCCATTATGTTGACACTGCCGTTGCTCTCGACCAGTGGTCTCAAACGGTTCCATTTTCATGGATGGTGTATGTTTGGTGTGCGATAGCTTACCAGTTTCAGAATCCACAGAAAAGTATGGCTGTCCCTGCAGGATACTGTAAACAAGCTTGGCACTGTTCCCATATGTTTGATCGTCAGCATCATTGGCCGTTACCATGGCAACAGACGTACCTGTCAACAAAAAAAAATACAATATCAACTAACATGCAAATGTGTCGAAAATATAATGAAATGCAAACTGAACCAGTAATGCATTGACATTATTGTAATGCCAGTTTGACTAAGTTTAAAATAATTTTGAGGGAGACCAAAATATATCAATATGATAGCCTAAGCTACTGCATGCCAGTGGACCACTTAACATCGGCCACATGCATTTTCATAGCATGCTGTGTTCAATCAATTGATTGTGTCCCTGGCTTGGAACAAGGGAACTAACGTAGTGGCTCAGGAGGTAGAGTGGTAGTTCGATCCCGGACTCCCCCAGAGTTATTGTCAAAGTGTCCTTGAGCAAGACACTGAACCCCTCCCGATGAGCAGGTTGGTGCCTTGCATGGTTTCCTCTGCCATTGATGTGTGAATGATTGTAATGCACATTGTAAAGTGCCTTGGATAAAGGCGCTATATAAATGCACCATTTACCTTTAGATCCTATTTTAGCGTTATCATAATGAAAACACTCGCACGCACACACATTATATCCTGTTTGACTCGGAGTAAGATGAAAGTCAAAACGTCAGTCACCACTGGTGTAGTTGAGTGTTGTCTCTCCTGAAGTGCCCACTGCCAAACTTCTACGCACGCACACACGCACGCACCCACGCACGCACGGACGCACGCACGCACACGTGTTTGATGTGTTACTGAGTTTAGCATGACGTGTGTTTTAAAAGTTAGCTGTCATCTGCTTCCCATGTATAGCAGTGAATAATAAAGCAAGTAGATTGTCACACATGAATAGTTCTTATTGTATGAGACGCAAATGTGTGAATGTTTATTCCAAGAATAACACAAATGTGAATGTTTGAGTTTGATTATAACACACCTGCTTTTCATTTACACAAGCCTTCCATTTCTTAAAAATACTTTATCCAAAAGAAACACGTGATCCCCATTCAAAGATAAATAATAATATTAAAATGAAATATAGAAGAAAAACTAATCTTTTGCTATTGCAAATTGCTTTGTGGGAAGACTGGAAAGCAATTCAAAATCAAATTACGAGGCATTTCAAGACTCCCACAGAAATATGGATGTGAGAAAGGAACTGTGTTTTAAATCAACAATAAACTCAGGATTACAACATAAATTTCTATCTTGTTTCCTTTCTGACATCCTGCCATTTTGAGCAATGGCTTTTCCAAGCACTTTATAGTTGATCTTTCAAGGCTCTTCAATAATTCCACAAATTAAAAACATTGTCCTTGGTATTGCAAGGGACCTCGCTGTGTCGTGTTTGGGGCAGAATGTCTCCATGCATACTAATGAATGCCTGAACATCTGTCCCACTTTGTCCCTGCACTGACACCACAAAAGGGGAGCAAGCTTCATGGCTGCCTTGCTTGATTAACCAATGTCCTGGTTAATCAAGCAAGGCAGCCATGAAGCTGGCTCTCTCTCCCATCACATGCAAGGTGGTGAATGTAGCCTATAGATTGCTGCGTGGCGTAGACATGACCCCAGCCCACCTTTGGCTTTTTAAATAAGCTTTATTGAAATTATTCAGGGTTTACAAACTATGCAGAAAGATATATTACATGGAAATCATTTTGAATACAATACAAAAATATACAGAGGCATTTCAATATGTCTTTCCCCTCCTCACAACATCCAAGTGCCATGGGTTCAGTTATTTTATTATTATTATTTACAAGAGATCTGTCTTTTCAGTTCAGTTGTATCTGCTTCAAGAGCCTTGAAGGAGGCCTCCTGGTGAATCACCATAGCACATGCATCTAGTGTTCCAAATATTGTTCACCACTGTAAACAACAGTCCAAAGGAAATCTTGCTCCATGGCAGACATTTTTTCCCATACATTACGGTATTATAACTTTATAAGTGACATTAATATTAAAACCAATCTGTTACATTTCCCCCCAAACATATCTAGACCTCTGGCACTCTTCTAACAGGTGCTCTAGTCTATATAGTTTCGTCTACATTACAATTTGCAATCTGGAATTTAATAGTTTTAACAAAACAGCTCCACTTGCATCGGCCTTACTGCTAGTCTCCTCACAGAGACCAGACACATTACAACACTCTTTTTTCTGAGGTGTTGCCTTTCGCCAGTGTGTGTGTGTGTGCGTGCGTGCGTGCGTGTGAGAGAGACACTTTGCATGCACACTCTCAGTAGCATAGGTAAAGAGCCTCCAACCCAAAGCAAGCATACAGCTCCCTTGGATCCCATGGATCATGACAACTCCACATACAGGCCCCACCCATTTCTGCCTAAGTTTCGCAGTCAGTTTCCGTGAGTAAACGTCAGTGGTAGAACCTGTGTTACTATATGAAAATGGGGGACCCAGCGGGCCGCTGGTGTGGTGGCGAAGTCGCCCTAGGCTGCCTAGGACCTAGTGTCACTAGGCCTAGTGTCGCGGGTTCGAATCCCGAGCCCGAGAACCTTTGCTATGTGTCACTCCCCATCTCTCTCCCCATTTCCTGTCAGTCTACTCTCCTATCAATAAAAGGCATAGGCTACAAGCCCAAAAGATTAATCTAAACCAAGAGAGAAAACAATATAATAAAAGATAATATAAGAGAGCTAAAATGAATCAAGTGACCTCAATAAAAAGCAGTGGAAAACAGAAACGGTATTTCACAATGGCAGTCCTGCAGAAACTGGTGCCTTTGTTCCAGAAAGGTGGTGCATTTTTGTTCTGGGCACAGACATCAAGAAATGTCCCAGGTGACTCTTGCCAATGTTGGTAATTGTGTGCGTGTGTGTGTGTGTGTGTGTGTGTGTGTGTGTGTGTGTGTGTGTGTGTGTGTGTGTGTGTGTGCACGTGAGAGAGAGAGAGAACATTTTAATTGTGTCTGTCTGATTTGCGATGATAATAATACTAAACTGCAGTTTTTCTGTTTTCCTTTTTTTTGTGATGGTTTTATTACCAGCCAGGATGTAATTATATTCTCCAGCTTTTAAGTAAAAAGTAAAAAAAGAAAGAAAGAAAGAAAAGAGAGGGGGGGGGGGGGGGGGGTTGTCTATGTACTGTAGCTGCTAATGCTGCATTCAGAAGAAAAGGTACTGTCATCCCAGCATTAGCTGGGATGACAGTACCTTTTCTTCTGAAGTGAGCTGCTGATAAATCCAGCTCGTCAGTAATATTACCAACACAACTAGGTTCTAATGGGTCCATGTTGTCACCCATAATTGCTGGCAAATACAAAGAGGGAGAGAACTTTGGTATATAGGTTGTGTAACACAGTGGTACCCCTGGGGGTCCGGGGACCCCCAGGGGTCCTTGAGGGAGTTCCAGGGGGTCCCAAGCCAAATGATAACCAAATGGACCCTTATAGGTCTGTAACTCTGAGAGTGTACTGATGGAACCAAATGGACCCGTTATTTGGTTCCATTTGTACACATTAACATTGATTTTACAATATAAATTGGGGGTATCAGAGATATAAATGTCATTAAATGGGGGTCTGTAGACTAATATTTACTGTATGTCAAACTTGGGGTCTGTGAAATGAAACGGGTTGAGAATCATTGCTAAAGCCGTAAAAATCTTATCTTATGGGGGTCCCTGGCATTATATCTTCAAATGGGGGTCCGCAGGCTAATTAGTGTCAATTTGGGGGTCCTTGACATGAAAAGGTTTGGGAACCACTGCTCTGGTGTAACAGATCTACAGCTAAACGCGAGCTTACCTTGTATACTCGTACAAAACTGCAAATGATAGCATCATGTAAACAATCTCTCTAGCAGATGTTTTCATGACCTAATCATGTCATATCGCACACAACTACAGCAAGGTTAATAGTCCAAAGCCCTATATGCAACAATATAATATCCCACAAATTACAGTATCCACATTCATTGACTGGGCAGGGCTGATTATGATTCTATTCAAACTCTCTGAAATGATCCTTGGCACGGAAAGTACCACATACAGCAGAAGTCTAGAGATGGGGCAGAGAACTGGCACCTGCCATTAGATGAACTGAGGGGTACTACTGTATTTACGGGGCATGGCAGACATATCCAAGATACTGTCCTCTGCAATCCAGTCTCCAGTGATACTGTGCCACAGCAAAGACACATCATGTGCTATCTGGAATTATGGAACACATTCATTGCCAACAGTATTGCCTGATATAGACCTGGAGAAAATAGTAATGTTGATGAGCAGTTTTGTTCCCCACCAAAGCATATGGTGTCACTTCATGCAATATATAGCTAGTAAGCCTCTTGGTTTGTCATTTGGAATAAAGTTCTGGTTAGCAGCCAATGTAGAAACAAAATACACGTTGAACACTTCTAGTGAAAGGTGTGACACAGCCTGTTGGTGAACAGTTGGCTGACAGCATGGTGCTGAGATGGCTGAGACATTCATTGGCAAGCGGCTTCATATTTTATCACCTCAGTGGCAGAGGCTGAAAAGCTCTATAGGCCTACATAACAAAGAATATATAATAATAACCAAACCATGCATATTTAGAGGGGAGTTTCCCCTAGCCTAGTGCCAAGGCAGCAGGTGCACGTCTGGAAAAGCTACATCCACTGTAAATATTATTTTTTGCTTTCTGAGCACCGCACATCACATATGGACTGGACATCTCGGATCAGATGGCAAAAGGTTGTCGCCTCCTTTGTCCGACTTTTAGACATAATGGCTGCAAATATTTCATACACACAGTGCATGGACAAAACAATCAGCCGGAGAAGGTTAATTATTCAGCTGTCAAAGGAGATGCGATCACGTCACACAGTGGCAAGGCTGCAATAGGCTAACATAGGCTACTGCAAGGCGCACCACCGGTATGCCCCTGTATGTGCAGTCCGGTACAAACGCCCGACACACCACTATGTGACTGGTTCACTGCTCCAAGGCACACAGGAAAGGCAAACTGTAACATCTCGCCAGGGTCTCCATCAGAAACCATGGTTCTAATATAATAGTATAGGTCTCCATCAGCAGCCTTTATTTTATTTTAAACTGACGTAAGGATATAAAGAGCCTCATTTTAGTTTGATGTCATTAACTGGTCTACTAACAGTTGTCTATAAGTCATCTAGAGCGAGAGAGAGAGAGAGAGAGAGAGAGAGAGAGAGAGAGAGAGAGAGAGAGAGAGAGAGAGAGAGAGAGAGAGAGAGAGAGATATTGACGATACTGACACAGGTCAAGTATAATTATAATTATTGTGCCTCCAGTTGGAGATGTGTGCTTCAGTGAGTGCACACTGTGTACAATTGTATTGCAAGTATAATTATGACTCATTTGGGTTTTAATTGGTGATCTTCATGCAGTCTGAGTAGCCTATTGTCAAATTACAACCTCAACACTCGCTTGAGCATGGGTTGTTATTTAACAGCATGGCCCTAGCTGGTGCAATGTTACTTTCATTGTGATACAAATTGGAGGACCCATCTCTTGCTCACGTACCCTTCTATTGGAATTATGTCTCGTTGATCAGCTTTGTCATTGTCAGCAAGCTAGGCATTGAATTGCTAGGAATTGCCCAGAGAATGATATTACCTTATTATAGGTCAGGTCTAACCACCTCCTCTCATTTAGCAGACTCCTGATTGTAAGTTTATTATACTGTTATGTATAGCATGATTGCCATTGTTAAAGCCCTCCTTTATCCATTAACATGATAAGCCAAGGTATATATTTATGTATATTCAAGGGCTTTGAGCATGTGTGGCACTCTGCTTGTCATAATGACAACAACACCTGTGGTAATAACAATACAGTGGCCCCTCGGGTATTATTGCTAAAGCACTACTGCATATAATGATTTATTCAGTAACAGTTACAGTACGAACCTATTCCCTAAAAGTACTACTACTTTTGACGTACGTACGTTTGACGTACTACTGCACGTCAAACATTGGGCCATATATTTTGTAGTGGCTTCAGCCATACATACTGTATATGCTATGTACCAATGTATAATATTTTTGAAAGTTTTCACCGCCTTAGGAACTCACACTTACCAACTTCGGACATCTCAGGAACACTGGCAAAGTAGATTTCCTTCTCGAACTTTGGCTCATTGTCGTTGATATCATGGATTTTGATGTTGAACTCGGTGTCTGGTTCCAGATCAAGATTGGTGTTCCTGTCCATAACCTTGGCGTGGAGCGTGTACATGGCTTTTTCCTCCCGGTCCAGCCGCTTGGTGGCGTGAATGTCCCCTGACTTTTCATCGATCAGGAACAGGGTGCCCGCCCCGTCCCCTGTGAGAATGTACTTCACGTTGCCAAGGCCTCTGTCCATGTTGGAGTGTAGCTGGAAAGAAATGAGTGAAGAGATAATTAGATATACAGTAGGTGGATTGAACATAAAGGCAAATAATTAGGCTAAGTGGCCCATTGACCATCTTCACTTGGTGCTCTCACTTAACTCTTTTTTTTATTTTTTATTACATTTTTATCCCACGATTTTGTAACCCAGTTTTCTTTTCACCCAGTGCCAATTATCTAATGTAATCCTGGGCGCTACACTTCCTCTGCCAACCTGGGGGGGCAGCGGACTGACCTCATGCCTACTTCTATGCATGAGGAGTCCAAGCTGCTTCTTTTCACCTGACATAGGGGAATTTCCCCGGCCGGACGTAGCGCGTGGAAGGGACACATTATTCCGACCAGTTCCTTTCCCCTCCATCAGGCGCCCCGGCTGGCCAGGGGGAGGTAGTTTTAGAGACCAGGATTACTGCATGTTTTTGTGAGGGTATCTACCCTAGGGGACATGGGGAGAACATGCAAACTCCACACAGAAAGGCCCTTTCGCCAACCCCGCCTCGGGTATGGGCACTGATGACGCGGAGGAGGGAACACGCCGCCAGTGCCCACAGCGTCCCCAGCGGAAATCGAACCCAGGACCTTCTAGCTGTGAGGAGACAGCACTACCAACTGTGCCACCGTGCCCCTTTCACTCACTCTTGCGCACTCTTTTTTTAGTACAGATATATTTGTACCCCCCAGCTATGGGACGTTATCGGCCAGTTTGGCGCGCAAGCAGAGTATGCAAGTTGAAATGAAATACTAAAACAACAAATAAACCTTTAAAGGAGCATTCAGTGATTTGGGTGATTTGGAAAAAACCCCGGTCCGCCTCGGTAACAAGATGTGCACATGCACGCACTACAGTGGGGAGACACACAACAGGCCAACAGCATACACACCAAGGCCCGCTCCCGCTCGATTAGGTCAAGGTTTTTTGACCCGCAGGAGTCTGTTAGTGTTGCAACTTGCATCTTGATGCTGAAATGTAGGCCTATTGTGACCACAGACAATGTTATGAATCAATTTTGAAATATCAATAGGTTATAGACACCTTTCCCACTGCGTTAGAAGTGGTGTGTTCAAGGCATTAAATACCATGAGATTCTGAGAAAAAAACATTATTTCCATCACTTGCTAATAACACTGGGTTTACTGCACAGGGAGTTGAATATGACTCACACGCTTTCATACAATTGCGTCAAATTGATTTCCTATAGCTATGTCACACCCTTCAAGAATGACAAAGGGAGAGACTCACAACACAGATTGCTCAAATGAGTCAACTCTGACTCATCCATCTCCGGAAAACGGCTGCAAAAGTCACAATGTAACAGATACTTTATTCAAGCATTCAAACATTACTACACAGCGGCCTGTCTATACATTATTTGGTGTGCTACCTTGTTGGCTCACGTCTTAAACAAGTAGGAAGTAGTTAGGGCCAGGGTAATGTGCTTCAGCACCTTATTGATATGAATAGGCCTATGAATAGGCCTGTTGCAAGGAAACTAATTATTTTGACATAGAGTGACAATTTTGACAATTGTGACCTGCGACACCTGTGACAAGAAATGTGACGAGCCATCTATTCCCAGGTAGCATGAGTATGCAGTGGTGTAAAGTAACTAAGTACATTTACTGAAGTACTGTACAATTTTGAGGTAGTTTACTGGAGGCCAGAAGGTAGCTAGTTTATAAGGCCATATACATAGAAAGATAGACGTCTCCTTCGGCTCTGAGGCGTGTGTATGATTGTATCTCGAGAGGAGGCAAGTTCTCAGAAGGGGAAGTCCAGTAGGCCAATGAGAGGCAATGTAAATGTGAGACAAGGCAGCCTCTTCAAAACCATGTGACTTGAACCAACCCCCTCTCCCCCCAGGTCAATCATAAGACAATATAGTCTTCCATGTGTGAGTGAGGCCTAGGAAGACAGAGGCTCAAGGACATACTGTATAGAGCGCCGCAGTCCCTCACACTTTCAGAAAAACGAGTGGCCCAGGAAATGAAAACCCAATGCATTCTCCCATCGGCACTTAGTTCTAATATAATTTATTTAAAGACGGTTACGCCGCGGACAAAGCCAACTCGGATCGTGACAAATCATGACAATGAACACAATGTTTTGGGCCGATCAAATAATTTATAAGACGAAAAACAAAACAAATAGTGTTATCTCCTGACTTTCTTTTCTTCTTTCTAATGATTTGATCGGCCCAAAACATTGTGTTCATTATCATGATTTGTCACGATCCGAGTTGGCTTTGTCCACGGCGTAACCGTCTTTAAATAAATTATATTAGAAGTGCCGATGGGAGAATGCATTGCGTTTTCATTTCCTGGGCCACTCGTTTTTCTGAAAGGGGGAGGGACTGCGGCGCTCTATAGAGCACGCACGCACGCACGCACGCACGCACGCACGCACGCACACACGCACACACACACACACACACACACACACACACACACACACACACACACACACACACACACACACACACACACACACACACACACACACACAGCACATCTGCTGAACGCCTTAAAATAGAAGCACATAATTGCCGAAACAGGAAGGTGAATATCAGTAACCTGAATCCGTTGCCTTGCCTTAATTGCCATGCCATTTTGTTCTGGTCTCAAGCTGAGAGAACTCCCATAAAGATTAGGTACAGTAGGCTATACAAAACGGCGACCAAGGTATAATATTGATTGATTGATTACATTACATTACATTAATTGTATTTATAATATTTACTACTAACCTACAGCTTTCTTAACCTTAGAAATTCACCTTGATTACACCCCTGTGATTGATGTGATACTCTCTCTCCACTCTGAGCCACTTGAGGCTAATACAATGAGCAGGGAGAAGATGTGCTCTTGGGTGGAGTTTAAGGATCAATCTAACAAATGTATTCTTCGAGGTCTGTAGCTTCTTTTTAAAGATCTGTGGGATGCTAGAGCACCGCGGGATGTACAGGCAATCAAAATGGACATATATAATCAGTGTGAGCCGTATCCGTATTGCAGGCCCGCTTTGCGAAACGACTATCCTTCCACTGCATGAGGAACTCGGCTCAGTCAGCCAAGGAGGCCGAGGACCACACCGTTTTCATCAATATTAACCCATAAAGCGCATAAATCGATAAAATAACGTACATTGATGTTTTATCCATGTTTTGATCCGCTCAAGCCGACTCACGTTAGCATTGAGGTGTCGAGTGCGACACTAGACCTACCGCGCCATCTTAGATTGTGCGCGCATCTACGTGCGTTCAATGCGCTCTTTTCAATCACTTGTATCTCCAAATTGGCGCCCGGAATGGCGTTTCTGATCAAAACAAGGTTTATTCAACGGCCGATAGCTGGCACTGTGATAGTCGCGGTCAGGTTTTTTCTGCACCCAGTGAGAGATCAACAACCGGTCAAGACAACACACACACACACACACACACACACACACACACACACCATTATGTCATCATAACATCCAGTTATGGGAATCTAAGGTACTGCTGAGGACCAGGGAGTACAGTGCACAGTGTGAAGTCCAAAAATCATTCCGTAATTGCACAAAATCTCTGCGTGCATGTGCATAGGTGAATCTGTTTTTTTACACATTTCAAGAACCGCCTGGCCATTTGACTAAACTCGGCACAGACAGATGTAGACATTGATCTTCATATATGGGCATGAAACAGACACCGACAGCCAGACAGCCAGATACAGAGAACTCCATTATGGGAATGGGAATGTGCATAAAAGGAACACAGAGAAACTGATTCAATGTAAGAAAGTAGAGCATAGTCAGTATAGTGAGTGACGGATAAAGACAGAGCTGTACTGATAGCAGGACTTGGTATTAACATGTCGAGACACCGCTTCTTCTTCCTGACATCCTCTTACGCAGTCATCCTCCCAACAGTCACACGTAATTTGACATCACATTACAGCTTCTGAATGAACCTTTTTCAAATTTCAATTCATATTTTTTGCTGCCTGTCTGTATGTTTTTATATTCAGCCATAGTGTAGACTTTTGTCTAAACACAATGAATGGAGGATTTATGTCGTATGTGTCTGAGGAAATCGACTATTTTTGTCCTACACATTTTTGTCCCATTGACAATGAATGGAGAATTTACGTCATATGTTCCTAACAAACAGTAAATGCCATTGACAATGGAGAAATTGCGTCGTATGTAGACGAGCAAATCGGCTATTTTTGTCCTACACAAATATTTAATTCTCATTGACAATTGAGAATTTACATGTGTCTGAGCAAATCGTTACATCATGATGATGTACGATGGTAAGAGCGCCCCTCACTTCACATGGGTGTGATTTCTTTCCTTCTCATAATATATCATATCATGCGTCACATTTTCCATTATTTGTAATTGCGAAGGGGTAACAAATTAGGTGCTATCAGATAATATCTTCTCTCAATCATGCCAATTGCAGCTGTCTTGTCTAATTGATAATTGTTTTGTCAAAAATGGAAAAATGTAAAATACTTTTTAATGGCAAAGAACAGACCCTTCTTCCAAATGACCATGTTAATTATTACACGTCTTCATAGGGGCAGCTCCCTAATCATGTGCATACAGTTCGCTTTCCTATGTCTATACTGAATGCTCAATGTTTGGCCATTTAGCTGGAATCATGCGAGAGCAAACAGTGTGGTATTTCTTTATAATGGTAATAATCCCCCAGAGTGTTCTTTGCGTTATGCGAGTGATGCAATGTGAGGCACTAGTACTGTAAGCCGCACAGACGTATCTTTGGCTTTTATTGCAGTGATTTCCAGCCCTGGTTGTCACAAGTTAATTATAACATAGCAATCGATAAAGCTCAAGGACCCTGTGAACTATATCGGCGGGGGCTCAAAGATTAAAGCCCCTGGCAGGTTCAACCGGGCAGGTCACAGGAGAGGGGCTAGACAAAAAGCAGCACTGGTCCTCCAGGTTGGGAGTTGCATGGCCTATACCCCGGAAAACAAAAACTGTTACAGAAACTGCAACACAACACACAAACCACATAACCTGGGGTATTCAGTGGCAGTGTATGATTGCAGCCTTATGCCCCAACACAGAAGAACCTCCACAAATTGGCCTTATGGTCGCCGTTGTTTTTAGTTCAATGTTTGTTTTAAAAGCACCATTGACGATGAAGGGAAAATTTACATCATATTGTCCCTCATTACGTCATATTGTCTCTATATTGTTAATGGCGTTTAATGTTTGTGTTGGCACCGTTTGTTTTACATCACCATCACCTATTCAACATGAGTTAGACTTTAAATTAGCGCCCCTTACTTCACACAGGTGTGATTTTTTTTACCTATAACTCAAACTGTACATCAACTTTATTGTCAGTGAGAATCATCAAAGGTATGTTTGTTTCCCTACCCACATCACTGTTTATCACGTGACTACGACATATGAGTACAGTTATAGGCCCCTGTTGTGGGTTCAAATCTACCGTGGTGCTGCTGTGGCTTTGTCTACACAAACAATTGGCCCGTGTTTGTGGGAGGGAAGCCGGGCAGGGAGGGTGATAATTGTCTCTGTACATCATGGCGTGGCACCTGTCAGCAGGGAGTGTTGGGCGGGAGGAGTAGAATGAAGGCTATACGTCCTCCTGGCAGGGGCTCCTCCCTGGTAGGAGACGACTAAATTGGATTAAAACTTTCTTTTTACTTCTGCCTACATATAAGTGTGCGTGCAAAGTTTAATGAGTGGTTTCAGAATTCCAAGATTAGCTGCACACAGGAGGACACACACAGAGGCACATGTGGACACATGCACGGACACACATGCGGACAGGGGCGGGGGAAAAAACATTGTCTCCTGGCCTATCGGTCGGATAAAGACAATAAAAGTGTGCCTGACTGCTCTATATGGTTTATTAGCTACATCATACTGTACATGTGCTGCATTCAGTCCTAAACCGAGCTGTTGGTTTTGGATGGTTAAAAAGGAAAATGTGGCCTCTGCGTTACAGTATAGTGCAGGAAACAGATTGCATAAGCATGGGTGAAAATTGCAATGACAATCTTGAAAAAGTGCCGCACAATGACTTCCCACAAAGCCGTGACTAAATCAAATTTGTATAGCTTTAATGGCTTCCCTTTCAAGGCCTCAAAGCACAAGCACTGCCTTTCTGGCCTTGCAGCACAAGCACAGAAGAGAGACTTGATGAGTTAAATTGCCTCACACAAACACTGAGGGATTGTCAGTAAAGCAGCAAAAGCATTGGCACTCCTTGTCAGGTCTGTGGTGAGCATTGCTCGCTGCAAAGAGGAGATAGCAAAATAGAGCTCAAAATGGATACAGAGTAATACTCTCTCTCTCTCTCTCTCTCCAAGACTTGAGTAAAATGTAATGTTCTTATGTAGATTAAACTAACACCTCACAACCACCTGTCTTGTCTGTATCACATTATCATGTATAGCTGGTTGTAAAATTCACGGGGTAAGATATTTGCGCAAGACCTTGCAAAAACATTGAAGATGCCAATTCTCAAACAATAACACGAGAGCGAGAGGAATAAAACTGCTGGAATATTCTAATTTAGGGCAACATGCTGTGTGGAACATATAATAGGATTTTGTTCACTTCAGAACACATACTGCTGGAAATGCTCCAGACGTGATTGTGTTCTTGCAAGTGTTCACTTCACAGACCCCCTTAAAGAAATAGGGCGCCGCGTCTGGGTTTTGCAGAGCGCTCACACTTGTTAATGGCAGTCTGAAAGTCAGTCAAAAGGAGAGATTTCAAGGCTTTTACTCCCAGATGCATGCACACCCATTTCACATCGTAGCTCTGGCTTCACGCTAACAAGTGAGGACACATGCTGCACACACAGGACCAGCAGCACAATGCAATGTTGCATGCAAAATACACAAAACAACATCTTTCACAGCTAAGTCCTCCCAGTCGATTTAAGAAAATGTAGGCTGTAGCACAGCATGTAGCTAGTAGGACTAAACATGAACTATACTTAAAAACTATCCAGGCGACTCAATGCCGGATATGGCACTCCCTCGTCTCGACGGCAACGTACATGCTGAAGGTGAAGACGGTCGGACGGTTCTCGAGATACGCAAACTTCACACACACATTCACAGACGCAACAGATGTTTAGAGAATATGTCATTTATTCTGCGGCGGTATTTGGATCTATAGTGTTAGAAAATTACACTACCCATGAAATCACTGTCCCCTATAAAGCATATCACAAACCAACTACAGTGCAATGGAAATATACATTGTAGTTTTAAGATGTAATAATTGATAATTTGGCCATTTAAAGTTAAATATGTGGTCACTTTGTGAAGATAGAGATGAACCCCCGTGGTGGGTCACCATGGGACCAAGAGCCATGGGGGCAAGAGCAAACCTACCTTGGCTTTTTGACATGTTCCCCTTGCTTCCCGTTGTCTCTGTTGTGATTAAACATGAGATGAAGACGCTGTGCACATAGTATTAATCTCAGTAATTTTAACTCATTTTTGGATTAAAATTAAGATCACACACAGTCTCTGTGTGATGTGTTATTAATTCAGGTACATCTGAAAAAATCAGGAGCTCATTCTCTCCCCTCTACCCTTAATTGTGTTCTTATCCCATTCATTCTATTCTCATTATGTGTATTACATGAATACAATCTCAGTTACAGACTCACATTTGTGTCTCATTTGTTTCAGATTTAGACTTGTTTATGTGAGAATGTCTATCCAATACTATCAATGGTATCAAGGTTCAAGTTCAAGGTTGTACTTGATTGTTACATCTTGTGTACATGTGCTGAATAAAACCGTTTTTGTTTGGCTTCCCTCAGACAATGCAGTAGCATAGATAACATCAAACTGCAACAACAGCAAAAAAGGATAGAATAAAGCAAACAAAGAGTAAAATATATACTGTACTAGGCCTGTCGCGGTGCTAGAATTTCCCCACCGTTTCCACCGTGCTTCTCAACACCGGCAATACCGAATCCAACCACGAGGTGTCCTAATAGATGAGCATTTGCGCCTGTCGTAGACATGCGCAGAGCAAGTTCAGTCAGGGAACCTCAGTCAGCGCGCCGGCCGTTAATTGGGCCGCCTCAGCATCACGCTCTCATCAACATGATTCACTCAGCCAATCACACACTCACCCCATCTCATACCGGCTACTTGAACCAGAGGTTTGCATTCCTCTGCCTTCTTGCATTCCTCTGCCTTCTTGCTTGCCCACTGCTGCTGTATCAGCGTGCCGCTGTCATACAACCTGCGCTCAATTCTGCTGCTGACCCACCTCCACCCCAGCTACCACCTGTCGTTTTGGATCTACTGTTTAGGTACGGGGGATTCAGAGTCCCTATGGTCGGGACTGATGCGCTTGACCTGAGTACCTAAAAAGCAGATCCAATACATCGCCAAACCATAATAAATATATTGCATTGATTATCCTATATTCAATAAATATATATATTACATCCTCCTTGAGTTGTCTGACTGAACTGCATGGCATTGATCCCCCCGATTTATGCTTAGACAGAGCAGATCAGAGGCAGGAACGTAGGGACGCGCAGCTAGCCAGTCCCGGTGCTGGAGGCGGTACAATGGGAAGTCAATAACGAAGGAAGAGAGAATTTCAGAGAAGCCAAAATGGTCAAACAAAAAATACTTAATGGCTACTGCGCCAAATGAAAATTCTCTGACGTTTCCGTTGTCTCCTATAGCCGATTTATGCTTCTTTTGAAACATCTCACCACCACCACCAGGCCACAGCACGGCCGCAACGGAGGGATGTACAGCTGCGTCCTATTGTGGGCTTACGAACTGCAGAGGGACCCTACGTAAAGAAACTTTACGGAGGGTGCCGAGAGGGGCTACGCTTGCACTTAAGTTCTAGATCTTATTTCCAAAGAAACTTACGTTGAGGCTTTAGGCAGTATAGGCAGGCACGGTCAAAAAATACAACTAGAAAATAAACAATCCAGCAGAACTTCATCATTATATTTTCCTCACCGAGACCAACAACGGACGTGTTTCAGCTCACATAGCCTTCATCAGCGTTGTTCAAGACGCTAACAGGAAATCATTACAGGATGAATTG
Source organism: Protomyctophum bolini (assembly GCF_963924005.1). NCBI lineage: Eukaryota > Metazoa > Chordata > Actinopteri > Myctophiformes > Myctophidae > Protomyctophum > Protomyctophum bolini. The sequence goes on from NC_137882.1 coordinate 20,984,629, forward strand.
AGACTTTGAGAGCGCACCGTTGCTACAGGTTATCGTGAGTAAATAAGTGGAAGTATAAGCTCACCAATGCAGCTAAGACCTGTCACCAAACTAAAGTGAAATCTGACACCATGCTGCATGTGCTCAGCTCCGCTCTGGCTGCTGCTAGCCCTGAAACATGACTGCCATGATTATCATGACAGTCATGTTAAGTACGAGTGCCATGTGGACCATGGCTAGGCTGCTGCCTGTCTGTAGCCCCGTTGAAGAGCAGATCACTTCTGTTCTCTTCATAATAATAATAATAATAATAATAATAATAATTATACAACCTGTTATCTGACTAAAGTATTGATAACCTGCTTATAAGCACATGGATTCCACATGAAAATGAACTGAAGTGGTTTTATAGGGTACATGAGAAGATAAATAGTATGTGTACTACATACTTCCTTCGGTACTCTTTTGGCTTCCAAATTTAGTGTGAAGGGCCTATTTGAACCATACAGTATGTTGTAGAAACGTTATACCCCTAGCTGCATGTGTTTGTAGTCTGTGGGAAGTGCAGTTTTCGGTCAGTGACAGTTGGGGGTGCAATAAAGCGATAAAACCCCCAAAAGTTAAAATAACTGTTTACCAACTCACAATGCATTGCAGTTGTGCATCACATCGTTTAAATTATAAAATATGGCATAAGTGGTTAATCAATTTGTTAAAATGTATTATTCAATTCATAATTAATGCTCACTGCTAAGGTATGCTGCCACATGTACAGTAGGCTACTAAAACATGCACTGTCCTCCTGTCTCAATCATCTCACTCCCACAGAAACCAAGTCTGTGTCCAAAATGCACTCTGACCCCTAGTAAACATACCAAATTCAACACCTCAAATCCAAGGGCTGCCAGCTAGAATGACTTGGCAAAAGGAACTGTGCTCACTGCCCACTCGGATGCATATAAATGATGCCAGCAGCAATACAAATACAACCCTCAACAGTGCACACACTTCCCACTACTCCTCCATCTGGCAGCAACAACCCTGTCAACTTTTCTCCACAAAAAAGTAATCTCTAACCTATGGCTCCATCTCCTTCACCACCAGTAAATGTGAATTATTTGATGTGGTTTGTCAATCAAAAATCACACCCGTGTGAAGTGAGGGGCACTCTTATCATCGTACATCATCATGACGTAAAATAGACACTATGTCTATTTGCTCAGACACTATGAAGTTTCCATTCATTGTCAAAGGGAATTTAATGTTTGTGTACGACAAATTTGTGAACAGACAGAGTTTGGAAGCACTCGTTTTCTGTAAAGCAATGTCCTGCTGCCTCCTGCATTATATGCTAATTCAAAACAGGTGGTACACAGGACAGTTGAGTGACATCTAACGAGCACTTCCAAACTCCAGCACTTTGAAAAATAATCACCTGCAAGGACACAAAGTAGCTCAGATGATGTGATGACCATCACCGCAACCACCCATTCCACCAAACCACCTTCCTCAAACGGGCATGCAAAATACAGTACGTTTCTCAAACTAAACTGCAATCAATCTGAAATTATCATTGTCATTCCCCCTTTCACTCACTTTGTCCTCTCTCTCTCTCTCTCTAGCTCTCCCATGCCCTGTCTCCATATTCCTCTCTCTCTCTCTCTCTCTCTCTCTGAAGAACTCTGTGGCCTGCATTGAAAGAGAGAAAGCGGTGATACAGATCGGGATCGCCTCTGCATGGCAGCACACTGCCGTGCGTGCTCTACCTGCCCCCAAACGCCCCAACGCCCTACCTCACTCCACTTGCTTTTATTTTATTTTTTTCCCCTCCACGGCTCCGTCATTTATTATAGGCCTTTGTCTCCCTGACAGTTTAATGGTGAATTATATTGTACAAAGGGAGAGTGGGGAGTTGGTGAATGTGATTGCTGTCGTGCCAGAAAGCGTCAAAGAATGCAGCAAGAAATATGCCCAGATACATCAACACATGGGTGTCCCCACACATACTGTATGTAGTTAGCACAACTTGTTTACCTCATTGTGAGTTGAATTTCAATGCACAGACTGCAAATGCACACACAAGCAGGCAGGCACGCAAACAAATTTGTAAAATAAAGAGCCAGAACAGAATGAAAGGAATCAAAATAAATATCGAGTGTCTCTAAGTCCATAGCTCTAAACAAAGATTTTCATTAGATTATACCCACAACGAATATATCTAATTTTCAACCTCTACAGAGACATCTTTGTCTTTTAGAAAATTTAAAAAAGACATATATCTGAGATAAGGCTGCTCTCAGGGTGGGGCATGCTGGCTGTCCAGTGTGTATACATTTTATTTATATTTTAGGGGGAATTTCTTTGTGGTGTGGTTTTTACACCAGCCTATATGGCTACTCTAATAGTTGTGTGTTGATGTGAGTTTTCCCCCAAAATAAGTTGGCTGTTCACAGTCACCGCAACCCCCTCGTCCCAGTTGATAACTTAAATGAGAAGCTGTGGGTGTACAGTATTAACCCTTCTTGTGAATTATGCGCAGTATATGTCTGGCCTATAGCAGCTCCCAATTTGGCAAAGACCTCAAATTAATTCACATCATCTTGAAGTATGCAGAAGACTCATCAGCTGCAGCTTCAAAAGGACTTGATGAAGCTGTGATTACAGTTGCACGTGGCTTCGTGATATGCATATACTAATGTAGGCATGATGCCAAACAAGCTCTCCAAATGAGCTTCAAATTGTGCTCTTTTCCACAGCAAATGTCAAAGCATCCTCGATTACATCACTGACATCTGCACAGCAGGAAAATTAATTATACGATGATGTGAGGTGACATTCATGTCAGGGTTCACGTACAACACGTGACTTGATGGGGCGAAACGGGATGCGAGAGCCGCGGTGGGGGGCGATGTTGCAACGTGCGTGCGCCGCGTCAGCACGATTCAGTTCGAAGGCCGAGCTTTCTGTCCGGTCCGTGCCTCCCATCAACCAATTACTGTACATCAAGCATTGCTTTAACAAGCTAAAGCAAAAGAAAAAAAGAGGTAGAGTGGACGGTGGTGTTCTGACACGTTACCTTGCCGACGTACTGATGGTCGTTTCCTGTGTACTCCTCCAGCAGAAAGAATTGATTCCACATCCATCCTCGTTTGGAGCGCTGCAGTATCCGTCCGTCTCCCTCTGACATGCCAAACAGGTTCCCTATGCTCCGGGGAGAGAAGGGCAGGGCGGCACTGGGCCACAGAACGGAGAGCATCAGGAGGAGCGGCAGGTGATTGGCTATCATGGTATCCGGGAGCGTGAAGTTGACTCGTTGAGTTATACGGAAGCGAGTTTCAGCTGGGATGAATGCTGGAGATCAGCGTCGCCACAAAACGCATCGTATTCCCGTCCTCAGCGTCATGTAGGTCCCTGTGGAGAGGAGACAAACACAAATTAATTGGATCTGGCGACACAATATCGATCACTCCTGAAACACAAGGGGGTTGTTGATATCGAGGGCACCTGTGCATTGATACTCTGAGGATCAATGTTGTTTAGATATGCGATTCAGTCCAGCACAGCTAGCAGACAGACAGACACTTTTAATAGTGGGTGAAATTCGTTTTTGTGCATATTTCCCATCATGTCGTTATTCCAAGACAAAAAGAAAGGGAAGGAGACGGGTACAAAAGAAGGGCTTCGCCAAAGAGTTTAAATTTCAAGGTTTTCCACAAATCGTACAAATAAAGGGCATCTCCACGTTAGATGCGGTAAACCATTACGACAAAACAGCAGCATTACGCTGCTATAAGCAACATAATGCACTGTAGGCAGGTCTGTTATGAGAAAATAACCGCTCTCCAGGGGACGACAAACAGCCAGCCGCAAAGTGGATGTCCCTCCTGTTATTCTCTCGTACAGTAAGTGACTTCCTCACAGTGCATTGAAGTGCTACTTCAATGCACTTACTTATGTCAACCTCAAAAAACGTATTATGCCACTGTGTACTACAGTGGAATATATATATATATACATACAGTAGGTCTGTGAATGCTCCCCAGATGTTCATTAAGCTCTGTGTTTAACCAGACACAATTCTCTGTGCTATTGGTGAACCTCTCTCTCACTATATACCTCACTGTGCTCCCCACAGGATTAGCCTTGATAGGTCATTTGGGAATGCATGCATAATTGATGGACTTCGGGAAGTTAATCCTAATAAATCTTCCTTTCTAAGAAAGCCTGTTTAGTCAACACCGTGTAAAAAAAAAAGGGCCGGCGTGCCAGAGATATCCTAACAAGCATTCACTGTGAACCACCAGGGAATACGGAATACATTTGCTTTTGTTCCAAGCTCTTAAATAAGGATTCTAGTGTCAATGGAGGCATGCCAGTGAACAAAGAAGCTGTTACTGTCTTTGAGCAAATTAGTATTATGGTTCCATTGATCAAAGTTAAGCACATAATGTGATCCTGCCCTCGCATAGAAATCAAATAACTAATCTAATGAGATCTCAAAGTGAAACATTGCTCATTCCACTCACACACAGATAAAGTCTGGCTGAATTAAGACACATAATCAAGAGAAAAATGCAAATGAAGGTGGCATTCATGCAATTCGCTGTGGAGGGAATTCTTTATGTAGGCCTACAGTACACACTAAAGATGGGGCACGGTGGCACCCTTGGCACAGTCGGTAGTGCTGTCGCCTCACAGCTAGAAGGTCCTGGGTTCGATTCCAGCTGGGGACACTGGGCACTGGCGGCGTGCTCCCTCCTCCACGTCATCAGTGACCATACCCGAAGGCGGGGTTGGCGAAAGGGCCTTTCTGTGTGGAGTTTACATGTTCTCCCCGTGTCCCCTAGGGTAGGTACCCTCACAAAAAACATGCAGTAATCCTGGTGGCCTGATGGCCTGAGGGACTCAGAGCAGCAGTCTTACCCAGACAGAGAGCTCTATAGGGACTCAGAGCAGCAGTCATACCCAGACAGAGAGCTCTATAGGGACCTTTACAGTCTATAGGGACTCAGAGCAGCAGTCATACCCAGACAGACAGCTCTATAGGGACTCAGAGCAGCAGACAGCAGCAGAGAGCTTTAGGACTCAGCAGCAGTCATACCAGCAGTGGTGAGCACACCTCATGGTGCGCTCTACTTGCGCACAAGTAGGCCCTACATGGCCTACTTGTTTCTCTCTCAAGAGTGCATTTCTATAGTTTATTTATCTGCAACATGCTGTTTAAAAGGTGCATACTGTAAGCATGACTGACAACGAGAGATGACAACAATTCCTACAGTGCAACTCATTAGACACACAAACATCATGAGATATGATATCTAGAGACTATATTATGAGATGGGTGTGGAATGTTATAGGAACACAATGGTCTGTATTTACTGACGCACAGCACATTGGCTACTCCCTGTGAGTGTGTGTCTGTGCGTATGCGTGCGAAGACCAAAAAACTGAATGACAAAGTAAAGTAGCTTATACAATATACAATCCAGTAAAGTCCTGTGTTCGTTGTAGTCTACAGTTGTCCAAAAGTATCAAAAAGATTGTGTATGGTATATTTTCTTTCCTTTTCTATTGTTTTGTAAAACAACTAAATTAGGATAATCATTGCTTTGTTCGGTAACTGTCTCCCGAGCTCTACATGGCAGGGAAAGTAAGATTCCAGGTAGGTCTGTTCTTTGTTGTATCACTACCAATTTCACTTGCTTGCTTATGTATCCTGTATGAACATCCTCTCCTGATTGGAGGAAATATAATACGTATTTAATTAAAACATTATATAGACAGAACTGTTTAACGTGTTTAAGATCTATGCATTATGTTTAGCCATAATCGTCTATCAAGTTGCATTAGAAAAAATCTTGTAATTATTCTGGTCGGATGATATTTGCACTTGCATTTTCTAATTATCATTCAAGGCCGTCACTGAGTTTTTAATAGCACTTTGGATATTAAACTCTGATGTGGTGTGCCTATTAGGCTGCGCATTAAGCTAATTTTAAATGCACATGCACACGCAAGTTGTTTACACATTATAGCCCTTTTCAACAGGTTCATGGTTCTCCTCAGTGTGTTGAGAAATTAATCTGAACTTGCACATGGGCATTATTGACCATTAGCATATGCAGACTGGTAACGCAGCTGGTTTGTCATTTTTCCAACATAAGCTGTTTATTAGCGTTTTTGTGTAACTGCCAGAGATTCAGAGTTCAGGCTATGGGATCTGTCATCATGGTTACAGCCCCGCAGGCTATGAGATCTCTAGCGGCAGGTTACAGCAACTTGGCTCCATAGTAGTATGCACATTGACACCTGCAGTGTTCTAATCCACATTGTGTTACTTAGCACACATAGCTCAGCAGAAACAGCATAAACATCAACTTCTCATGGTTGTGGGTGGCACGATTCCCCATCAAGTCGTAAATCACCTGGTCTTCACATGCACACCCGCACATACACACACACACACACACACACACACACACACACACACACACACACACACACACACACACACACACACACACACACACACACACACACACACACACACACACACACACACACACACACACACACACACACACACACACACACACACACACACACACACACTTGAATTATTTGATTTGGATCTGCACAAAAGGCGCAATACATGCTGCACATGATTACGACACAAAGGAAAAAAGATAGAACATTGATGACATACTGTACTACTACTTGACATGTAGGACAGGACACACACGCACACACACACACACACACACACACACACACGCACACGCACACACGCACACGCTAATGCCAGTCTGGATGGATAGGTTCGCATGTCGGCCGTTGTGAAACTGCATGCAGTGACAAGCCAAATACCGGTAAGTAAAACATTTGGGGGCATTTTTAGCACATTAACACAGTTTGAATGTTGAAGGATGTTTTCATTCCAACAGTTAGCCGTTTTGGGGTCATTAAATGGTTAAAATTGTATGGCAAAAACAAGGCTTGCTTTGTGTGTGCTTTTGTGCGTCTTTTGGGGGTGGAGAGTACTGTAAACATGCAGGCCAAACATTTGCATGAAAGGTTGGAATCAATGGCCATAATTGTTCTCTGGTTTCACCCTCCTAAGCACCGCCCATTTCCACAAGTAGACATTACTGAGGTTGAGTCCACCCCTGGTTGCTTACACGGTGTGTATTTTGAACACGGCTAAAATGACAACTTTATTTTTATTTTATTTTTTAAAAGATGAGTTTTATTTATTTATTATTTATTTATTTATTTATTTTCATTTGCTGCTTTCTTTTGTTGGCTGTACTCAAGTAAGACTCCAGACTGGCCACACAAGATCTATTGAATGACATGGAGGAGATGACAAACGGACATATTGAGCCTGCATATCACCCTATAGTGTCCACCTTCACATTCAGTAGATCCTGTGATCTTTTGTGGCCAGATGCAATTTCCTGGGGTCTACTTAGTTCTGGTCCATAGCTCTAATGCGCGCATTAGAGCTATGTTACTCTCAACTTCCGGCGCTCGCATGAATGCAGACCAGCCTCTACTCTTTGGCGTAAATAAAAAGAAAGTTTTTGCTACTCACTAAAACAAAGGCGAGTTGTGTCATTAGAAAGCATACTTTCCTTAGTGGACGCACTCTGAGCCCCCCACCACACGTACAAACTGTACTTTTTGGCCAAAAGGGGATTTTGTTTCCACCGAAAAAAAAATATTTTTAGTTACTCTGCTGCGCCCTCTACTGATATTGCCCAGAGAACTGCCTCATAGAGAATATATTTCCTCCGGCGAAAACAAATCCCTTTCTTACTGCGCTGCGTGAATTTTATTGCTGTATCCAACATGGCAGCCATGTCAACAAACACACAATGTCATTTACAATTACAACTAAATGTTGCTCTCAAGAATGTTCTTGAAAACATTTGAAGTGAGAACTAGACGATGCAGTAACCGGAAATCGGTTTATTTGATCAACACTTCCTTGTTTTCCGAGGCAACCGTGTTGCGCTAGGCTAGAACCACGGCCAGTGCAACACAGTGCAATACTTTCGTAAAGCAAGGAAATACTTTTTCTGTTGTTACTTTTGGGTCAATGTATTAATTTATTAAGTAGCCATTTAATAAGCAGGATATATGCCGCACCGTAAGTTGTTTAGAAATACCCCCCTTCCGGATGATTAAAACGGAATGTTTAATCAGAGGCTTTGCCGCTGTGTTTAATCATCCTGTTGGGCGTTATTTCTATTATTTATTAGGTACTACCGTACCTAATACTACCTACCATATATTATCCCATGCCTAACTCTGGGAGTGTATAAATGTAACCAAATTACAAGATTCAAATGACTATTTCTTCTTCAAATATGTTCAGATTTAAATAAAATGACATCATTCTGTACATAATCTGGAAAAAACTGAAAAATGACCACGGCCCCTTTGAGAGCACACACACACACACACACACACACACACACACACACACACACACACACACACACACACACACACACACACACACACACACACACACACACACACACACACACACACACACACACACACACACACACACACACACACACACACACACACACACACACACACACACACACACACACACAAATGTTTCTATCCACTGCTGGACTGAGTGGAGATACGGAGTAGGGAAGTGGGATAATTTTAATTAGTCCCCACTTGGCAGGAGGGGGAGGCAGATCTGAATGGCTTGTTAAATGACTGAGACACGGGGGGGGGGGGGGTACATGTACTCCTAGGGGTATGCAGGAGTACTACAGGGTTCATGAGACTAAAATAGGGAATTAAATAATATTATGTTTAACGATAACACACTGACAAAAAATATGTGTGAAGTGAACCTGCAGATTTGTAAGTTGTTCAAAGTTAAAACATATAGAGGGTCGCAGTCCCGCATGCTTTCCCGCACCAGGAAATAATTCTCCATGAATTTTTCCCATTGACATTTCAAAAAGTATTTATTTAAAGACATCGGACAAAGCCAACATCCTGCCCTTTTTTTCTTCTTTCTAATTATTTGTTCGCCCCAAACAAATGTGTTTATTGTCATGATTTGTCAACTCGGCTGATGTTGGCTTAAATGTCTTTAAATAAATACTTTTAATAATAAATAAAATTACGGGGGAATTATTTCCTGGTGCCCTCATCGTTCTCAAAGCGGGCGCGACGCTCTATAAAAATAACGGTTATTGAATAGAAAGCAATAGGCCTGTTTATTTGCCATTATGCAGTTTTATTTTGAATATATTGACAACATTGGACGTGATGACATGTTATGGACATAGTAAATACAATAAATCTGCTCAGCAGGCACTAAATGCTGCTGTCTCACTCCATTTCTTATTTGGAATGTTATATTCGCTTGTCGTTATTTTCTAAGCAAAATGTAGTCGGATAACAGGTGTACCTTGATTGATCTGGGAAAGGGGGTACTGTGCATGGCCAAGCAAGTTTGAGAACCACTGGTCTAAAACATATGGCAAGTTACTTACTCTGTGGAGCATGATCTGGGCACAGAGCGAGGGTTGGATTTAGTCTCTGAATTAGTCATGGGTGTGTTTTGGCATAATACGAATACTAATGAAAGTGTTGTTTGCCTTTCAGAGTCTCAAAAGATAAACCAATGTCGTGTGTATATATATATATATATATATATATATATATATACACACACACACACACACACACACTCAATGTTTACATATATTTAATAGAAACACTGAAACAACACCCCAATCAGACTGACTGCAAGGGACATAAAACATAGTACTGCTATTTCAGCACCATGGAGAGCACCCTATGCGTTGCCTTCTTTTGTTTTCATAGCAAACTAAACGCTCTAACACACGGGTGCCCACACTTGTTTGACTTGAGAGCTACTTTCAAAATGACTCAACAAGATCTACCCACGGAAAAAATTATTATACCATTGCTGAAAATAGTTACCTGAATAGCGGAGCTGGCGTTACATATGCAGTAAGACAAACGCACTTGGAATGGTACATGGCGGGGGAGAGGTAGGGTTTTTTGGATTTCATTTGTAATGCTATAATTACCGACGTTGTTGTGCACAGCAACACGTGCTCTTGAGAACTAAATATTGCATTGTGGGTTTGAGCTGACAGGCCCTTTTGATGTCAATCAATAAAGTCACCTTAATTCAAGTGGCAGATGCCCAAAAGATATATTTTTTTATATTTAAATGAAATATTATTTAGTGGCATGTTATGTGATCTACCTGTGCATCACATAACGTTAGCCTGGTTAATTAACCAGACCGAATCAGCCGTTGGCAACATAACGTATCCCTAAATAATATTTCTGCCTTTGTGATCTGCCTTTGTGATCTACGCGTAGATTGCAATCTACCTTTTGGGCACCCCTGCGGAGCTCCTTATGCCACTGACATAACGAGGCATGCAGTAGGTGATCAGGAAAGCAGAAGCATCTTAGGTAGTAACAATGTAGCCGGTTGCATATGTAATAAATGTATGGCTATCCGCCCGGGAGCTGGCACTTGTGGCACACCCTTGCTACTAGCCTACTCCTTTGAAGATGGAGTGCCACAATGTTTTTATTTTTCCAGTTTTCCATGTGTCTATGAGGTGACAGTACTTCATTAGACACCCTGGAGTCGTTTTTATGTGCAATGGTGTATTAACTTTGTATTTAGGGTTTCTTCCTGGAGGCTGAACCCTTGACAGTCGGCCAATGAAATAAACAGTAATATAGTGACATCACTCTATCAGCCCCCTCCCCTATACCCCTCCCCGTTTATCATACAACTACAGCTGTGGATCCTCCACCCATCACCACCAACCAGGCATACTTAATGAACTGGTGGGCGTGCACACATAAAAACAACATTTTAACAAATACTGTACACTTTTTTTTTAAAATTATACATCCTTATATAACAATAAGACCTGATGATCATGTTTTAGGGTGGGAAAATCACGGCACTCCATCTTTAAATTATGTTTTGGGTGGCACAGGCATTTTCTACACCTCACCTAGGGCGGAACTTCCTGGCTTTGTACCTTGCACAGAGATATAATATAATAGAATAAGAATAGAATCGCCTTTATTTGCTATTTGCACTGAAGTGCATATAGGACAGAAAAGACAGGGAAAAAAACATACACTCCTAGAAAAAATAAGCACTTCATGGTCTACCTAAAAACAGTGCAAAACATCTACCGTCGTAATAATAGACAAAGCAGAACAGAAGGGTATGGGTTCACCACAAACAGAGGTCCATTATCTCTCTCTCTCTCCCCTCCCCCCCCCCCCCCCCCCATATAGTATAGTCATATTTTAATTTTTTATCTCCCAGCACGGCAAATTGGCTGGCACATGTATGTTGAACAGAACTTGAACATGACACCCTGCAAATCCAGATGGATTATGATTGCAAGCTGAACGTACTGTACTGTATGTGCGTGGTGAACCTCCGTAGTGAGCGGTGCAAATCGTGACCAGTTAAACACTTTACTGTATAGTGAAACAGACCTGAGTTAATTGCAACTCTACTGTACTAGTCTGTACTCTTGTCTTCTGACTACGCTGGTCTAAACATTTCTCACTCCACCTAAAATAGCAATTTTGGGGTGCAACGATGGGCACAAGTTTGCAAAATATGGTGGTGCTAAACTAGTGCACACCTGCACCTGCACTGTGCTGCATGCTGTTGTCTCGTTTTATGCCAGGTGTAAGAATATGCATATCAGAGAGAAATGTTAAGCACACAAGCACTGAAAAAGCCTTCTTCATAATATTGGACCTATAATAACGCAGACAAATGCGGAGGCTGTTTTTAGAGGTCTATAATTCCACAAAATGATCTGTAAAACTCATCTCCCAGCAGAGTGACAATTTATACCATTGTAGGCCTATTATCACGGATGATTCATCGACCAACCAGCCAAACATACCGTCAGCTGCCATGTGATTCCCCAGGGAAAATATCATTCTCAAGATATGCTTTATCTTTCTTTCTTTCTAAATAGAAGCTGTTGTACGTACTGTCCGCTGCCTGTAGCAGCTATTCCCTGTGCAAGGTCATGCAGTGTCGCTGTACTCCTGCACCTCTTCAACAGTAAGATTCACAGTCCTATCTGTATTGGAAACGGGTCCCTTATGATGAATCTACACCAGCCCAGTAGCAGGACAGCTCCGAGGCATTGGTCGGTCCGACGACTCTTTATTCCGAAGCCAAAGGTCTCACTCGTGAGTCGCATGCATAATCTAAACTATATACTATAATAATATAAACTAGTTTATCATATTGTGCTCCACAAAGCACATCGACTTTTTTAGTTTTTTAAAACATGGACTTATATAATGGACATATATAATATGCCAAAGTCCTTAATGCACCTGATATACTTAGCAATGCATGTGTTCCCTCTGAATTTGAATGCAGCGTCGTCTGTTCGACACCTTGTTGAATGTCTGGGCTGAGTCACACAGGTATTAAGTAGGCCTATCCTTTAAGATCATACAGTACCAGTGTTCGGCGTATGTATATTGCTTACAATAGGTTTTCATGAGCTGTGATGATCAAACAACACATTTATTGTGACTACGCCAGTGTGATAATAATGTATGAATGGAATGAAGGAGGAAAAAAAGGATTGGTAGATGGATTATAGCAGGTTGTACGTTTTGGGAGTTCTCACTCGCACACACGCGCGCACGCGCACGCACGCACGCACGCACGCACACCGTTTTTTGATTGGGTCTTTAAGTGCTAGTGTGGCTGCAGATAATCTGGCTGAAGGTAAAGGGAGTGTCTACTTGAAGCCAAGTAAAAGATGGCATTTGATTGGCAACTTGACCAGCTCCGGTGATTGTTTGCTGGAATGGACAGACCTCATCCACAGGCAGCAGACTAAATACTGTAGAAAAGCTAGCGGGCAATAACAGGGACGGACTACTACTAAGAGAGAAACAGACAGAGAGAGAGAGAGATGGATGGGGAAGGAGGGGGCGGTGGGGGAACTCGTGAAAGCTGCCACTTGGGGGAGCCCTGGAGCTTTCTAAAAGACAGCCAGCAGCGGACAGAGCTGCAGAGGCGTCTGCAGTTGTTGGCTTGGCAAACCTCAGCCAGCTTATACTCATGTCTTTGCTCAAATTGTGTGTGTGTGTGTGTGTGTGTGTGTGTGTGTGTGTGTGTGTGTGTGTGTGTGTGTGTGTGTGTGTGTGTGTGTGTGTGTGTGTGTGTGTGTGTGTGTGTGTGCGCACAAGCGAGGGAGGGAGCAAGCGGAAGAAAGAAAGAAAGAAAGAAAGAAAGAAAGAGAGAGAAAGAGAGACAGAGACAGAAAGTCCACATTTTCTAACTGAGAACCAACCTCTGAAAGGTACACAGGAGGGAAATGTCTGCAGTTTTCCCTCAAAGTCAAAATATATAAAATATATATTGAAATGAAAACAATAGCCTACCAATAATAACCAGCTAAAACCCATGCTTCGTCTTCAGAAGTACATATACTGTACTGTAAGGTGTTGGTGGTGATGATTGCTGATTCCAAACTGGTGTAACTGGTGTAACTGAGTGAGTGATTGTTGTGATGCAGAGGCGTATCTACAATACGGTGAGGGCAGGCGTCCGCCTGTCCAAATCCATTTTCTGCCTGGCCAAAATCCATACAATGAGAATCCATCTCACTGAGAAGTATTAGTGGACAGCTGCTTGGCCGTTGCGGTAGAATGCGACGCTCAATCACCCATTGGAATGTAAATGCGGGCCTTTCAGCCTTTGTATCCTACTCGTCTGGCAGGTATATCTCTTTAGTGCTACGATTGTGCGCGGGGAGACGACAATAAACACATCTTGCCTGCCCAAAATGTAATTCCTGGAAACGCCACTGTTGTGATATGAGCTGCGAACTGATGTAGATGGTACCGTGCACCAATACAAATACAGACAATATACAATTATAAACCTGGGTTACATTAGACCGTTACGGTGCCTCCCTGCTTTGTGGGATGGATGTACTCTAATCATGTGCTACTGTAAATGTGCCATGGCTGACCTAAACACCTGGTTTCATACTGATCATATTGCTTTAGAGGCCATCATGATTCACTACTAAACCATGTCACATGTGTCCAAGCCACGCGGACGCAGGCCGCCGGAAAAAATACCATCACGATAACAACAGCCGTTTCACACCAGAGGTATAGTTCCACACTGTGAAATACCATCATGAATGCAAGCAGTTTGACTTCTAAAGAAATAAAATACCATCATGAACTCAGCAGTTTGACAACAAAAAATACCATCATGGATGGAAGCAGTTTGAGTTCTAAAAATACCATCATGGATGGAAGCAGTTTGACTTCTAAAAACAACATCCTGGGTAGAAGCAGTTTGATAGAGTTCAACAACATATCATCAATACGGCCTGAAATAGATTTGCTCTCCATAATAAATATTCATATAGGCCTAACAGTATATACAACCTATAAAACACCTGCCTTATTTGGATGTTTAGGAGGCCCCCTTGTGCACGTGGAAGGACACGTTTCCGCCTTTTATCTTTTTTCCCCCGTCAAAAGGTCATTCCATATATCTGCCAGTGATTCCGGGCAGCGTGCTCAGTAGCTAATTTGCGCGTAACAATAATGGTGTGATGTGAATGACCCGAGACAAATTACTGCCCCGTATATCACTTGGGCGACTGTTAAGCTGCCACAGCATCGGAGGTATCACATGTGTGATGTACAGTATCGTAGACGGGGTAGTGGGGGAGACAGAGAGAGAGAGGGGGGATAGAGAGAGAAAGAGAGAGAGGGAGACTGAGGGGGAGAGAGAGAGAGAGAGAGAGAGACTGAGGGGGAGAGGCAGGGGGACAGAGGCAGATTAACTTTGGTGTGAAGGATACACAGATGTACATATCCGCAGGTACACTGCTGACTGCATGCTCTTGTCGCGCCGTTTGCACAGTGTGATAATCTACTACATGCATTGGGAGGGTATCTGCCCCGTGATACATCACACAAGCTTATGATTAGTAATCACAGCTTCTCCCCCCTCCTCTCTCTTCTGCTCTGCGCGCACACACACACACACACACACACACACACACACACACACACACACACACACACACACACACACACACACACACACACACACACAACTTGGACTCTTGCACAGGTGCATAGAAAGAGCCCACAAATACACACTCACTCACAGGTGCGCTATTTTAAATAAATACAAATGAACTTTGAGCACACACTCCATCTTATAAACTCAGTAGAGTGCATATAGTTTTTTGGATCCTTTACAATGTTAACACAGGCAAGTCCCCTCTAGTGATTAGTACTACTACTATACTATAGGCTTAGTAGGCTACTACTAATAATAATAATAATAATAATAATAAGGGTAATAATAATAATAATCCAGTTTCATGCGACAATCAATTCACCCTTCCTAGAAAGTTTAGTCATTTCAATATGAACACTCCACAGGCTGACAAGGTGTCAAGGTGAAAACAGTACAATCGTCTGGATGCAGACATAATGTGCTCATTAATTTCACCGATACTGAAACCCATCAGACCGAGTATATAGCATCGTCAAATCATCTCGTTGTGACAGCAACACTTGTGGAAAAAAAGACGAGTCATTTAGGAAATCCACACTCTGGCACTGATCTCTGTATGCATGGCTCGGGGCATGGATCCGACAGTCTTCCATAACACACAAGCAGGGATGTGATATGTTATCCCAACAGTAACTCCCCCCCCCCCCCCACACGCACACACACACACACACACACACACACACACACACACACACACTTTAAACACTTCTTGTGCTTGTACGCTGCTCTCTGCTGATGTCTTACGGTTTGACTCTGCGTGTCAGTACGATCGAGGACCACAGTCTTGTCTTGTCTGATTCTCCCCAGACAAGAGCATAAATGTGTGTGTGTGTACACACACACACACACACACACACACACACACACAAGCACAAACACAGCTTATTGTCATTAGACATGCAGAATTGGCTCACCTGTGGTATATTTAGTGTGTGATGTAGACTTGCATGGTATACGTAGAGTTCGTCCTCCTTACTCCCTTCCCTTTGCGATGCTCAACTTGCGACCAGGGGATCTGCCCACGGCACTGCTTACATTCCAAGACTGACAACACTACACAGACATGTGTAGCGTCTGTGTGTGTGTATATGTGTCTGTCAGAGAGAGAGAGAGAGACAGAGAGAGAGAGAACAAGAGCAAGAGAGAGCGAGAAAAGAGATGGAGAGAGAGAGAGAGAGAGCGAAAGAGTCCTCGGTCTGCTTCTCTCTCTATTGCTGTGCGTCTCTCTTCTCTGTGCCCTCCTCTCTGTCTATCTTGCGCTTTCTCTCTCCCCCACCACTCCGCCTCCCCTGCTCTAAGCTTTCTCTCTCACTTCCCTCTCTACTAATTCTTTCTATCATCTCTCTCCCACTCTATCTGTCTCCCTCCCCTCTCCCCCTTTCCCCTTTTTGCTCAATCTTTTCCCCCCCTCTCTCTCTCTCTCTCTCTGTCTCTCTCTCTCTCTCTCTCTCTCTCTGGCAGTGCATCACTCCTGGCGGTGGATGTCAGGGGAGCTGACGCCTGATTGGCTGCCATTCACAAGTTACCAGAAAAGAAAAGGGTATATGCAGAGGGAGAGGAAAGAAAGGGAAGAAAGGGGGGCAGAGGGAGAGGGAAGGCTATAGAGGACGGGCCATGCATGGGGGCTGGGACTAGTTGGGAGTGCAAGGGGGAAAAGAGAGTTCCCTCACATCGCATCAGGGAGCAATAAGGCAGCAACGGTAGAGACTTCGGAAAGGGCTGGACTGGAGGGAAAGAATTGAAGCACAGAGAGAGAGAGAGAGAGAGAGAGAGAGAGAGAGAGAGAGAGAGAGTGAGAGAGAGAGAGAGAGATTTGTGAATTTGTGAATGCAGGCAGAAAATCTCTCAGAGGCTAACTGCAGCAACTGACTGACTGAGGGAACAAACAGTGTCTCGCTCTCTGATGGATTGACTCAATAATGTTTGATGTCAAAAGACCCCCACCCGCATATGACCAACCATACACCTGCCACACACACACACACACACACACACACACACACACACACACACGCACACGCGTGCGCACACACGCAACCACCCACCCCCACTCCACCACCACCACCACAAAATCTAATCTTCTTTCAATGACAACAGAATGAAGGAGAAAAAGTCCATAACTTGTAAATCACCCACAGGGTAGGGAGAGGGGGGGGGGGGGACAGGAGACAGGCGTCAGGAGGAGGGGGAGGTGGTTTGCATGGGAAATTCTCCAATCTCCATCTCTATCTCTCCATCACGAATTGGAAACGGGCCGGCAGGACTGTGCGTGTGTGCGCGCGCGTGAGTGTGTACGTGTGTAAGGCAGGTGTATGGTCGTATGCGAGCGGACTCAGGCAGCTGACGGAGGGCACTTTGTCACGTCTTCCTCTATTACACGCATGCTGCCGGATGCATATCAATACATCTCTGTACAATTATGTGCCATTCCCAAAGTGATCTAGCATTTTAACGGGGGGAATATGAAGCCAGATAATGAATCACAGGAAGGAAGGGGTTTGATGATGAGGGGTGAGACAGAGAGACAAGGAGAGATAGAGAGAGGGGGGGAAAGAGAGAAAGGGAGATAAGCCCTATTTTATACTTTGTCGTGCAGCGTTGTCGCATGGCAAAAGAATAGGCAATCTAGATTAAGCTCACGACGCAAACTTAAGATCGTTTCGAAAATTCTTTGACAACACGCACGCACATGCACCGATTCAAAACAAACCCTTAAGTTCACACCTCAACACAGTTTACCAAAGGCTGCCAGTCACACCGCTCACACAGCTCATTCCTATTAACATAGGAATACTCATATAGCCTACTGTAGATGTTGTCCATTGTTTAGCAACGTGCGCGTGACGTCTTTAAAATAGCGTCCCACCAGAGATCACCAATGCAACACTGAATGTACAATACATGATGACACTAGACTAGAAGGTTCGGGCCGCTAATTTCCAGAACGGCCTGTTATAGCGCCACCAGGAGGCCGACTTTTGAAAAACACATGTTTTGATATTAATCCTCCAGATTCTGTCCAAGAATCCCGCAAATCGTTACACACTATCTCTATAGTGATGTGTTCAAGCCGGATCTGTCCGATATTTCATAACATTGGCTTTCAAAGTTTGCAGGACACAGGCCCTTTTGAAACAAAAAGCTTCAAATCATGAACGCAGCTTGGAATTTACGTGAAATCTTTCACATACGATATTTTCCTACTAGGCTGAGGAATATATCCCACCCTTTTCACATTAGCCTGTTATAGCGCCACCAACAGGTGGATTTTTGCAAAACACATTTTTGGAACAAAATGCCTCAAATCATCCAATTGCCATCAATGGTGTAAAAACAAATGGCACCCTTTTCACATTGGCCTATTATAGCGCCACCAGGAGGCCACAACCTGACCTGGCCTGGTGGAGACCTGTGGCCCAAGGGGCACTTTTTCTATTTTTTCTTTTCGATACAATCTGTATCGAAGGCCGGACTGGAACCCTAAATCAGACCGGGAGTCATACACCAGCCAGGCCAACCAAAACCTTTTTGAATTGAATTGAATTGAATTGAATTTGGGAATTAAACTTAGCAATACATTTCCATTACCATGTAAGAACAAAAAGTGAAATAATTTGTTCATTTCTCTATGAATATTGGTCAGTGGTCATTATAGTATTCTCTTTTGCAAAACAGTGTAATATGATCAAATGAAACATACAAGGCTCATCAAAATCACAACTTTAGTGAGATTTTAAACAATTAAACAGAACAATAATTCACACATAATCACAGCTGCAGCTTCAATACACCTACATGCAAATTACAATACAGTGCAAAAGTATATTGCACCTGGTCCCTGCTGTGATACAAATATGGTACCTACAATTTGAATCTGAGCAAGTGTGTACTGTGTATATATGTGTGCACTGTTATAGCCTATAGCAGCCTTTATGTAGCCGATTGTAAAAATTGACATAAATAATATAATTTATTTAGCCATCTGTAGGCCTCTGATGGCTGGGATCCAAGGTTGGAATATACAGTATTGGACTAGTGGGAGACAAACATGCAATAGCCTACCACAACAAACCACTTTACAACTGTGCCTTGCCTCTGTGGTGGTGGCTCCTTCTGTCATATGTCCTTACCCTAGTATAGACCTTCAGCTCCATTGCAGCTGCAGCAAGGTGGTCGGCTATATACTGGGCAACAAACACATAGCCTGCTACAGTATGTGCTAATCAACCGGCCGGTCATGTTCTTAAATTAACTTTAACATGCACAATTCCATTTTCAGTGGAACGGTCAGAGAGCAGCACAGAGAAATAGCCAGCCTGTCTTGATATTATAAGCAATCGATTTTGACTGATTCTATTCATTAACCTACTATGTATGAACAGTAGCCTACAGACCAGACAGTTTCACTCCACCGAAGAGAGTAAGCTACGTAGCATTAGCCTAAGCCTAATGCCTTAAAATTGAGCATAGGCTATATAAACATTTGTTGGCAGTTGGCACACATGTTAGGAAGGAAGCAAAATTATAAGTACAAGTGCTGTCTTACCTTAAGATGAACTTAGAAAACATGATGATTAGTCCAACAGTGGATATATAGTACATTATTTTAGATAAGTTTACCAAAACAAAGTAAACAACTGTCTGACTGCAGCTACAACTGCTGCTAATTAACAACAATGAATTGCACCTGTGCTGACCTACAGAACCAACTGGTGAATATACCATTTGTGACGAAAGATAGGGAATATACATAGAGCAGAGCCGAAGAGTTATGATGATCGTCATGGGGGCTCCCCGCAGCCCCGCCTCCCCGACTGATGTCCGACTAGCTCCCAGGCTATCTAGATTCCGTCTATCGCGATTCGCTGTAATGGCAGCTCTGCCAACAGAAAGAAAAGTACTTTATTATTTGTTTATTGAACCCTGCGCTCGTCTGTTTTTTGAGACCTTTATTTAGTTTATGTCTGGAGCCTGTTCTTGTTTTGTTTGCCCCGTTTATTTTGAAACCATTACACTCACACGACACAAACTCCTACCATAATATTAACCTGTTGCAGTGTGACAGTGTGACCCCACCCTGTCACTGTTTGCTGCTAGTGTACATGCCTTTCAGTAAGCGCGCACTGTTAGGACATGCAAAGACTACTAAGAAGCAGCAAACTGAACACAAACACACACACACACACACACACACACACACTGCTCTTCTTCTTCTTCTTATTGGGGTTTTATGGCGGTTGGCATCCAGAAAGTTGCATTACCGCCCCCTTCTGATCCGTATGTGGATCAGACTTCTAGAACTAAACCTTCTAAAATCAAACAGTCACACACTGCTCTCTAGATTCCTGTCTCTTTAAGCAGCTGAACTCTATATTGGGCCAAACCAACTCCCCTTCCAGGGAGGGGGAGGATTGCCTGTCACAGAAGGACATCAAAGGATTAAAGGACTTTTGGGAAACCTAAAAAGACTTTAAAATAGAGCTACAAGCTCAACTGAAATGTGAATATGAATATAATGTATATGAATGTGTTTTGTGCCAAGCCAGGCAGAGTTGACATGTTGTGGATCATGTTGACCCCTATTCAGTTGGTCCAGTCTAGTGGGAGGGGCCATGGGGGGTATAAAGCTCAGAGACTGAATATCCAAGTCAGTCTGTCTGCACACTCTGCTGCTGTTGGTCGGGGAAGGAGCTGTCTCTGAGGAGGTGATGTTATTTTGTTATTATTTAATACCATGGTTTACATAGATCTATTACTGTGATGTTTATTATGATATATATATATATATATATATATATATATATATATATATATATAATGTTTTATATATAGATTATAATTATTTAATGTACATTTGAAAAGGCTGGATTTATAAATACTTATGCTTATATCATATGATAATGATTTATTTGGAAATGAGTTTGATTTATGTGGTTATATATGATATGCAGTACTTTGTTTTGAATATATCTTTTTATTTCTATTTTGCAGACGTTTGGTCTCCTTTGTTGTTATCACTTGTCTGTCACTTGGGGTTAATAAATCTTGCTTAAACTCTGCCCAACTGCGTAGCCGTGCCATCCGTTTGTTCATACTACCCTAGCCTCAGAGAGGGGTGTGACATGCAGTCATCATCAATCACCATCGACAAACGGCTACAAGTGAGTAAACTACAAGACGCCCAAGTCCCAAAGTGTGAGCACGTTGTTAAACCGTATATCTCTGGTGATAAAAGAAAGAAAGGCATATTGTCCCTACATTCAAGTTGAAATCTTTACTCTGATACGGACACAAGTATTGAAATTGGATCGATTGGAAGGATCTAACCATAATGGATGTGTCACGCTATTGAAGCTAATGAAATGAGCGATACCATACGGATGAATGAACGCGCAGAGCGCGACATTTAATGTGGATTGGAATGAATTGATGTCGCTATTAAAGGGAGAGTGTCACAGCCCGAGATTAACATTGCTGATAAGGTACATCACGTGGTCTGAATGAAAACAGTTTCAAACGACACGTGACTATATCTCAGGCTCTGACGTGACCTAGCATCTAGCCGAGCTGAGTGGCTAGCGCAGTAAAGGCTAGTGGTTTTGAGGTGGCCTTTTGCGTCATACAAAGTGAAAGTGTAATCAAAAAATTTATTTTATTGCTCGGAAATCTTCCTTACAATGACATTGAGTTGTTGCACTGAACTGAACTGAGCTGTTGCATAATCGCAATTTCGCGTGACTAGTCCGTCTGAAGCCCACCACACACCGGCTGCGAAGTCCCCCGTGTGTGGCGTGCGAGAGAGAGAGAGACCGCCCCTATATCGGTGTGTGTGTGTGTGTGTGTGAGAGAGAGAGAGAGAGAGAGAGAGAGAGAGAGCGAGCGTGTGTGTGTGTGTGTGTGTGAGAGAGAGAGAGAGAGAGAGAGAGAGAGAGAGAGCGAGCGTGTGTGTGTGTGTGAGAGAGAGAGAGAGAGAGAGGTGGAGTAGTCACAGGCAGTGGTTACGTGAAGCTCCAGGGCTCCGTGAGCCCTGTTCAGCACTTAGCCGGCTGAGGGCGTGTCAGCGGGGGGGAGACAGATAGACAAGATGGGTACGATGGAACCCGTCGCGCGGAATTGCGATTATGCAACAGTTTTCCCTAAAACTTGGACGTCAACTCGGTGTCATTCTGGCGAGTTTTTTGTAGCAAAAAAGTAATTTTTCCACCAAACTTTTACCCAGCTTTGAGGCTGAAGGTGGCCTCAAAACCACTAGCATGAGTTGATAGCCACCAGGAACGCTAACTCGCAGAGCCCAGAGCCGCTCTGACATTTAGACCAGATACAAGATCAATTTCATTGGTCAAATTGAGCTGGCCCGACTTTACGTCACAATCTAGATGCTAGCGCTAATAGCCTTAATAGCTTCCCGAGGGGCGTGACATCCCCGCTTTAAGCAAGCTTTGTGCAACGCTAAGTTTGGATCTGGAAAATGAGCGCTGCTGTTGTATTTTAAATACGGACGTCACGTTTTACTGATGTCTGTAAATGAAGCGGATGAATTACTCCAGTATGAAAGAGGCCTGTCCGTGTGTTTGCTAATACAAAAACAGCTTAATTGATATAAGCATCAAAGCAATATTTTAAGTACTTTTTATTAGCAAGTGCATTCCATAGCGCTGGACCACACATGGACCTGCGACGGGAACAGTTCCTATGTAGTAAAAGATTATATGAAAGAAATAAAATATTTAACTGGTTTATATTTTAGTTATAGATGGCAAGTATAATGTTAAGGAATATTTGTCTTATTAGCCAGAGATCCTTTTAAAATGTTTCTATTACTGTGAGTGATATGGTCAGCTTCTGATGTCTTTCTTTCTTTCTTTCTAGATGTAGATGGAGATGACCGTAGATGCTGCTGGAACACTGAACCTGGTCTCCTGTGTGAACCACCCCATCATGGCTGCTATGTCCATGTGGACATTATGAGTGTTTGTATAGAGAGAAGCATGGCTGAAGAGCTTTGCATATCAGTCGTTTCTTGCTGCTGCCAAAGTCAAATTGTGATATCTGTAGTGTTTAGTTCATGGCCGCTTATGAGATGTAGATATAAGTACACCTGACTGGTGGAAATAGCCTTGTGATACATACTGGGTGTGCTCTTTGGTTGTTAACAAAAGTAAACAAAATGCCACAAACTCACTAAAAGCTGGACAAAATCACACAAATCAAGGGATGTCCGACAGTCCGTGTTGGATATTGTCCAACTCCTAATTGCCGATATCAACAGATACATATATATATATATATATATATATATATTATATGCAGGCTTTTTCCAGTGGTGGAAACATAACTCAAACTTTTTACTTAAAAAAAGTAGGCAATACTGCAATATAGAAATACTCCGTTACAATTCAACATGTACTCGAGTAAAGGTACAAAGGTTTTGGTAGAAAATGTACTTAAAATACCAAAAGTAATTATTAATAATTACTCATTATGCAAAATGTCTCATCTAAAATGATCTAATCTCTCATCTCAAGATTTAAAATGTATAAAAATCATTTGAAAATGGCAGATCTACAAGCTCTCATGTGTCTTATTGTATTGTGAGCTTGTAGATGTTTATAATGTAAAATAATAAATAAAGTAAAATTAAGTTATTAATTTTAATGCCTTTATCGGCCGATAATATCGGACATCCCTAACAAAAACATATATCAAACGTGTCAATACATTTCAAAGAATGCCACAAGTGGCACTAAAACTTCACCAATAAATAAAGAAACATCCACATGTTCCATAAATTAAATGCCACAAAGGTTTGCCGAAAAAATGAAGAAATTACAAAAAAGTTTCTTAAACATCTTCTGCCGTATGTCCATAGAACTTCAGCTCTGTTGCAGCAAGCCAGTACAATGTGTCATTGTCTAGGTCACCTAAGCCACGATCACCATTCGGTGGCCGGTATTTGGGGCAAATGGTCATTACGTGTTCCACAGTCTGTAGTGGATCCTCGCATTCACAGTGGGCACTGTCCGAGATGTCCCACTTCTGCTTTGAGGGTTGTCCACTCCTTGCAGTGGAGGTGCTGGCAAAGAACATATTTGGGGTCCTCAATGTATTCCACTGGTCCCTCTGTCTTGCCTTCACCCAGGATGCCTTGGAGGTGTCAGCTGGTGTTGTGTGGAGCAGTTCCTGGGCCTGTGTGGCAAAGGGGCACAGTGACTTGAGGCACGTGTGCTGTGGCAAAGGTCGCCGTGACTTGGTGTGTGTGTGTGTGTGTTGTGGCAAACGGCACCGTGACTTGAGGCATGTGTGCTGTGGTGTCTCTGACGACCTTGTGGAGGAGATGGCTGGGATTCACTCAGCTGTGCCTTCTCAGTGAGGGCCAGCGTGGCTGCTTCTCGTCTGACCTCTGTTGGAGTGATTCCAGCGAGAGCAGGCAGTTTGTTTGGGGTGGCCCATCCGGTGTTGAGGGCAGCATCCAGCGTCTTGACATGAGAGCTACGGCTCCAGACTGGGACACAGTAATCGGGTCGTCTGCATAGCCATACTTCACTGATGTTGTTGTAGGGAGGTCGTGGATGTAGCTGTTAGTGTTGAACAGCAGTTACTAGTTTATTTTCAAATAAATTTGTTTTTACTGTTTTGTGAAGCAACTTTGGGTACCTTGAAAAGTGCTATATAAATTGTATGTATTATAAAAAAACAGACAGACCCAGCAATTGTCGCCACACAGACATCACAAATTCCTATTGGCAGCAGCAACGATGTGCAAAGCCATTCATAGACTATAACCACCATGTATTCATTCCAGATGCTGCGAGGCTCAACCGGAGCCCCTACAGGTGGACATCTGCAGTTCTCGCTGTCCATGGATGAATCTGCATGGGGGGGCTCTGAAGGCGGCTCAAAGTAAGAAACCACTTAGACTTTTCCATTACTGCGAGTGGTATGGTCGGCTTCGGTTTTAAATGTTCTCTATACATTTTGTGTATGATGTGAAAGGACACAATGTACGTATATCTGGCTCTTGGTCACTTAAATTAATCTTTCGTTCTTTCTTTCTTAGGGTGGATGGGTCGTGGTAGACGTCGTGGAAGGAAAGATCCGTTCCAAAGCTTCCCTCCTGGAGGACTTCTGATGAGCTGTGAGTAGGAATATTTCTTGTTGGGATGGATATCTGTTGTACTGTTATGGTACGAAGTATAGCATGGCAGTATGATTCCTCCTAGTGGCACTATTTACTACAGTCATCCAAATGTTTTAAATATTTTATGATAAATCTAAATGACTCTGCACAATAGTTTGAGAGTCAATATCTCATCTGCTTTTAGAAGCACTTGAATAAAAAATGACAAAAGATGTTGAGGACTGTACATGTGTTGATGCCTCCTAGTGGCACTGTGGTTGAATGTCTGTCAGCCTTCCAAGCTAATCAAAGTCTTAAAAACCCAGCATCCCTATTCTGGGGGGAGCGTTCAGCAAAAAATAGCAGATCTACAAGCTCACACCGCGTTGCAACGTGTTGTGAGCTTGTAGAGCTAATGCTTTCTTCTTTCTCTCTCAGGATGGAAATGGCAGACGCAGCTGAAGCCTCTAGAGATCTGCAGGTCTGTCCATGGATGGATGGGAGGACGGAGATCTGGGTAGACGTCGCTGGAACGCCACTGCTGGACAGGGTACACGCACACACACACACACACATGCACACACAGAGCAAAGCTAATTTGGTGTGTTTTTTTTCTTTTCTTTCTTTGTTAGAATGGAGATATCGATAGACGAGCTGATGTTCCCGGACAGAGATCCGTTCCAAAGCTCCCCCCCCCCCCCCCCCCCGGGGGCTTCCTCAGAGGACTCTGATGAGCTGTGAGTAGGAATAGTTATGGCTTGTTTCTGAGGATGGATAACTGCTTTTGTACTGTTATGGCACGAAGAATGGCATCATTTACTACAGTCATCCAAATGTTTTAAATATTTTATGATAAATCTAAATGATTCTGCACAATAGTTTGAGAGTCAATATCTCATCTGCTTTTAGAAGCACTTGAATAAAAAATGACAAAAGATGTTGAGGACTGTACATGTGTTGATGCCTCCTAGTGGCACTGTGGTTGAATGTCTGTCAGCCTTCCAAGCTAATCAAAGTCTTAATGACACTACCACTTCAACCCCAGCATCCCTATTCTGAGGGAGCGTTCAGCAAAAATAGCAGATCTACAAGCTCACACCGCGTTGCAACGTGTTGTAAGCTTGTAGAGCTAATGCTTTCTTCTTTCTCTCTCAGGATGGAAATGGCAGACGCAGCTGGAGCCTCTAGAGATCTGCAGGTCTGTCCATGGATGGATGGGAGGACGGAGATCTGGGTAGACGCTGGAGGACTTCGGACCTGGGCCTGGATGGATGGGAGGACAGAGGACGGAGATCTGGGTAGACGCTGGAGGACTTCGGACCTGGGCCTGGATGGATGGGAGGACAGAGGACGGAGATCTGGGTAGACGCTGGAGGACTTCCGACCTGGGCCTGGATGGATGGGAGGACAGAGGACGGAGATCTGTGTAGACGCTGGAGGACTTCGGACCTGGGCCTGGATGGATGGGAGGACAGAGGACGGAGATCTGGGTAGACGCTGGAGGACTTCGGAGAGGAACTCAACATATACGAACCGCTTCGGTGAGGAACTCGACAGTACGAACCGCTTTAGGGTTGGGGCTTTTTTTAGGCTTTATAGTAAAAAGCCAATAATCGTCCGTTGCCGATAACCGGTCAATCCCTATTCTTAAACGTTACTGTAAGTGCATGTGTATGTTGTGACAGGACACACACCCACACACACACAGCAAAGCTAATTTTGGGGTGCGCGTGTGTCTGTCTGTCTTTCGTTCTTTGTTAGAATGGAGATCTCAGCCGATGCCCGAGATCCGAAGCTTTCCTGTTTCCGCTGAGGACTTCTGGGAGGCTCGGATGGAGCTGGAAGGTTCGGTAGACATCACTGGAACCCGTTTAGGCCTGTCGGAATTTGAGGTTTTATAATGGCCGATTTAATTGTTTCTCAAATAAATTACTAGTAACAATTTAATTGCGTCATAACATAACATTCTAAATAAAACTTTGGCTTTTGTAGGCTTTGTAAACAAAAAGCTGCACATGGCATAATTCAACAACTTTAGCCTATACACTAAAAGAGAAGAAAATTACAAAGTGACACGTTTAGAGCTTGTAGATCGGTTGCTTCCATTATTTCTTTAAAATTTTTGACAATATTTGAACATTTTCAACATGGAGACGATTATGACTAATCTCTAAAAAAGTATCTCAAATACTTGGCGATTAGGTAATTGTGACAGGCCTAAATCCTTCTAGTTGTGTTTTTTTATATCATGTTCTGTAATCAGTTAGGGTTGACTATAGACTTTTTTTAGGAACAAGATCATCATCATGCCGGTGAAGAGCACGTTTCTAGCCGATGGAGCAACTATTTCTGATCACCTTTGGAGTTACATCACAGCAAGGTAACTATACAACACACGCACACACTATGATCATGACATCAGCTTGTGACTGCAACTTGTTCCTGTTCGCAGATGACTCGGCACTGCTAGTCTCGGACAGGAACAAACTGCAGGTTGAAAAGGCCCTCAGCTCTGAACTCGGTAGAATCTGCACCTGGCTCGCTGATAACAAACTATCTTTACACCTGGGAAAAACTGAATCCATTCTCTTTGGATCTAATAGTAATCTCAGCAAGGCAAATGGCTTCTTGGTTAGAGTTGGTGACAATGTTATCACACGTAAAGATGAAATTACCTACCTAGGTTCCATCCTGGAGGCTAATCTTTCCGGTGATAAAATGGGCCAAATGGCCACCAACGTAATCAAAAAAGTCAACCAAAGAACAAGATTCCTTTACAGGATCTCCTCACTGGTCAACAAAAACACCTTGAAGACCTTAACAGGAGCCCTCGTACAAGGTTTCTTTGACTATGCATGTACCACAGCACCTCAAAGGCCCTTAAAACTAGGCTCCAGACCTCCCAAAACAAACTGGTCAGGCTCCTACTTGGCCTCACCCCCCAAACCTACCTCACTCCTGCCCACTTTGACAGGCTGGAATGGCTTAGGGTCGACGACAGAGTACAGCATCTTGCAATGGGTCTGGTCCACAAGATTCGATACACCACCAAGATACCCATGTACCTGTCTAGATACTTCCTTTATGTTAACGAAGTCCACACCCACAACACCAGAGGGAGTGCAACGAACCATGTACAACCCAGATTCGGCACAAACAAGGGACTAAATTATTTTCACTCCTATGCCACCAAAATGTGGAACGCCCTACCAACAGTCATTAAGACATGTGACTCCCTTTTTCCCCTCACTGTATACGTTTATTTTCCCTTTTTACCTCCTTTATGATTAATTCCTGTTCTGTTCTTTGACTATATAGAAGTGTCTTATTTGTACGTCTCTAAATGTTTTGAAGAATTGAACATGGTGGACCCTCTTGTAAACAAGTGTAATGCTTAATTGGGTCGTCCACTTGCAGTTAACAGTCTTTGTATTGAGTTTGTGCTTGACATGTACTGTAATTCTGCAAACTGTTAATAAATATTTCAATCAATATTGTTTTATGAACAAAGTAGTAATGAGCATTTCTTTCTTTTCTTTAGGACGTTGCTGGTCTCCTGTGTGGCTCCATCTGGAGGTCACCAGGGTTCTGAGTCACTCAGATCCTGACTGGTAGTGGTGATATGTAGATGTGATCAATCAGGGCTCTTTGAAAATAATAAACAATAAAATAATAAACTAATATAAATAACTAGATCATAATGTAAATAAATGGATAAAACGAACGATAAAAAAATAGATTATAGTAAATTAAAATGGTAAAATAAATGTAAATTAAAATAGTAAATAAAATTAGTAATACATAAAATAAAATTAGTAATAGCATAGTAATGGATAAAATAAATATAATTAGTAATATAGACAATAATACATAAAATAAATTAAATTATCAATATAGTAATGCATAAAATTAGTAATAACAGTAATACATAAAATAAATAAATGCATAAAAAATAAAATTAGTAATAACAGTAATACATAAAACAAATACAATTTGTAATGCATGAAGTAAAATTAGTAATAACATAGTAATACATCAAATAAATACAATTCGTAATATAGTTATACATACAATTAGTAATAACATAGTAATATATAAAATACAATTAATACATAAAATAAATTAAATTACTTTGTGTTATAGAATGACTTAAAAAAACAAACAAACAAAAATATCAATCACATCTACATATCACAACCAGGCTATATTGCCAGCAGGCAGGTGGACTGTAGACTCACTACAGCTGTCACAATGTGATATACTTTGTTTTGACCCAACTGGCCTCCAAGGAGAGGCGAGCATGGAGCCGGACATCTGAGGATACACGAGAGAAGACGCCATAGTCAAAAAAAATTGTAATAAAAGTAATAGGTTTTATGTTGATTGTAATTTATGCATGATGCCATATATCTGTAAATATTCATTATTTTCTTGTTAATAAATTATTGCATTTATACCCGGGTGTCTGTTATGTGTCCATTAGCCTTAGATCGCGCCGCTGTGGATTTATTTATTTCCCAAATGGTCTAAAAACGAGTTATTTAGCACTTTTACCAATGAATTGGCCTATACACAGACAACGACTGATTAGCCTATTTTGGACGATATGGGTCTTTTCTCTCGAGTCAGTGTGTAGTCTCACTATAGTCTGTGTAGATTACCCGGCGGTGTTGCTGCCCCTCCCGGGAGTCGCGGCTCATGGCTCTTCACAGACGGCACAGAGACAGCAGTCACTCCGCTGAACGTGTCAGTGTTGCTGCAGTGGTGTGAACTGTGAACCGTGCGGGCACTGGTGGTGGTGCTGAGTTCTGACAGCCGAGTCACAGCTTCTTCTTCTGAATTACTTTATCTTTGCCTTGGAAAATACATTTTGCGTTTTGCTGTCTCCCAAAACAAACCAGCGCGCGCTACTGTTTGCTACAAAGCGACTGGAAGCGGACGAGCTTTACAGACATACCAATAGTAGCCAATCATATGCTGATTAGGCCAGTTGCTGTATAGCCTACCTACCCGATCACCAGGGACCAACAACACACACACACACACACACACAATAGCCTTCTATATAATGCTGCGCACATATATTATATATATTTAAAAAAAATACCCAGCATAATTTTTGGGAAGGCTAAGCCTTCCCTAGCCTTATACACACCCGCCGCCTATGGGCACTGTACTGTAGGCATATAATACCTGGCTAGGTGAAAACAAAAGAAACCTGATTAGCATTTGAGTACTTTTAACACCTCTGAACAGCCGGCGGAGAGGTTCACATTTTCGGAATTTTGCGACAGAGTCACAGAGGGTCAATAATTCCCGGAAAATCTGTAATGTTAATATAAAATGTCCACGAAAATCTTCATGGGGGCTAAAAGGGGCTATTTAATTCTTCATGGGGGCTACAGCCCCATAGCCCCCACAGACTCGACGTCGTTGACATAGAGACATTCATGAATTTATTTTATAAAGTACATTTTATTTTTCCTCCTGCAGCCAAGGTATGCCAGCTGCACACATATGGTTATAGGCCGAGGCATAGTGACATGAGCGTGACAACGTGGTTCACCGGCCTGCCAACCGAGGAACTTGTGACATATACTGTACCTCGGTACCATCTGTCGTCATATACGATATGAAGATGAAGGTGTCATGCGTACTGTACATTTACCAGCTGTGGAGATATACGGCATGGGGATGAAGTGACTTTGAAATGCATGGTGGGATGCATGCCACTCAGAACTCGCCGTCTCAATGAATAATGTAAGGAAAAGCAGCAGTCATCATGACACACAACCAAGTGTAGAGAGACAGGAAGCCAACGGCAGAGAGTTAGGAATGATATGTGAGACAAGACAAGGGTCATGATTTGAACGTTGTGCAGCATATGGTCTGTGCTCTAATGCAGGGGGTTCTCAACCTGCAGGTGCATGGGTCCCCAGATTATTATTAGTATTTTTATTTTTGCAACTGAATGGCTGGAAAATGTAATTGAATTGTTCACATACAGTAGCTCGTACACATAGGCTAGTTGTATATGCATAAGCTTTCCTTCATGATTATATCTGGTTTCAGGATTTATTTATTGATACATTATTTATGATAATTTTTGCGAGACATGGCCAAAGCATTTCTGGGGGTCCCCAGCCAAAAAACGTTGAGAACCACTGCTAATGCACTGGGTTCCAAACACTGGGTCGGGACCAATTTTTGGGTCGCAGAAACATAGTACTTTTATTAATTTTTATTTCCTTTTGTTTTTAATTAGCCAATTATTATTTCAAAACATTTTCAAAAAACATCCCCTAAAAGTAGGGGAAGTTTTTTTCGCCTTTTTATTAATTCAAAACTAAATTCAATGATGTTTTGTTTCAGTAATTTCATGAAAGAATCAAAGAAAAATCTAAGAATTCCATAAATTAGAAAACCATTGTTTAAATATAGTGAAAATAGCCGACCTACAAGCTCACAACACGGCGACACGAAGCGAGCATAGATTTGGTATTTTCACTAGTTTGGTCCCAGGCAAACGTCTAATTTATTTTTTGGGCTCGAAAATGTTTGGGAACCACTGCTGCATGAGACACCTGCACCACACACCCCTGTATGGAAACAGGCCAAAGCAATTAACTGTGGGATAAGCATCAAGGTAAACGCTCTTCAAGAGGGTTTAGCTCGAAACATCACAGCAACCTCTGGCGCAATAGCAGCATCTGTATTATTAGAGCCCCACACCTACAGCCTATAGTTTGGCAGGCATTTATTATTAATTATATATAATTATAATTAAGGGGCCAAGCCCGAAAGGCTTGCCTATACTGTCTAGTGTCTACCATCTGTTGTATTTGTATGTCTTCTTCTTCTTCTTATTGCAGTTCTGGCTTAACCGTGCAGTCGGTTTTCATAAAACGTATGCAATATGCATGCATGTGTGCAGCTTGATAAAAGCTACACAAATGGCACATCAACATAAAAGCGGGGTGCATACGTCGGTTAGACAAACTAACTGTCCGACAGGCATTAGTCCGACAATATATCGTCGCTCCTGACGTACGCTGCCGGTTACAACTAACACGTGGCTCCTGACACATGTCATCACGCAGCATGTTTTCGTTCAAAGGTAGTAATTCAAATTATGTATATATATTTATGGAATTTTGATATATTATAAAAATACACAAAAATACAAATGTTCCCATTGTTTTAGGATCTATTGTTAGGTATGCCCATGATGACCACGGATATGCTCTAAAAGTGTGAAAAATATATTTTTCATTTCACTACTTCTTTAAGAATTTGCTTGTGGTTTCGAGTAAAATGGGAGGCTGCAGAACTATCAGGCTCCTCAACTTGCAGACGTTGGTCCGACGTGCAACAGCCCAACACATGCGTGGCAGGTTAAAACTCACCCGTGGCTCCCGATATGAGTTGCCAGTTAAAACTCACCTGTGAGGTTCCATGTGAGGTTAGGGTTTGGGGTAGGTTGTCGGACTAATGCCTTCGGAATCTTAGTACGTCGGAACAAACACATGCACCCCAACTGCAGAACCCTCTCTCAGTTTTGGTCCATGAGGCAGACTCTACATTTAAGATAAAAAATCACACCCGTGTGAACTGAGTGGTGCAACTCCCCCCCCCCCCCCCCTTCCTCTCCTCTCTCTCTCTCTCTCATTAGAAGGCAACAGTGCAGCACTAATACTATCTATCTCTCTCTGTTTCTGGCAAACAGCGCCCCTACTGGTACTCAGTCATACTCGTGCTCATTAATACATACATACATACGTGAACACATAGGTGAACACGGACATTGCTGGTTGTAGGAGTGGTTGCACCACTTAAAAACATTATTTTTGATCATATAAGCTTAGACTGCAGATGCTCTGCTCTCCTCTCCGCTCTCCCTCGTCCCCTATTTGTGTGCCTACTAGGCATGTATTGTGTGATTGTATGAACACTGAGAGCGTGCAAGTACGTGCATTTACCGTCAACATCCTGTGTACAAACTGCATGTGCAGATCAGTTTTGTATGAGCAACTCATGTGTTGTGTACGGTGCTTGTGCACATATGCATAGAGTCGAATATATGCATGATTTCACTCTCTTGCTTGCTAACAACCCATGGAAAAATAAAATATAGGCTATTTTGTATCTTTGCATAGAATTAGTATTAATTTACTTGGTATTTATGCGACTGGGATGATAATTATGATGTTGTTACAGAGTCCAAACAACTCTGTGTAAACATCAGAGCATTGTATCAAATGCTGTTTTTTAACTGCAGAAACAAGTTGTCACAGCCCCGACTACGCACACACACACACACACACACGCACGCACGCACGCACGCACGCATGCACGCACACACACAGACACAAGGCCGCGAGGTGAACCCAGACCTATAAATCCTATGGCACGTACGTTACCCGTCGGCTTAAAGAGCCTTGGCCAAATAGGCAAAAAGCAACGCAGCACCTACACTATGGGCCCTATTTTTGTCAGTGCTAAATCCTTTATCCCTAAACGTCTTTTTTCTTTTCTTTCTATTTTGGAAAACATATTAAAATTGTTCAACTAGCCGATCTACATCAACACGTTGTGAGCTTGTAGATCGGCTATTTGAACTATTCAAAAATGTTTTTCAAGGCCTGGGCCATGGCTCAATGGTCCAGGCACCTTGGCTGGTAATCCAGTCTGGCAGTGTGCCGCGGGCTCGACTCCCGATCCTGACGGCCTTGCATGCATGTCTTCCCCCCATTTCCTGTCAGCCTACTGTCTGTCCCTCCATAAAATATATAAAATGAAGGCAAAAGCCACAAAAAAACAATGTTTTTCAAAATACTAAAAAAAGCAAAGAAGTTTAGGGGGGTTTAGCACTGCCGAAAATAGGGCCCTATGACTATTAGCGTACACAAACGTACAAAACTATCTTAGTGTGAGCACTTCCAGCAGCACGTTCACAATGTTCCTGTCTATCTCTGTATTACATGAAATGAAAGCGTTCCGTTCCCCTGGCCGAGGCTGTAAAGTAAGTCTGTCTTCCAGTTCTCTTCCAATTCTGCGTGTCTGCTCCCATCAGCCTCACCGGGTCTCACACACTCCCGCTTACCTCCGCAGCTCCCGCCAACGCTTATTATATAGGCTCATCTGATTTCATCCACAGCATCGCTGTCCCCAGGGTTCACTCCAAAGAAGACAAAGAGGATGCTATACTGTATGATGTGTGTGTATACACACACACACACACACACACACACACACACACACACACACCCAGCCAGCCAGCAATTGTAGAAAAATAAAACATATAAAATGAGAAAGAGATCTGTGATTCATAGCTTGAACCACCATTCTGTATCTCAAGTGGATGATCCGCAACATGCTGCCAGTCACTGAGTTCATGGTTGAAAACATGTTGTTTCTTTCCATAGCCTACGTGCTTATTATTCTACAGCTGTTTTTTTTGTTGTTGATTATGCTGTAAATGCACTGTAAGAGAGAACTCATGTTACCTCAGTCAACCTTACACTAATAATCACCACTGGATTATTTTGGTTTGACACCATAATCAAACCCTACCACAGCTTCTAAAACACTTTCTAATCACATTTATTTGAGTTGGTCATGTTTTTCCACCATTCATATACTGGACATAATTCCGCTTCAGCCCTTTTGCAACCAGAGCTTATTTTAATTATGTTTAGGACACAAGAAAGACTTTCCTGAGGTTTTTATGTGTGTAATATGTTTTTTTTTTTAAAGATATTCATCATGCTATGTTCATGCAAATGTGGTCTCCTTCCTCCTTAGACTACAAAGTCTACAAAGTCACACCTCCATGCAGCCTCCACAAGGAGTGCACTAAAGCATTATGGGCATTGTAGGAATTCAGCAATCCAGTCAAACCCTAGTCAAACACACATACTTCATTATTTCTCTGGCCATGGGGTGCACATTTCAAATTGTGCTACTATTAGCTACTACAAATAATGTTAACATTGAGTTGACTGCAGTTTCTTCCAGCGGTGAAATGTCCCTTTAATGTTTACCTGAAATTATTTGTTCAATATTCTAATCTTGTGTTTTTTGTTAACCCACATTCACAACCTACCTCATATCCTCTTAATTGCACCAGGATGTTGTTTAAATGCTGTACTAGATCTTTTTGTTTTTTCCAAATAATGAATCTCTCTCTTGCTATGATATGGCTGCTCTCTGCAATGAGAAGGCTTAATAAGCCTTCTTAAGTTCTTATTGCCTTCATGTTAACTTGTCCTGATGCTTTGCTTTTCATATAGAACATATTATCATACTAATATGAACTGCTTATACTGCAGAGTGCAAATGTCTCTGTGGCGCCTTCATGTCATGCTCAAGTCAATCACTTTGCATTGCCTCACATAAAGAGGAGTCTAATTATAGCCCAACTCAGGGGCAGACCTCCGGAATAATCACTGAAATGTCTGCATGATTCACTTATAACAATAACTGCATGACATGCTTGACTCACAAAGTTATAGATGATCTTGTACTGAACATATTCATTTGACAACACTTCATAAAATGACAATTGGATTGTAGTATGGATTGGTAAATAGGCTATTGTGTGCCTTCCACGAAACACTTGAAGGGCTAGGCCTATAGGGTATTATTGAATGTCATTAGTGATGACATCCGAGTATAAATATATTGCAATATTACAGTACAATACCAGTAAGACGCCTGAGGGGGTTATTGAAGAGGATCTTGTTAAAAAAAAAATCTAGTGTACATGATTTATATAATGGACTGTAGGTTCTTTTATTTATTTGATTTGATTATTTGTTTATTCATTCATTCACCAATGTCTTCCCCTATATTTTGCTCCTCTTATTGAGCATGACTGACTATAGTTTGACTGAACATGAAGCGATTCACTGAGCATGTATGATGTAGCCTATACTTACTGTATTTCAATCAGGGGGTTTCTGACTACTTTGCCCGCGGTGCATACATTGCCGTGCGCTGGCCCTGACCCCAACCCTAACACCAATATACGGAGGCAGGGACGTGCACACATAGACATCAAAGGGGCCTTCAGCCCCTGTCCTTTTAACCGGCCGGTAAAACAACTGCCCTTTCACACACCACGATTTACTATGGCGGAAGAAATTCCGATTTTTTCTTTTTGCCATTACTGCTCATGCTCCAGTCAGGAGTGACATTGATAAAGTGTGCAGATAGCGGTTCATTTTCCTTGATCAAGGACATATGCAATAATACAATATGTGGCTGTTACATAATGTAGCCAGTGGCATTCGTGAGGAATTGTTCCATACACAATGGATAATCTTGATAAACTTGGATAATCTTGATATAAGACAGTTAAAGTTATAAGACTTAGTTTATTAGTAAATGTTCATTACTAGACGTAACACCTGGGCAACAAATATAGCCATACATAGTCCTGAAACCTTCTTATTACTGATAAGCAATGAAAAAGTACTGCCTGCTTTGACTCATTAAATCCCCACAGCCAATGGAGTTTTCCCATCTCTTTATGCTATGTTGATGAATTGAATACACAGCACCACAAACACAACAACAGAAACAAGTCCCTGGGACTTTTTTGTATTATGTTTATTTATTTAGATTTTTTTTGTGCCTTATACAAGCTCACAGCGCATCACTTTGTGACTCAATGTGAGCTTGTACATCTCTTATGTTGTCTGCTATGACATTTTTTGAAAGTGCATTTTTTAACCGAGACAGAGAAGCACTTTGGTGCTGTACAAATGTACAGATTTTAGGGAGACATTTTTGACACACTAATTGTGTGCACTTACCTCACGCTAAAAACTATGTGTGTTTACGTGTGTGTGTGTGTGTGTGTGTGTGTGTGTGTGTGTGTGTGTGTGTGTGCGTAATCACCGTCAGACGTTTGTTGGTTGTACTGTGTAGACGGCTAGATGCAACAAATGGGGAGCACATCGACAATCACATCCAACACCAAGACCTTTTAGTGCAAAAAAATATACCTACTGCCTCACTTTTGGTTTGCTCGTGGATCATCATCGATCATCAGCTTGCTATTGCATAGCAGCTGGTGAAAAGAATAAAACTACATTGCTGTACATCTTCTAGACAAATGCATTATCAAGACAATTACACTCAAAGGTGATGCATGGGGACGTTTGGGAGGAGGCATGCCAATGTCTCATGGGGCTACAGGAGGCTTAGGCAGTGCTGTATAGTCTATTTATTTTTATTTTATA
Source organism: Protomyctophum bolini (assembly GCF_963924005.1). Lineage (NCBI taxonomy): Eukaryota > Metazoa > Chordata > Actinopteri > Myctophiformes > Myctophidae > Protomyctophum > Protomyctophum bolini. The sequence continues at coordinate 21,022,133 of NC_137882.1, forward strand.
CGGACGGTATACCATAATTATTCCCTGTACTTCATGCGCATGTATAGGTTATATATATGTATGTGTATACATTTCGACACCATATTACGTATAGCAAACTGTATATGGTTGAACATTGAATGACTTAAAATTGCATGTACTGTATACATGGTCGATTGGGGGTGCATACTTAGTTTAGACTAGTCATTGGTTAGACTAGTCATTGGTTGAGACATGGGTCTTAGTTTAATAATTGTTTATGACCTAATCTCCTGTTATTAACTGTTGTTCAGCACTTTGTAACGCATGTTTTAAAAAGTGCTATATAAATAAAGTTATTATTATTATTATTATTATTATGGGTTAAGGTTAGGTTTAGGTGCGCTGCCCGTGGGAGGTTAGGGTTAGGTTGAGGTTATGAGATAGGTTGTAGTTGTAGGACTAATGACTGGTCTAACCAATGACTAGTCTAAACCAAGTACTGTCTAAACTAAGTACTGCACCCGGTAGATTGTGCTGTTAACTTGCGCTTCCAGATATTTTTCTTGTCGCCCCCTTAATGTCTGTTTAAAGAACGATGGCAGCTGTGATGGCAGCTGCGATACCAGCCTACTTAACATTTTCCTCATGGAAATGCACAAATGACAGAGCTAATTGAGGGGAATGAGGGGAAAAAAACATAGTCCAATGTGTCCTCTACATTGCTAAATTGATGGATGACCACTATGCCTCCCTTGCAGGAATAATTTCTGTAATGTAATATAACTCATTGTGTTGTAGGCCTTTAGTGGAGGCCACTATCCAGTAGTCATTTTATATTACAGTGTGAGAAGGTAGAGGTTCTGTTACTGTTTTAAAATATACTGTGACTAGTCACTGTTGATGGACCACGTGGATTTGGGACCACTCTTTTACAGGACAGTCTCATTAGTTAATTGTTTACTACACATTATTGCGTTGACCATGGAGCCAGTATTAAATTACAATTAAAATATTATTGCTCTCTTTGGCAAAGAGAGACTATACAAGTAAAAGACTGAGAAAAAGACAAAGGCAGAGACAGAGCCAAAGAGACAGGGGCAGACAGAGTAGCAGACTAGCAGACAGACAGATGCATGGATCTAGCCCCAGCTGTCCCAGAAGAGAGCCCTCGCTTTCCCTGAAGGACTTTATCACAATCAGTCAAAGGCTGTGGAGGTGGCTAACATTTCAATGAGTTGTCTGAGTCTCTGTGTGTTTCACCTTTGAGCCACAGTTCCAGTCTAACACCTCTGAATTCCCCAGAGCCCCCACCCTATCCTAGGTGTCCTTCCCCCTCCCATTTCCCCCTTTCTCACATAGAGCATGGGTGACCTTCACAGATCACCGTTGCTTGCGTTGTACCTTAGCATGACTTAATGATGATTAAATGGGTATGAAGTGCATACGCTGACTCTATTTTATATGTATTTGTTTTGTAACCTTTTTTATTTGTATCAGAATAATGTCATAATGCACGTTAGTATCTGATCATGCATATATATCACAGTTGCACACACTGTTCTGTGCAAGTGAGCATGCATGACATAGTGTGCTGCTAAAGATGTGAAGGGAAGCTGTGAAAAACAATACATTTGACATGCACAACAGGCCATATTCAAAATGCATACTCAAAATGTCGTCTGAGCACTGAGCTGAAACAGTGTGTCTAGTTGTGTATCCCCAGACATACGAGAAATTCAGTTACTTTACTAAAGCTATTCTCTATGTGAAGAATACACACATACTGTGGTGTGCATCTTCAATGGATTACTATGTTTCACCTAGTTACGAGCTTGAATGGTGACAGTTACGTTACTCATCATTGTACACTCTATGGCAGGGTTGGGCAACTTTGACGATGCAGAGGGCCAATATATTTCCACACTCATTCCAGAGGGCCACAGTGCATAATTACTGTCGTAGCAAAAATAGCGATCTACAAGCTCAAAACGCGTCGCAATGGACGCGTTTTGAGCTTGTAGATCAGCTATATTTGCTATATTTGAATTGAAAACCTGAATAATGTTTTGCTATTTTTGAATTGGAATCCTGAAAAGTAACCTTTTTATTGAATTTCAAAAGCATTTAGTTATAACTTTATGAACTGTTAACATAACTATTGGACACAAAAAGATAACATTTTAATACTAGGCATCTCTATGGGAACGCAGGCGTCCTCTCTGTCCGAGAGGTGTGACAAGCACTGGTATTTATTCCTTTTCAAAGCCATCTCGGGAATGGTCCCCCCTTACATTTGCTCTATGTTGGATCAGAATCCAAGTACCTATCAAACCCGTTCTAGTGACTGATCCTGGCCCTCAAGGTTCCATTTGCTAACACAAAGCTAGGTAAAGCAGCTTTATCTGTTAGTGCTCCTTTTGATTGGAATGAGATCCTTAAAAATCTAATCACTGCCTTCCCTGCATGGGACAATTCAGGGAAATTATTTCCAGCACTTTTGCTCAACATTGTAATTGTTTTCATTCATTATCTGTCTATCTCTTATAGTTCTTTAGTTTTGGTATCATATGTTTTCTGATTAATATATTTAAAATTTCTGTTGAAAATTGTTGACTTGTATATTGTTGATTTGTGTTCTGTATTCGGCTACTTTTGAAAATGAGGGCCTGCCCCTCAATTGTAGTGTTGAAATATAGGTTATGATGATGATGATAATGATGAATGTTCTTGTCTAAGAACAGAGCCCCTTTAAATGTATCTTCATCTCTGTTCCACTCCTTCAATACTGACTGGTCTCACTTCCAAATTGGGAGGTTACATGAAAATGGAAGATCAGCGATGGTATTTACCAACCGTTGTGGCCAAAATGTCATGATTTGCATTGTCCTCTTTGAAGATGGATAGACTTGCAAATACCCCAGAGGCATGCTGCCATTGTTCAGTCACAAGTTATTCCAATACGCCCCATAGAGCATGCCGTGTGCTGTATACTTTGAATCGAAAAAAGGATTCTGGTTCTAAAGCCAGCATATGCATCCTCAGAGCTGCTAGCTCTCTCGTGTTCACAAGGCTAACATTCAGATTATAGTTGTATTTACTTTCACAGCAAATACAGACCCATTAGCCACTTTGTCAATGATGGAGGAGAGCCAGTGTCTATACGGCTGTCCATGTATGAGCATAAAATAACAGAATTTGAGCTTAAATGTGAACACTAGGGTATAGCAATTTGATGTTTTGATGTGGCAATGCCACCCCCTAGAAAAGACACCTCAGTTTGTTTGTGTCCTGGGTGAAGTGCATTGTATGCATGTATACATTTTTAATGTACTACACTGTAGTTGTGTAGTAGATTCACTTTGAATGTTTGTGTAGTAACTTACTAACTACACCAAGTCAAAGTCTTACGATTTTCTTACACGTTACCACAGTGACATTTTGTTCTCCGCCTTTGACCCATCTCTGCCCCAGCCATGCCACACTTACGGATCATTTGATTAGTTGATTTGACCCCCCAATCCAACCCATTGATACTGAGTGCCAAGCAGGGAGGCATTGGGTCCTGTTTTTACAGTCTTTGGTATGACCCGGCTGTGGATCGAACCCCGACCTCCCAGTTTCAGGGCGGACATTCGACCCACAAAGCCACCCATGCTGTTTAACAGAGCTTGTTTAACAGAGTAGAACGTTGTGTTCGTATTATTTACTAAAACAAAACAAACTGTAAAATGCAAAAATGCAAGAGAGAGAGAGAGAAAAATAAGAATTGTTGGGGTCCTGTTAAAAAAAAAAAACGTAATTAAGGTAACAACATATGGGATGAATTACACCCATGCTGTTTGTCTCACTTTTAATTTAATGCAGACTGGGCGAGGATTAAAAGGGCTTTTCCCAAGCTGTTCTTCAACAGTGGGTAGGTAGAGTTTAAAACATAATTGGTGGTACACAATGCTGGATCACTTGATTTAGAAATATGAATATTTCCTTACAATATTTAATCAATAACTAGCTCTAACAACAACAATAATGGTAATAATAATAATAATAAGACGAAGAAGAAGAAGAAGAAGAAGAAGAAGCCCTGCCTGTACACTGGCTGTCTTTTCTTGTGAATGTATATTTGTCCTTACTTCAACTCCAGAGCGTTGAGGCCAGGCAGTGGATATTCTGGATAATAATTATGTGGGATGGTGTTAGAGGTGAAATGGCTAGCCATTTGGACCTTAAGGGATGTCTGTTTCATTGTAGAGGATGCATTGCACTGCAGTGACTGTAAATCCCTTTGCGGATTGCAGAGCTGTATGTCTTTCAGCATGCGTCCGTCTACCTACCCATAAACCCAATCTAAAAGAGTTGGACCCTGGCACAGACGTGCGGCAAACATTTTTCTCAGCCGCTCCAGCTAATTAATTTTCTAATTAATTTGTAATTCCCCACGACCAATGAGCTGATTAACCAACAACCACTACAGAGACCTGGGGATATGAGGGCATAAGCAGTCTCAGTCTGCCACTATGCACCTATAATAGCACATAGTGACATGTGCCAATACTGTGCATTTAATCCTATTCGCTCTAGTCAGGGAACAGCGGCACTAACCAATAAGGCTCTGACTTCCGGCTTGCCTAAGGCGAAACCATGTAGGCTACTGTACATCATACAATGTTCCTTAATGAAATGATGATAGAATAAAGATAAGAATAAAAGGCAGAGCTTGAGACAAAGAGAGAGGGGGAGACAATAGGGAGCGGTAAAGGGAGAAAAGGATCGAGGGATGCAAGGGAAGACAGGGAGATGGGTTGGGGTACTTTACCCGTGCAATAATCTGGCCAATGCCTGGGTAACGGAATCTGAACATGCATCGCAATGCATTGTCAGCAAATATATTGTTGCATCTTGATTCATAACCCAGCTGGTTTATTAATATAATATTATTTATGGCCTCCTTCCCGGGTCCTTCTAGCATTATGGAATCAAAATGCAATCTGATTTACTGCATCCTGACTCGTGCCCCAGCATCCCGATACTCTGCATCCATTTGTGCACACAACGAAATATCCTTGACATCCCAAGATAGTAGGCTACTACAGATATGATTTAGGTATACACATTGCAGGGATTTCATGGCTCCAGTGGCTCGGCACATCAGTAACATGTCATTGTTCCGGCCTCCGTTAGTCCAACCGAGTAGGTCTACAGCACTATCCCAAACCCTAATCCTAACCCTAACTATAACCTCATGCAGTCTTAACCGGCCACGTAGGTGGCTAACCCTAACTTCAGTCTTAACCGGCCACGTAGGTGGCTAACCCTCAGTCTTAACCGGCCATGCCTCAGTCTTAACCGGCCACGTAGGTGGCTAACCCTAACCTCAGTCTTAACCGGCCACGTAGGTCGGACTAATGGGCTCTGACTTATGGGCTCCATTGCGTCTCTCCTTCGACTTGGACAGCTCAGGTCGGCATTGCCGACACACTGCAGCCAACAGTGGCTCCTATAGACCAGGGTCATCACCATGCCGGCTTGTGGTGATCAAGATAAGAACATTATAATGGTGTGTAAAAACTAAATCTACAGTATAGAATTTGTGGTGCGTGCACCCCTTGTGGTGTGCGAGCACCCTTCTAGGGGGTGCGCGACATGAAAAGGCTAATGGTGGTGCTATGGTTCTATTTTAAATGTATTAACATATTATGCCAAATATGGCAAGTATATGCAGAATATAGCCTATGCTGCATATACAGTATATGCCATATTCAGGTTCCTATATGTGCATATATGTGGATAAATAGGAAATATATGTCTCTATGCTATTTTGATTTCCATGTGTGTCAGCTAGGTCGGGACTCGGTAACAGGGGGTGCATGGCCAAAAAGGTTTGGGAACCGCATTCATTATACTATATAGAGCGTCGTAGTCCCGCCCCCTACCAGGGTCCAGGAAACTATTCCCCGTTCATTTTCCTCATAGACTTTAAAAAAAATACTTTTTAAGCCTCGTACAAAGCCAACTCGTGTTGTGACAAATTATGACAACAAACACAATTATTTTTGCCGAACAAAGAATTAGAAGAAAAAAACGGCAGGTTACAACACTTTTTTTGTTGTTTTTCTTCTTTGTAATTATTTTGTTTGGTCCAAAATGTTGTGTTTATTGTCATGATTTGTCACGAGTGGAGTTGGCTTTGTCTGCGGCGTAACCGTCTTTAAATATATACTTTTTGAAATGTCTATGGGAAAAATGCATTTCCTGGGCCTGGCGTCGTCATGAAAGGGGGCGGGACTGCGACGCTCTATAGCATTATACGTATACGGAAAATATGCCCCTCATTCAATCAGCAGCAACACTGAAACACAGCTGCGCTCCACTTCACACTGTGTCTGGCACAGTGTGACTAAAATCATGTCTGAGCGGAAAGCTGTTTCTCAGTTTTAAAGGTCGCCGGCACAGTCACACATTAACCACAGGTACCTGTGCTTCACATCATATTGGGAAATCTGTTAAAAGTTTGGCATGAGTGTAGTTTAGTTTTGAGTATTATGTGCATGCCAGATTCCATGCAGGAGTCAGTAGTCAAAAGTCAAAAGTCAGTTTCAAACAGTTACGGTCTCAAGTTCTCATTATTGTTGGACATAAATCTTTATCTAAATATATATCTTTCTATAATAAAGAATAAAAAAGAATGCTGATCTACAAGCTCACAACGCATCACATTTCAACGTGTTGTGAGCTTGTAGATCTATCGTTTTCTGAACATACATTTCAACCCGACAGCGAGGATTATGCAGTTCAAGCTTGCAGGTTACATGACGGCTATACTGGCACAAAGGTCTGGTCAAGTGGGTTTGCTGTGAATGCACCAATGTGTGCATGTTATTTACTTTTTATCAGATAACCTTCAATTTGGGGACCCCATCTTATTTTTAAGTGTCCTCCCTGCGCACACATGCAATGCCCCAGCACTGTTCCCAATTATAATATCATAGTACCTCAAACAGCCCCCCGATGTATATTTAACTACTAAATGTTACTAAATTAAGCAGAGTTTAATCAGTCTCTCTTGGATTACTATACATGGGATTAATGAGTCCCTCTGCTTCTGTCCTGAGATACAGTGATTCACGGTGCAGATAGGACTGAAGTGACAGGGTCTATCTCAGGAGCCGTCAGGCTCAGACCAATGGCCTTGGATCAAGGATGATTCTTCCATCATTCTCCCACTGTCTCCGCGCTCCGTCCCCCCGGCCGGTGTGCCACAGTATCTCTCTTGTGTTTTTAAGCCCAAACACGATAAGGCAGTCCACTCACCTTCCCGTGTATTTGTCTTCATTTAGACAGTCAGGGAGAGAGAGAGAGAGAGAGAGGTAGAGAGAGAGAGAGAGAGAGAGAGAAAGAGAGAGAGAGAGAGAGAGCCTGTAGATCTGCTAATCTTCTACACGCATAACACTCTTTTATGATGAAGTAGTAGGGCATATGGAGAGAGGTTCATCATAGATTAACTTAACCCTGCATGTACAACAAACTGACTATGGTCTTTTATTGTGGTTTCTATAGCACCTTAACTAACATCCATATCCATATTATGTCATGTTGGACACTCTCAAGCCCTTGTGGGACACAAGGGCTTGAGAGTGTCCAACATTCACAAAAAAAAAAGTTTAACAAAAGTTAGCGAAATAATAATTATTCATAACGTATTATTATAGGCCTACAGATCGAGACAGTCAAATAATTTACTTACAATGAGGAAACATTTGGAGAAAACAAAATGATTGCTGACCTCTTGAGAAGCATGCGTCATTTAACGTCATTGAAAGTGGGAAAGCATCTGTGTCATTTTAGATTTTTTTGCATTGATTATTCAAAGATTCCAGACATACAAGCTCACAGCGCGTCACGTAATGCTGTGCTGCAAGCTTGTCCATCTGACATTTTTGAGCATTAAAAAAAAAGTGAGAACTAACCTACTGATTTAGAGGGAATTTGTAGAATCGGCCTCAGGTTACATGAGGGCGTAAGAGCTATTTTATATGTTGAGTATTTTATAGTAAATACATACCATAATATGTACAGCTGCACATCCACACACACATACACACACACACACACACACACACACACACACACACACACACACACACACACACACACACACACACACACACACACACACACGCACGCATGCACACGCACACGCACACGCACACGCACACAAGTTTAGGAAATCCCGAACTTGTGACTGGACGGTCCAAGTTCTCAACGCACACACATTGCGGCCGCACACACAGTGGGAACCAGAACAGTATGTGCACATACATTTACAGCAATGTATTAACCCATATAAAGTGACAGACAAAAGACAGAACGGCACCCTTTTTCCCCCTTCTTTCTCCTGTCCACTCTGTGTGTCGTCTCCCTGTATCCTACCTCCCCAAACCCCCTTCTTTTCCCCTTTTGTCCTTTAACCATGTTCAATTATATATTACAATAAATGTACTCATGTTAAACCTTGCTGGACTGTCTGAATTGCCCCATTCTGTTCCGACGGCATAGCATCCTGTCCATTTACCAGATACGACATTGCAAACCGATGTCTCTGGCCTCCTCCTTGACATTATCCATGGGTATGAGATGCATAGACACCACGCGACAAAAGCAAATGGCTGTTTTTTTAAAGCAAGGACAAATATGTCTGCCAGAATAACTTAACTCAATGACACAGGCATAACATCACAAACTACAATCATCGATATTGACCTGATGTCTGGCCACGAGGCCCTCCATTCCTCTTCTTATGTGACCTCGCTCTCCTCCAGGACAAGCGTGATGAAAAAGCAGATAGCGCCACAGACAAAATCATCTTATCGTTGTCCACAATTACTGATTAATGGTTACCAGTGTACGACGGTAGCCTAACTGATGTGGTTATACTCCCTGTACCGTTGTCCTTTTTGTTGATCTTTTTGTTAGGTGAGATGGTGGAGATGGTTTTTGTAATACGCTTTTCATTAGATTTAATCTCCCCTGCATAATGCTGCGTCCCGGGTGGTTAAATGTGGAATTAGATTTCCCGGCACGCCCCCGGGGTGAAGGAAGTTATGTGTTATTGTGTTAATTGTGTTATCTGTATTGGGACTTTGTGTCTAATTTTGTGCCATGGTGTTCGTTGGCTAATATTTATGTTGATGAATGTGTTGTGGTGTGACACCATGAATTAATTAATGTTTGTATTAATTATACATACATACATACATACATACATACATACATACATACATGATTGTATGATCACCTTGTTTGTGTGCATTGACATGTTTTCTGAGGTGGCCACTGGCCAGTGGCCACCACAATAAAAGAGTTATTCCTTATTGCCACTTCTTGTATTATGTATTATTATGCTCTCTTTCTAGATAACCAACACAGGAGTGAGGAATGCAATTCGTAATTCGTAATTACATTAAAAACGGCTTGCGAAATTCTGTGCAATCTCTTCTACTATCGGTAGCTGCCAAATATGGCGAAGGCGCTGTTACTTGTAGTACTCCTGAAGGCTGTGTGGGTATTTGTCCGGTATTTGCTGATTGCACTCTGTACAGCACCTTGTAAATATTTGTGTCCTTGTATTGTATCTCTTATATGTGGACAAAAATAAATGATTAAAATGTGTGTGTGTGTGTGTGTGTGTGTGTGTGTGTGTGCGTGCGTGCGTGCGTGCGCATGGGTGAATGGAACAGAAGAGAGATATAGGTAGAACAAATTACGTTAGTTCAGCCTTGCTTGCATTTTGTGGTTGTAAATACAACTTTAGGGCCTATACCGTAATGATTAGTTTTGTCTCCGTAGTTGCAATCTACAGATTAGTTTGTTTCCAGTGGTTTCGATATAGGCTAAAAGTGCTAAAGGGAGATCGGGAGGGAGAGAGGGGAGGGAGGAGAGAAAGAGCAAGTCAGGTGCATGAGATAAAAGATTCTGCTGCTTAATTAACTTGACACTGTTGGCTATTATTCTGTTGATAATTTGTAATAGTCCTCTCTCAGTTGTTTGTGTATAATGTAGATGTTCTGTGCGCTGGTTCCCTAAATTGATGAAGACTGATGTGTATACTGATAGCCTGGCTCCAGCCCCTGAATCACTAGCTTCGTGAAACCAATAAATGTATTATTTGATTTTCAAGCAGTAGTGTTGTGTTGTTGACTTTCAGAGGCCTGTTTCAGAGTGATATGAATGCCTGCTGCCTGCATGCTGCCTTGGCCAGTGCGCAGCGTGTGTAGGTGTAGACTATAAACTGCTTAGTTTGTGGACGGTGAAGTTGTTTTAACCTAAAACCTGCATTCAATGCTTGTGTTTAACACTTAACAGCACGTGGTTCTACGTATAGCTGACAGTAATATGGCACACATGTTTTGTCACATGTGTTTTGGGAAATCCACATGGGAGTGGGTTGGTATTACCCTGGGTATTGTGCCACACGTTCCTCACGTTCCAAGCAGCGACGGCTCCAGAATTTTGTACCTGGGGGTGTTATGGGGGTGCTGGCTATTTAGAGGCCGGGGGGGGCTAATGCATCTTGGTTTACATAGAAGTCAGTCAATTGGGCTTGTTTGGAGCGGGGGCTAAGGGGGGGATAAGCCTCCCCCCGGGAGCCGTCCCTGGTGCCAAGTCCCTCACCTGCACGACATCATAAGGCAAGGGCCGGGGTGTCTCCCTCAGCCAGGAGCCAGTGCAGGTGTGTCAGGTCTCAATCAGCACAGCTGCTCCACACTCACCATCAATAGAGGCTGTTAATATAAGCTGCTGAGAAGCGGCGGCGACGCCCGGCACTTGGACATTGATTACTGTGATTTACAGTTCTCTGTGCTTTAGACAGTTTTTCAGTATTGTAGATCTGTGTTTTTCATACTAACTATACCTGTGTTTTGTTCCAGGCTCCCTCCTCACTCCCAGTGTCTCCTATACAGTAGCTCCACCGCTTCTTCCTCATCCGGATTTCCCAAACCCACTCACCACTTCCAGGATTCCTTTCACACTCCCAAATAGACCTCCCCAAACGTAACATTTTATCTGAACACATTTCCTTTTTTTTATGGCCTATTCCTGTCTCAGTGTCTTTGCCTTTGGGGTCCCTGGCACATTTGGCTACCTATCACTGTTCGAGCGTAACACTGGGAGCCACATTGCCTCGTGCCAGCACTGGGTAGTTGCACTCGTGCCAGGAGTAGGACTGCCAAGCTGAAAGTTGCTGAGGAAGCCCCTGCTGGGACAGGTCAGAAAGAACAAAGGCACAAGGCTCATGCCGCAGAAAGCGGCATCAAAGAAGAGAGCAAAGTGTGTGTGTGTGTACGTGCGTGTGTGGTGTGTACTGTAAACACACGCACGCACAAACACACACACACACACACACACACACACACACGCACACACAACCACGCAGAGTTATTAGTTTCCAGAACTTTTCAACTGTCCTAATTATTTCTTCAGAGCAAACGCTGGCATTTGAATTTGAACCTCGCCGCCAGCCTCAATCCTAGCCGAGTATTATAAATAATGAATATTAATGTAAAGACTTCAAGTCACCGCACAGTCTGACTCCCTCTCAATTTGTCTGGTAGGGCTTCAGTCCTGTGTGTGTGTGTGTGTGTGTGTGTGTGTGTGTGTGTGTGTGTGTGTGTGTGTGTGTGTGTGTGTGTGTGTGTGTGTGTGTGTGTGTGTGTGTGTGTGTGTGTGTGTGTGTGTGTGTGTGTGTGTGTGTGTGTGTGTGTGTGTGTGTGTGTGCGTGTGTGTGTCTCTCTCTCTCTCTCTCTCTCTCTCTGCCAGCAGAAGGTAACATGTAAAAGTACTTTGAGAACAACTCCACGGTGTACCTCCTCTCCTCCTCCTGGCTGACAGGCAGTGACATGCTAACTGTCCATCTTCTCCGCCCTCCATTAAGGTGGAGCTTTCACACTGCTCGTCTCTGCGCTGCCAGGCAGTCCCCCTGTCTTAGCGTTTCACTTTGAAGTTTTCCATAGCCAGGTAAAGCAAAAATCATGGCTCCCGCTGACAACGCTGCAGTCGAGCTTGGACGTATTTTGCACATGGTGTAAGGCATGTCTATTTGGTAGTAGTTGGCAGAGGCATAAAAGACTCTTATCCAGAATTTAAAAAGCTGCATA